>NC_084905.1:3038060-3355563 GCF_949316345.1 Pungitius pungitius
TTTGCGGTTGTTAACCATTGACTTCAATGTCACTGTTAAATATCACAAGTCAAAATATGTCACCCATTATATTAATCACAAGTTCTAAAAAGCGTAATTGAGCTTCAATCAAATAATAAAAACTTTTTTTTTCAGGAATTGCATATTTAGACTCTCCAAGATTGATCGGCATTTCTAAAGCTCCACAGAAACCTCGACAGACCACAATGCATTGCACCCGCGAGACCAGTTCTGAGGAAGAGATGCAACTGTGGAGTCTCTTAGCTAGAAAAGCGTCCTTTCTCGGTGTTATATCCGTCACACCTTATCTCTCCACCTGCAAATTGACAAAACAAGTACAGGCACATCCATGGGACTGTAGAAAGGCATTGTGGGAAATGAGTTGCTATGTGTTTATCAGGTATATAAATCGTTTTAGGGGTGACTCAAAAACAACGAGCTGCTCGTCAAGGATTCACAACTTAACAGGCAGCAGCAGGGATGAACACACACGGTGTAAATTCATCAAAGGATGAATACCGTCTGAGGAAAAGATGTGTTTTCTTTCATGGAAACACTGAAGGACCATTTCCTGTTGTTCATGTTCAAATAATGGGGTTTGTGAAAGACTGAAACGGGAGAAGCTGAGCTCGCCACGATCACCTCAGGAACCCCAGACACGTTCTCAACCCCCGGGGGGGGGGGGGGGGGGGGGCTCACCGCACTACAGCCGTGGGTCGGCTTCGCGTCAACATTGGCGGCTCGGAGAGGTCGGGGAAGATTTTCCTCACCTTGGCAAATATTTTATCAGTCAAGGATTGAGTGACAAATGATGAGGATTTTAAAGGGATAGTTTGACATCTCGCGAAAAAAAGCACATTCTTTTTTTCTTTTGTTACAAGATGAAAGGATGAATTCCACTTTCATGTAAGTTCAAGCATGTTCCTTTGTCTTTGCTGTAACTTTATATTTAACTAGAAATGAGAGTGGCATCCATCCTCCCTTCTAAGCAGTGCATATCCCAAAATATCAAAACTATTCCTTTGACTGAATCCACTCAACATTTCTTAAACTCTGAAAATAGGTGAAAGACGTTCGTAAAAGCGCAAACAAGCCGAACCAAATGAGGTGAACAGACGTAGCTTTTCACTGAGAGTCTCCATCCAACTCAAACAACTCTTCACTATGAGGGCTCCTCTTCACACTGACTGACTGTGCGGGGTGCTGGACTTGCATGTTGATTTGCCGATGTGACGGCATTATCAAATGAGGATTAACCACAAAATCCCAGGGGGGGGGGGCTCGTGGTGACTGATTTGCACAAGGAACGATGTGTAGGTGTTATTGTGTTTAAACCACAGGTGGGATGACAGGTAGAAGCGGAGTTGCGTCACGAGACAACGGGCAGTTGCTAAAGCGTCGCTCTCATTAGTGCAAGGCAAGTGGATTGAGGTACTGTGGTGTACGAATGTGTCGTATGAATCACAGTTTGTCGACATGTCGCGACATGCAGCCTTCTCTATCAGGCATATCTCACGTCTAATGTGACAACGTGACTTCTTTTGACTTTCTCTCAGCTCACATCAAAAGTGGGGGAAGTTAAAAGTGCGTTTACCCGTATCGTCTTTATAACTTCATGCCAGACGGGCTGCTATTTAAACAGGATCATTTCGCTCCACACAACAATAGGCAAAAAAAAAAAACAGTGCAGTAGATACTGATGCTTCGCCTTACTAATCCACTTGCTGGTTCTTGTTTGCCCAGAGTCGTCTTCCTGCTATAAGAAGGAGGCGTTGCTTGACTGGGTCTCATCTGTCACCCAGAGCTTCTCTTGTTTGATCCTCGCCATCTGTGCTGCCTTCCTTCCCTGTGCTTTTGTCCCGGAGTCGACATCGTGAACAATGTATTCTTAGCCACGGCTTCACTGGAATTGCCTCCATAGTGCAGAGTAATTCTTAGATTTTGGTCCATAGCGTTGGTACATTTTCATTGTCTGTGAGCTGATACAGAATCCGCTACCTGCACATTGGAAAAACTCAAGTCATCCGAGAAGATTTAGTCCAGGGGGGAAACAAACATATCCCAAAGACAGAAATAAAGCTGCTTCCACAATAATCTCTCCTGAGATAAAAAAAAGCAAACAATATTTTACTCTGACAGTTAATGGGAATGTAAAGAGTGGTTTAAAAGCTCCATTTTAGTGCCACTAACAACATTAAAATTGGGCAGATGTCATTTTAGTGTTCATTTAGCTGACGCTTTTCTCCTAAGCGACACACAATGAGTGCATTCAACCAACAGGGCACAGACCCAGAAAGAACAATAATTAAGCAAGTACGGTTTCTTCAAGAAGGCCAAACTGCTAAAGTGCTAAAAGGAAGTGACATCGTAAGTGCTTTTAGTGATTCTAGCTTGCCTCTGAGGCTCTATAGACTTTACGCTGTCTTGGTGTCATTGGAGGGAGCTCGTTCCCACCTTTAGGAGCCGGGACAGCGCACCGTCGGGATGCCGCTGAGTGTTTGGCTCTCTGTGAGGGAGCAACGAGCCGGTTTGCAGATGCGGAGCGGAGCGAGCGGGCAGGGGCGTACCGTTTGACCACGTTGTGGATGTAGATTGGAGCCGATCTGTGGGCAGCACGCTGCGCAGACACCGACGTTTTGAAACGGCTGCGGGGCAGCCACTGGTAACCAGTGAAGGGAGCGGAGGGTGTGGGTGAACTCAGGTGAAAGACCAGCCGATGCAATTCTTGTTTGTGTTTACAGTGTCTACGATGACCATGACCTGTTTTCATACTGGACCTAATGCCGGTCCCCCGAGCACACGAACCAACACACGCAGAGCAATGAGTGCAACTATCACTTGAACTTCATCCTTTACCAGATAAAAAAGGGTCTTAAAAAAACTAAATGGTCACAGGTGTTGCCAGAAGGGCGCAGAATTAACTGAAAAAAACCTCTAATCGGGTGAAGAAAGCTTGGCGGGAGCTCACAGACGCTGTACCAGTCTCCATGTCACATCAGCATTCCTCCTTTTCAATTAAAACCAGATCTGCTCCTGGGGCATGTGCAACTGTGTGTGTGTGTGTGTGTGTGTGTGTCCCTCTCCGTGTGCACGAGTGTGTCTGTATCGCCGCCTTATATGGGAACGTGTACGCTGCTGTGTGAGGGCTTCCCTTGCTCAGATATGTTCTATCTAACCCCAGACACAATGGGGACTGGTCTACCCTGGTACAGAGTGGTACAGCTGCAGACCGCAATCATTCCCGTCTGCACCGCCTCCCGCTCAGCACGTATGCACCAGGCACCGACCTCGCAGTGAAAAATCGGAATGAGTGGGACGCTCCCTCACCCCCCCCCCCCCCCCCCCCCCGAGGCACTGACCTAAAATGGCCCAAAGCAACCAAGTGGAAGAGCAGCAGCAAAGTGTCACGGTTCTAATATCCCACGACACAAACAAGTGCCTCGGCATGTCCGGATTCCAAGGGTGCCTTTCGATAAGACCCATCTGTGTGTGTGTTTTCCGTGTGCTGGAGAGACCGTGTGTTTTTTTTCAGTCAAAGAAAGTGGGAGTGAGTGGGAGAACAATGCCACCGAGCAGAAAACCGGTTGTTCAAATTACCTTAAATTACCCTTCGACAGGGTGATATTACAACGTGCAAGTTGTAGAGTCTTTGAGCTGCCGTTGGCAGAGAAGTATCTCTGACAGCTCTATAATGGATTGCTCACTCAATAATGTTTGAACGTCAACGCAGTATGGTAAGTCCACAGAGCAGCCCATGCCTCGCCGTGTGTTCAGACAGCTGCGGGAATAGCGACTGAATATGTTTTCCCGAACGAGGTGTAGCTTTTGCCAGTTTTCATCTCAGGTCCACACACTTAAACAAGATTTTATATGCACTGGAAGTATTTTTTTACCCTGTTTAATTCATCTTTTTGGTGGCTTTGGGGCAGTGGATACAGCTGTAAACAGTGAGATATGATTGTATGAAGATTTTTTTGCAAATGTGTCAGCAAATAGTTGCTTTGTCACCAGTCTGCAGACACAGAGCAACATTAGCATTTATTTGGAGTCAGCATACAAGTTCAATATTTGCTCTTATTTTAGCTCCTTTTTTAAACAGAGGGACCCATATTCTTATTTACTTTATTTACATTTAATACTGATTATAGCAGAAATATTCAAATCATATTACCTACAGACATTTGAAATTAATCTAGGGTGATATTTTCTTTTAAATGTTTAACCCAAACCATCTCTCCCTGTTCTGACAGGATTCCACCGCCAATAAAAGGGAAATTCAACACGCAATTAACGCTAACTCAGACATGTCTAGAGGATCCCTTGTCATCTCGCTGTATGTGCGTGAGTTTGTGTGTGTGTGTGTGTGTGTGAGTGTGTCAGAGGCCAGCTGGATGCTGAGCTGTGAGGTTCAGTAGGTGTGTAACAAACATTTTAGCACGTACTTTTTACTGGTACTGTGTAAAGGACTGTCAATTAATATAAATTAATTAAATAACCATGAGTTGGATATTTAATGCAAATCTCCTTATATTTAATGTACGGCCACAAGGAGAAGCGAGTTAGTTTGGTAGCAAGCAGTATTTTCCTCAAGTGTTGTCGTCACTATGCTGTTGCCAGGCAGCATGTGGAGACCTGGGCCAGTTACTGCCAACGGATTAAAACGATGTTATGCCAGAAATTCATCTCCTTCTGATAAAAATGATCACCCAAAACAACCAACAAATCAAACAGAAGATTAATCAGTAGAATTTAGAGGTACTGGTAGGCCTATTTTCCTTTAGACAAGCAGAGAATAGCTGGTTTCCTCTGTTATGCTAAGCTAAGCTAACCTGCTAATGACCCATTGTGGCTTTATAATTGACGTGGAGACTAAAGAGTGGTATCAATCTCCTCATTCTACTTCTGGTGAGAAAACCT
The DNA here is from genome assembly GCF_949316345.1 of Pungitius pungitius. Lineage (NCBI taxonomy): Eukaryota > Metazoa > Chordata > Actinopteri > Perciformes > Gasterosteidae > Pungitius > Pungitius pungitius. Next base: position 3,042,978 of record NC_084905.1, read on the forward strand.
TTCCCAAAATATTAAAGTGTTGGGTTAATCCTTTGTACAAAACAGAAAACTTGTTCAAATTGTTCAAGTCATTACTAAGGTAGCTGATAGAAGCTGGAATATACTTATGAACTTGTGTCTAACTACCTAATATCAAAGCGAAAGTAGGAACCAATTCCTCCTAGCCGTGCTTAACCCAGAGTTCTAAAGTATTGTCATTTAGTATGAAGTCACTTTAATAGACTCAGACACATGTTTTAATGATGAGGAATTTATTAACAAAGCTGAGAGTCGAAAAACAATGCTGTTTAGACAGAGGCTAGACTCAACATTGAGTGAAAAAATTGAAAGAAAACGTCCAAAATCGGGCAAGTATTTAATATTATATATCATTTAAATGCCTGTATTTGGTGAAACAAAGATTTATTGAGCACAAGAGCTCCATCGGGCCCAGAGATGTTAACCATCTGTTCTATTCGATTTCAGGGCATCCGACATATTGAATTCCCAAGAGGGCAGATATGGATTGAAAGATATGCCAAAGGGAGCTTTTTGGGGATTTAGCTTCAGCAATGGACCTCAATGATTTTGATATGAGCGTATGATTCAGATATAAGTTATTTAATGTTGAATTTGGTCTATGTTTTGTGGTGCCCCCCTGACTGATACCCTTTTATAGCCCCTTGTTCTAAAGTTCAAAGTCCTGCTTTGAGATTTTTATTTTCTTTAAATCTGGGATACTTGATTAATGAGGGCTTAAAGGTGTGACAGGTGTACTACATACAGTGATTGGGGTTGTTTATTTTTACAACAACCATCCCAGCTGAACCATGTATGCTGCCAAAACGCTAATAATAAAATATTCTCTCCATAGAGTTAAGTGTGCATATAACTGTTTTACCAGCTGATTTGCTTTGTGACCCCACTAAAAGAAAATTAGCTTTTGTAAAAGAGATGCAATTTAAATCTTCATAAAGGCCCCTTGACAAGGGGTCACCAACGTTGGCATAATATGGAAAAACAACCTGAATTGCTTCCTCTTGGTAGAAAGAGACTGAGAAAATTGATGGAGCGATATGGGGGTTCAATTTGGCGGACAGTGGCTTTAAGGACAACCCTCCCCTTGATTGACTGGTGCCTCGGCCTTATCTGTCACAGAAGATAGCGGGTATCTTAGAGGTTCAGAGGTCCTGCAGTGTCACAACTTTTCACACTTACGTTATGAACTTAAACTCAGGCACACGTGTCTGTCCGCTGTGACTATTGGGCAGGTATCCTGAAATCCTGTCAAAATACTCAATGTATCTGATGAACATCATGAGACAAAGAGCTGCGTTCACATAATGTCGTCTTTCGAGTTGATGAAGCTGAGGGCGTCGTTAGCATAGTTTTGCCTATTAACACATTGAACTAAACAGCATTCATGTTTGTAGCCATTTGGCAACATTCTGTTCTCTGCTTTGGTTTTCCATCCACTCCTTAAGGAACATATTTGTCTTTTCAATGGCTAAATGCTCCACTTGCCTGAATAGCCAATGGGGACTGAGCAGCAATATAGCTAGTCAATGGAGTTTGACACTGGGCAGGTAATGTCATGTGACCAAAAAGCAATTAAGTGTTGTCCAGGACAACCAAAACCGGTTCATTAAGACCATACATCTCATTTCTCTTTACGCATGGAAATGTACTGGTATTATAACAATGTAGATTCAAGCTGCTTTCCAGTCCATTGTCCTGCTAATAATGATTATCCTGTGAACCATACTGTACTTTGTAAAGCCGTGGACAGAAACATCTACATTCCACACGCTTCACATGATGTTTTTTCCCTCGCATCTCATCCTATTCACCGGTCCAGTGAACCTCTGAACACCACACATCTCTTCCACTGCTGGTGCCTCGCTGCATGCCAAGTGGTCAGAGTGTGCGACAGAATATTGACATTCTGTAATGTATACTACGCACTCGTACTTTGAGGATATTTGTGCAGGCTCTTTCGGACTGTGTCACTGAAGCATTATGACCGTGGGCTGTCGCATACAAACAGGCATTGAACGGATAAACAAGCTGACATACATGCTTGACAAGAATGTTTCACTGTGCCTTTAAGAGAAAGAGGTACAATGAAGTAAAGTGCAGTGCTCATGATGCCAGGCTTCTGTTGGTGATTCATCAATACAGTCACAGTCTCCCCGAGTTTCTCTCTGTGCCTGTCTGTCTCTCGTTCTCTCTCCCTCACTCCATAACTCAGTTTTATTCACATCACTCTGCATAATGCACAATAGCACACAGGTCCCCCAAGGCCTTTCATTACGTAAACCTGTTGCAAGAGGAGCCGCAGCAGCATTTTTACAACATCCATCAAAATGGGCAAGAGCGTTAGAGTGGTTTGTGATGCATTGCTGTTGGAACCGCAACGAAGTCCAAATACAATTACACATACTTTCCGAGCAGTAAGTATTTCTAAAGACGTAGAAAGCTGACGGGAAAATTACAAGCGAGGCATTGTGTGTATCAGTAATCAGCAAATGTACGCTGGCGTGAAAGACCTCCATCGTCTGTGGGGTGGAAGGGGGGGGGGGGGGGGGGGGGGAGGGATAAAACTCACCTCTGCAGGGCATTATTGTGAAAACCAACAGGGAGAGCCGCTTTCACTGAAAGCTCTCAAAGAGAGGCATTAAGCCCGGAGACATCAGGGCCGGTTTCCTGATTTTGTGCATTAACAAAACAGCCGCATACAGTTGCAGAAGGATAAAATAAAATAACCTTTGCAATGTAACACTGCACTAAAGATGGAGGAGGCAAGCTGGCCTTAAGAGGACCACTCTCTCCCACCCTCATCTACTGAGTCAGCCATCCTCTGCTTGCAGCTCCCAGTTAGAAGGTGGAACTACCTTCACAGCTCATTCTTAGAAGGAAGCACTATACAGAAATGCTTCCTGGCGAATGGGTTTAAGTTCATCGTTCTTCAACATAAGAGAGATTTCCTTATCTGAAATGCGGCAGCAAACTAATTCTAAGAGGGGTATTTTTTTTTCATAGATGATTGTCACCTACGTTTATATATGGTTGTTTATAGGTTATACAGATGTAAATATAAAGTGTGAGAGATAGGGAAATCTACAAGTGACACATTACGCATCACATTGTGAGTGGCAAAGGGGTGGAGAGGGAATCCTGGACCAGTGCTCACAACTCACCGCTTGCATTCTTCCCACATATCAGGTGTTGCCAGACCTGCAGAGACCCCCACATCTCTGCGTCAGTGTTGACAGCCTGCTCCAGGGTCTCCACGGTGAACTTGGGGATTCCGTTATCCCGCTCCAGCAGCGCACTGCGCAGCGCACGCGCGTACACCTCGCGGAAGAGGCTCTCCATGCACGCGGCAAGGTAGATCGCCGCGTGCTCGTGGATCCTGACCGCGATCCTGCTGTCGACCATCCACCTGAAGAACTTCCCCACGTTGAAGATGACTCCGCAGCGCACCGACTTGCCGCGGCTGAACTTGTCCTCCTCCGTGCTCATGTTGTACAGGGACAAGGCACTCAGGGCCGCGCTGATGCAGCTCATGGAGACGCTCCACGACAGGACGATCTTTATGGCACTTTGGACCTCATATTTGGTGCACTTGGCGTAGCGCAAACTCAGGCGCTGCGACTCCTTCGCGACCCTCACCAGGACCCGGCTGACCAGCACCGAGAGCCGGAGCAGGACGTCCTGTGGGGGAGGCGGCAGGGTCATCTCCTCGTCCCGGCTCAGCGCGCTCGCCACTTCCCCGAGGCTCCACGGCACATCCTCAAGCTCGGGTAGTTTAGCGCACTGCCCGGTGCTCTCCAGGATCTCGGCGTCTTCGACCAGGACAGTGTTAACAGTGTCCAGACTGTTGTGTCGACTGTGCATGGATTCGGTTAAATGCCAGTGGTTCCCCCCATGCGCCTCCGAGCAGCACAGCGACGCACTGGAAGATCTGAAGGAGTCGGCGGTTCCACCATAACCCGAGTCGAGCGTCAAATCCTCCAGGGTCCTCGCAGCTGACTTGCTACTCCTTGCCATAACTGCACTTCATACTGTAAAAGAGGGCTTGGGGGAAGTGGAGGAAAATACAGTGGAGGAGTTTGGACACGTGCGCGTCTTGCGCGAGCTCCTCTTGCCAAAATAATTGTGGGGTTTGTTTCTTCAAGTAAAAGTCCGTCCCAGGCTTTCGTATAAAGTTATAGTATCTCACTACAGTGCATCGACAGTCACAAGGAGCTGTACGCAGTGCCTGACAGATGGGGGCGGGGCCATAGAGACCCGAGAACGGCTCTCAGCCAATGGGCTCTCGGGATGAAGAAGCAGAGAGTTCTAATTGGGTCGCTTTAAGAGGATGTAAAAGTCAGTGATGAAGCAAATCATACGTCTAATGAATATATCTTTCTTAAACTATGTAAACATTGAGCTCAATGCTGGCTACAGTCTACTTTTGGGACGTTTTTTTAAGACTTCAGAATAGCGTAAATAGTAGAATTTAAAGGATAGAAACGGTGGTAAACAATACATCACATAATGTACAGTAGAAGTAGCTGGTGTTATACAATGATGTTTAAGGGACAAGGCCTCCATAGGGATCAGGATCTTCAAATGTTTTCTGAGGTTCCATGTCTGATCGTAACATGACTCAATACCATTAATAATTGATTGCATGCATAATATATCCTTCTCAAATGCTCTGGAGGAAAACTCATTGAAAAGATCTGAAATACTTTCAAGGTCATTCGCTGGGATCACTTGTATCGACTATCAGTAATTATGTTTTTTCCAAGATAAACCCATGGATTTGAGGAAATCCGCAGAATCCTCCTATTCCTGATGGTTGATGCAAATGCCAGAACAATTCAAAATTTAAATGTAGTAGTAAATTCATTGCACAGCAAAAAAAAAACTGTGGTCATACTCTAATACTGGGAAAAAGAGTGCTACCAAATAACTGAATTGACTAGGTGGTGGAAAAATATCTTAATTTATACGATGAAGGGGAGATTGCTCACTAATCTGAGATGCAGTGAGAATGAAGCTTCTGTATTTGACAGTAAACTGGACGTCTCTGGAGCAACAGTGAACCCTGCTGTTGTACAGTCAAACTTCAGTTTATTTATTGAGGCAAAAGGTTCCACATTTCTGTAAAATGGATTATTGAAATGATATATTCTTCACTGGTCTGTCAGGGTAGATAATTGCAAGCATGTGATGCATGCAACTAATGAAGATATTATTACATATACAGACTGTGTACGTCGCACAAACTTCCTACAGCTTCAGAGAAAATAAATCAATGAGATTGATTTGTTCTAATTATATTGAACGAAGTCACCTCTTTAACTGACATGGCAGCTCTGTCATTTTGATATAAGGTACCAAATCATTTTGGTAAATCAATTCAAGTAAATCAAGTAAAACTAAATTGGGTTATAAAACTCAGGATGATTTAATATCACAATTTATATTGCAAGTCAGCTGTTAACCAGCCCTTCCAGCTTATGACATGCTTAAATCAATCAATTTACAGGAATCATCAAGTAAGACAGAGCCCGATTTGGAAAGAGGCAATTAAGAAAAAGGTGATTTTTAAACTCAAACTAAGTGACTTGTGGGGCTTTATTTATGTCAATGTGATGGTGTTGTTTTTTAACCAGATGAACTAATGACATTCCTCTTAGCCATACTTTGTGTTTGCGGCCATTAATGTTGGCGTGTCAGGCAAACATCAGCATTGTAAGCATGCTGACATTAACATTGAGCTCAAAGAGCTGGTGTGCAGCCATTCTGAGTGGATAGCGTGGTTTTAGACTCTTAGTGTTGTTTCATATTACCTACAAACTACAAGCAATGCATTTCTACATCGCTTAACACGTCATACACTATCTTACACAGCAACCGCAATCACCTCGAGGCATTGGCTGAACACGAGCTGGACAGGCATGCTGCAACCTACTCTTTGTGTCCTTAGTTATTGGCCAAATCTGTGACTTCTCTCAACTGCTGCTGCAATTGAGGTAAGAGGACTGATTGAAACATTTATTTTAAAAATGTGGGAAAAAAAATGTGATGTAGGGAAAAACACGATCTTACAAACCAGTTTTAGTTAAGACTGCCATCTAGTTTCCACTTGCAAAACTGCATGCAATTAAGCAAGTAATTCAGATAATTTACTAAAAAAGTAAGCAACTTTCGACAAAGGTTTGATGTTTACCGTTACGCTTGGTCCCTGCATCCTTAAGTGATTTGTTTCAAGCCAAGGCTCTAGGTGATAAATATAATGTGCAAGGAAAAAGCCTGCCCTGCATATTTAAATCAAACATCCACTGTGGAGTCGAGAGAAACTAAACTATACTAATAATATTAAAACAAATAGGTTGGTGGTCCGTTCATTGTTTTTTACAAATCTATCTCTATGGCTGACCGCTGATACACTGAAAGACTCTTTTTAGGAAAAGCGTGGATGTGAGTCATAAAACATCGTCCTTTAGGATCGACTATTCTCGACCAACCGCAATGTTTTGCACTGTTTGCGGTGCGGCCTCTGAGTAAAATCGAGCACACCTCAAGCAAGTCCCGCCTTCTCGACATGTGCTCATCCGGGTACTTCGTGTTCCAACACGTAACCACACGTCACTTGACCCCAAAACCAGGGATATGCTGATATATCAGATACTTTGGTTTGTCTTTCTTGACCTAAAGGGAACCGTAACGTAAAACGTTCATAGCATATGATAGAAAGATGAAATGTGGGCCGTTGCCACAGCAGCGGATGAGATATGGTCAGCACTAAGAAAGCACATTATATAAACGTGACAGATAACGCGTTGCATAATGGTGGATTCTGACCAATCAGAGCGCTCCATTTACCCCGGGGCAGACACTGGACGGACATTATCCGGTGGAAGAAGTGTTAACCCGGCGTTTCGATGTTGTGATATACGTTTGAGTGAACTCGGATGTGCGATACCTTTGTGTGGACCAACTTTACACGCGGAGACAAACTGGGGATATTTCAGCGTCTCCTACTTTTTTCGAGCTCGCGGGGCTTCACCCACGCCTTGTGCGACGGCTAACTGAAATAAAACATTTGCAGCTGGTTGTTTTGGGGGGAATCCTTTTACCACCTTTCTAACCTCACCTGGATTAAAGAGAGAACGCGGGGGAACATGGCGGTCAACACCATCCACTGGTTCAGGAAGGGACTGCGCCTGCACGACAACCCGTCTCTAAGGGACTCCATCCGGGATGCGGACTCCCTGCGCTGCGTTTACATCCTGGACCCCTGGTTTGCAGGCTCCTCCAATGTGGGCATCAACAGGTGGAGGTAAGGGGGAGGGGAGGGGGTAATATCATTACGTCACTACCAGTGTAGAGTTACATCTGATTCCAGTGCACTATATCCCATCATTTAAATCATTTATGAGAATATCGTTGACCTTCCTGTCACGAGGAAAGGTGTGTAAAGGTAGTAAGAAACTAACCGAGGCTCAGCCCGAAACGAAGGGCCAGAAAATTGGGTCAGTGGGTTGTTACGGTGATTACGTCATCACCTGTACGTCACTATGTTTTCTTTCATTAAACACACACTCGAACAGCTGACCCCTCCCACTTTAATATGAGCACACAGGTTTTCCTATAATAATAATAATAATAATAACAGCATAATGTTTGGCACATTTAAAGCTTTTTGTTGTTTACTGTTGTTCAGAATATATGCTGTGTTACTTTTAACATCGTAATTATATCAACTGAAATGCAGTGTGCTAGTGGGAATATTATATCATTTTAATAACAACCCAGGACAGTAGAGGTGAGGCCCCCCGGGCCGACTGTCACATCCGGCTTAAACCGTAGAAGTGAGGCCCCCCCGGGCCGACTGTCACATCCGGCTTAAATGAGAGGTCTTCTGGAAGTTTTGTGCAGGGCAACGCCACCACTTTTTACCACTGTGACTGACAACTCGACACACAATCACCGCCGTGTCCAGTGAAGTTGTACGTCTGCTCCCGCTCTCATGGCAGAGCTGCGTAGGGTCGGCCGTGTGTGTAGAAATACTTCACCAGAAGAGGGCCGCCTGTTCACACTAAAACAACTCACTTACAGCTCACATGCACTGTGACGAGAGATTTGTTCTGTGGCCTTGATGCAATATTTTGTAAATACTTTTGTAAATAACCAATGGTCTCAATTTAAATGTTCACTTTGCGAGGTCATTTGTGCATTTAAACGGTGCAGTTTTACCTTGATTATTTTGCTAAATAGTGCATTGTCAAAATATGGTGACACTCTTGTTGTGTACTGTAATGATGGCGATATTGGGGCCTTTAAAGGATGTTAAAAGACGATCCTGACCAGCCACAGTCTGTTACCCCTGCTGCTCTCTGGCAAGCGATACAGAAACATCGGCTGCTGTAACACTGTACTCAACATCAGCTTTGAGACACTTCTGTTATAGAGAATACGTGTTTTGTTGTTGTGTGTATGTGTTTTCTTATGCTACAAAACGGGACCACAATGTGTCATGCAATCTATTTGCTCAATGAGAACACATTCACCCTGTAACCCTCTTGGTTTCTAATCCATTAATTGATGATCTTGGGGTTTTCAGGTTTCTGCTGCAGTGCTTGGAGGACTTGGATGCCAGCCTGCGCAAACTAAACTCCCGCCTGTTCGTCATCAGAGGCCAGCCTACAGACGTCTTCCCTCGGCTTTTTAAGGTAGCATCGATGAAGTGGAGTAGAGTACACTTATAACGTTACAGCTCATGTAACGGTGACTTAATAAACTATTGATGATGTCGACATGGAACTTAATTAACGTTAATTGCTTAGAAATTAAATTCTTCAAAGATATTTAATGGTCGTAGAAGTCACATGGGATCACAGCTAGAAAAGAAGAGCCATCACATGTTCTCTTGAAGTTAATTCTTTTAACTTCAAGAGAACTTTTTTTTTTTTTGCTTTTAACCTGTGGTCAGTCACATCTATTTCACCAATTTCCCTACAGAGTAAAACAATGATTTCAAATGCTCTCCATTGCTGTCCCTCAGGAATGGCAGACTAGCCGTCTATCCTACGAGTACGACTCTGAGCCGTTTGGCAAGGAACGGGACGCTGCCATCCAGAAACTAGCCAGCGAGGCTGGGGTGGAGGTCATGGTGCGGACTGCTCACACCCTCTACAATCTGGACAAGTGAGGGACTTCATCATTTTAGATGAAACGGAAGACGTTTAGTAACAAACCGTGCTGTTGTTTAACCACCCGCTCCACGGCACATCCGTGTTTGGGAAGCCTTGTGTTCATTCCTCTTTTCGTCTTCTCTTTCCCAAAGGATCATAGAACTCAACGACGGTCAGTCTCCGCTCACGTACAAGCGCTTCCAGGCACTCGTCAACCGCATGGACGCCGTGGAGCTGCCTGCAGAGACAATCACATCCGAGGTCATCAAAAAATGTGCCACACCCCTCAGCGAAGATCACGATGACAAGTTTGCGGTGCCCTCCCTGGAAGAGCTTGGTAAGTGCAAGTTTGAATTATTTGAATGTTTATTTGTTTACATATATCCCAGGCTTTGACGAATTTTAGGCTATATTTGAATTGTTGTGCTTTTCAGGTTTTGAGACAGAAGGCCTGACCACAGCAGTATGGCCAGGTGGAGAAACAGAAGCCCTCATGAGGCTCGAGCGACACCTGGAGAGAAAGGTAACAATACATTTTAAGACCCGCTGAATGAATATCTGTGTCATTCCCTTTAGATCGACTGCTTACTTGGCTCAAGTCATTTCATACACAGGGACATTGACCCAAAAGACACAGGTTAAGCTCTACGGTAGTCAAACACACAATGTCGCTTTCAGGCACGTGCACAGATGGACCCCCTTTTGCCCTAAATGAGAAAAGTGCCCCTTCTGCTGGAGCCCTTTTCTTCATTCGTCAATATTTAATAATAGGAATTACTCTCTCTGTCATCAATTCCCCCCAAATGTGTTTTGATATCTGACGGGGCATTTATTTGAGTTCTTGTGAGAATTTCACCCTGAATGAATGAATTTATTAATTATTAATTAATGTATAAAAGAAATGTATGTAACTGTAACTATTTCAACCATCTAAACAACTGTTAAATACAGTATTTCACTTCATTCGGGTGAATTTCTTTCAGCAATCACAGTTGGATTAGTTTGATCAATGTTGACTGACGGGGTTTTTTCAGGCGTGGGTGGCAAACTTTGAGCGGCCGCGAATGAACGCCAACTCCCTGCTGGCCAGTCCCACCGGCCTCAGCCCCTACCTGCGCTTCGGGTGTCTCTCTTGTCGGCTCTTCTACTTCAAGCTCACTGATCTTTACAGGAAGGTATGAATGACTAAATGAGAGACACCCTATAACAGAAGTTTTTTTGTGAGAGGCATAAACCGTGTAATAATACGGTTATACAGGTATTGAATTGATTATGCCGCCTTCATCTTTAAATCATGATTAAATACAACTTTTCTATTACCTTCTGTTGTTTAATTTAAACGTTAAACTGAAATTGTGTGCTCCATCAGGTCAAGAAGAACAGCACCCCGCCACTTTCCCTGTACGGTCAGCTGTTGTGGAGGGAGTTCTTCTATACGACTGCCACCAACAACCCCTGCTTTGACAAGATGGAGGGAAACCCTGTTTGTGTACAGATCCCCTGGGACCGAAACCCAGAGGCCCTGGCCAAGTGGGCAGAGGGACGCACGGGCTTTCCCTGGATTGACGCCATTATGACCCAGCTGAGGCAGGAGGGCTGGATCCATCACTTGGCGAGGCATGCCGTGGCCTGCTTCCTCACAAGGGGAGACCTCTGGGTCAGCTGGGAAGAAGGCATGAAGGTAAGAACAGAGACTTGGTATCCCGAATATAACGGATGTGCCTGATGTTGGTTTCTCTGATTGACAATACTTGCATGCATTGTGTCCACTGTCTGTGCCTTGTACAGGTGTTTGAAGAGCTGCTCATAGATGCGGACTGGAGTGTAAATGCTGGCAGCTGGATGTGGCTTTCATGCAGTTCGTTTTTCCAGCAGTTTTTCCACTGCTACTGCCCAGTGGGATTTGGAAGACGCACGGACCCCAACGGGGACTTCATACGGTCAATCGGTACCTCCACCTGCAGCCCGTGGTTGTTAAAGCACTGGCATTTCAAAAGCTCCTTCGGTTAGTTCAAATGGGGATCTAAAATCTTGTTGTTGGATTGTGGTCATCCGTTGCCTCACATGGGGGGACTGATTTGCCACGGTTGCTATGTGTGGTGATTGATTGAACAATGAGGCATATTGTGTGAGCTAATGTACAATTCCGCTATTGATTCAACAAAGAATGAGCTTTCACAGACCATTTTACTCCTGTTAGTACAATGACTTATCTACTTTGGCAATTACTTAACAGCACACATTTCTATCTGGTGCGCTGCAATATTTTACTTCACCTTATATCATGTTCCACAAATCGTTTTATTCATTCTCTTCTTTCTCTGCTTGCAGGCGTTATTTGCCCGTCTTGAGAGGCTTTCCAGCCAAATACATCTATGACCCTTGGAATGCCCCGGAGGAAGTGCAGAAGGCAGCCAAGTGCATCGTAGGAGTCCACTACCCGAGGCCTATGGTCAACCATGCCGAGTCCAGCCGCGTCAACATAGAGCGCATGAAGCAGATCTACCAGCAGCTTTCCAGCTACAGAGGACTGGGTAGGGACATGAACCACATATGAACCTCACACTCTCCTGCCATTATTTTTATGTATTTCTAAATATCAGCAAATACAGGTAGCGTATGAAGTCAGGAAAAGATTCCCCAATGAAACCTGTGTTTTGAGACCCAGGCCCGTACCCCACGGTAATGGACAGCGGTTCTGAGAGCTTTCTTGCCGCTTGAATCACAACATTGCATTAGAATACAGCACGGCGAGATAATGGCTGGTGTTGCGTAATAAATAAGGGGCAGTTTGCAGATAAAAACCCAGTAATAGCTCTGCTGTTTTGTGGCAACTACAGAGGCTTTCATAAGTGCAGAAATATAGAGCCAATGCTTCTACGATAGAAGTGTTGTCTTGTGGAGGAATTACGATGCTTTGCTCTCCTTGCAGGCCTGCTGGCAACAGTACCTGCCAATCCCAACAGTGTTGCAAATGACGGTATCTTCGGGGTCGTCAATTCGGGGGCCAGTCGTGGTCCGGGAGGCTCCTCTGAAGGCATCTCCACATATGCAGCATCATCATTTCAAACGGGTATGTACGTTGGATGGTCGACTTTGTTATCGGTTGTGATCCTTTCTTGAGTCGATAATACATACATACACTCAAAATTGTACGAGACTTTTAAATGTTAGTGAACAACACGACCTTCATAACTCAACTACTGCCGTTCTCCCAAAACGAGCCTGATATGATTACAGACATCTTTACAAGTACATACATAAAGCAGTCCATGTAATGCTTTCAGTGTTTATCTTTAGTTTACAGCTTACAGATCCCATGAAACATCTCTTCTTTCTCTACTTGTGTACATAGCACTCCTGCCTATTCCTATAATCGATGCGGAAAATGTGTTAAATTTCATGAATATGCACGCATACTTGCAGGCATGTTTAACTTCACTGTTTAATTTATTCACTTTGATGTTTCATGTTTTAATGCAGAAAGGGGAAATTCCACGCAGAAGCGCCGGCGTGAAGAAGACATTTCACTCCAAAGCAGCGCTAAATCTTGGAGGCAGAGCAACTAGTGTGCAAACAGAAGAACACAAAGGGTCCCTCAGTCATCTGGATATCCTCTTCTCTTAATGTGCCCTCAGCTGACAACAGAAGTAACTCTAACCAACAACCACAGCTAGAACCAGAAATCCATAACATGTCTTGGTCTCCAGATGGGACGTGCCACGCATCTCATGAACCATGGAAGGAATTCAGAGACAATGCTGATATTGAACAGAAAAAGAACACCATAAGAGGAAAAAAACAATCAGTCTTCCACTACAGTCGACTGTCGAAACAACAGATGCCTTTTCCCCCTCAACACCCCACATCAGTTTGGCATTGGGGTAAAAGTAATTCAGCAGATCAGCTGAATGTGTATCGAAGCGTCAGTTCTCATTAATTGTTGGATCAATATGTTTTCAATACCTGACTGCCTCAGGCTGCACATCTTTATGTGAGAATCTCCCATCTGAATGATGGGGAAAAAATAACACGGTGTGAAAAATATGAGAGATTTCTTGTGCACCACTGTTGGCACGGAGACGCGTTATGTGTCAGCGTTTTTTTTCTCTCAAATATTTAGGACACAAACTGCTGATGTACAGTAATAAGGAATATTATGTTGGGCGTCTCAGCAGGCCTTCATTATACATTCATACATATTGTAAATAATGTTAGAGTTTCTAACTTTTGTATATTCTGTTTTGTGCTTTCCAAACTAATTTTGTATAATTGTGTATTTAACCAAAACTTAAAAGTTCCACTGTGAATGTGTTTTTTTAGTTTCCCAGGTGATTGTAAATTATTATTTTTTGTATAAATACCAAATTCAACTAATGAAATGGCAATAAATGACAGAAACTTATTTTGATCTTTCATTTTTATGCACATGTATATTTGAACAGGAGACAATTCATTTGAGATAGTGTGCTGTATCATCATTTTCCATGTATTTTTGATAGTAGTCAGGTGGGGCATTTTCATTGCAAAAAAAACAATGAATTGACTTCCTTGGGGTCGTCATAAGAAATACAAAAGAAGTGCAGTGGAGAAAAACCAATTATGACTTCTTGGAAAACCTTACAGATAAAAAGTGCCTTTCTGGAGTCCCTTTCAGTTGGGTAATAAGACAAAGTGATGGTGGCCACCTTCCACTGACCACCGCCACCTTCCACTGACCATAGCAACCTTGCACTGACCATAGCCACCTTCCACTGACCATAGCAACCTTTCACTGACCATAGCCACCTTCCACTGACCATAGCAACCTTTCACTGACCATAGCCACCTTCCACTGACCATAGCAACCTTCCACTGACCATTGCCACCTGGCAATCCGACCATCGCCACCTTCCACTGACCATTGCCACCTTGCACTGACCATCGCCACCTTCCACCGACCATAGACACCTTGCACTGACCATCGCCACCTTCCACTGACCATAGCCACCTTGCACTGACCATCGCCACCTTCCACTGACCATTGCCACCTTGCACTGACCATCGCCACCTTCCACCGACCATAGACACCTTGCACTGACCATCGCCACCTTCCACCGACCATAGACACCTTGCACTGACCATCGCCACCTTCCACCGACCATAGACACCTTGCACTGACCATCGCCACCTTCCACCGACCATAGACACCTTGCACTGACCATCGCCACCTTCCACCGACCATAGACACCTTGCACTGACCATCGCCACCTTCCACCGACCATAGACACCTTGCACTGACCATCGCCACCTTCCACCGACCATAGACACCTTGCACTGACCATCGCCACCTTCCACCGACCATAGACACCTTGCACTGACCATAGACACCTTGCACTGACCATCGCCACCTTGCACTGACCATCGCCACCTTGCACTGACCATCGCCACCTGGCAATCCGACCACCAGCGATTCAACAACCCTGATGTTTAGCAGCCCATAAAGCACAGTCACCTGGTTTACATTTTACTGATATGATTATATTACAAAAATAAACTGACATATTTTAAGGCTGCCTTTTGTGATTTTTCATCATCCCACTGCATATACAACAAATCGGTTTTAACTCAACAAACACAAGGTTTGTAATTTCACCATAATACGTGCTTTGCAACAAAACTGTTACAAGTTCAGTTATTATTTATTTCCATCATTTGGTTTAACGTTAGGTCCTGTCATTGACCAACGGAATTTTGGAATTTAGGCGTGTGTGGTGCGCAAGTGGATGCCTTGATTAACCCTACCTGACACCTGTGCGGGGGTTCAGTTTGGCGTGAGGTGAGGACGGGGGAAGGCGATTCTTTTGTGTACCGCACTTCGCGCTTCGCACACCGCATGGACTCACTATGAAGCCTGGTATCCAACGTGTTGCTGTGCCTTGCATTTAAAACAACTATTGGAGTCTTAAAAGCATATTGCTGCATTTGCTGCCAAATTGAAAGTCCTTGGAATGTCTGACTCTTGCCCATCAGAAGTTAGCAGGAGCAAAACAAACGGGATGAATACTTACCTGAAAGGAGAAAGGAACAAAGTTAAGCGTTGTCCATTAAACGTGGAAGCTGGGAGATTTGCACTAGAACGACAACCATGTCATTCTTCAGCTGCAGACCACATACTGGGTGCAAGGCCCAAAGTGAAACAATCACAGGCCATACCATCTGCTCAACCACCAACTCTGACAGTAAACGTGGTACCACAATCACAAGTCATGTCTACTTACCTGCCTCCAGCCCATGCAAAGCCCCAGTTTGAGCATCACCAACCTACACCTGGATTGCAAAGTTCTGAGTCTAAACATCTGGCAGCAGTCCTAGATAAACAAAATCAAAACACATCAATGCTAGTGGAGCAGCAGTACCATTCTTTACTCCCAAAGAGGGATGTGCAACCATTTGATTGAGACCCATTGCAATTTCAAACGTTTATGCAGTAACGGCATCTGACCAGTTATTGTTGTATTTTCGGTGGCCTCGGTGACAGTCAATGAAAACACTGCGGTGACTTCAGTAGACACTCAGTAGAGTCCGGCAGAGTGCTCGCTCCAAAAAACCCACCAGCACCGCGTGAGAAGAAAGCCACGCAGTGACTTAACCCCGGCGTGTGGATCTACTGGGTTCAGCCCGTCGACATTTGGAGATCACTGTGAATTTTCATGCGATCGGGCGCACTGAACGAAGCGTTGTCGGTCTGAGGCTCTGAGGCTCGTGATCTGACCGTAGATCTGTGGCTTTAACCTCTGACCCCAGGAACCCCAGGAACCTGAGTGGCTTCCTTCCTGCGCTGTTTTCCCACATGGACACCCGGAAAATAGTGCTAGACTGTCTATCATTTTCAAATGAACTCAATTCATTCAGTGCTGTTGTAAAATAAGAGCCTTTATTGGGGGGGTTGCACCCCACCAGTAAAATCAGCAACTTCAAATAAGTACTTGTGACTTTGACAATAAGTTTCTCCATAGAACTAAATGATTTGCTTATATGATTTGATGCAGTTTAAGATTTAAGCATTAACTGTCCACACGTAATTCATTGTAAAATAATTTAATTAAATAACACTGTGATAGGGAACATTTTTTCATACTGGGATGGGCAACTGGCGGCCCCAGGCCATTCTTGTCATAAATCTTGGCAGGAAGTGCGCTCCCCCCTCAATCATTTAAGTTGCCCTTCCCTGATATAAGGGTTATATTCACAACATTTACGTAACATAAGCAGGCAGTGCTATATGTGTCACAAAACCAACTACACCAGCAGACTAGTGTCTGAAAAGACAGCCAGTCAAACAAATTACTTCTCAAAATAAATGAATAAAGTTAAGTACTGTTACTGTTTACAAAAAGTATAGAGTGATATTAAAAAGTGCTCAAAAACCTAGTAAACAACAACGAACTAAAGGTATACTTTATACCAGAGGTGTGGACTCGAGTCATGTGACTTGGACTCGAGTCAGACTCGAGTCATGAATTTGATGACTTGAGACTCGACTCGACAAAACGTACAAAGACTTGCAACTCGACTTGGACTTGAATACCGATGACTCGTGACTTGACTTGGACTCGAGCCCTTTGACTCGAGAAGACTTGCTACTTCCCATGAAAACTGGGGGATACCATTTTCACACCACCGCGCCGCGCTGTTTATCTGCATCTGTCAAAAAATGTGCGCCACCTGTATGCAGAGAGCGCGCGCTGCCTGAACAACATCCAATCACTGCAGTCCATTTGACCGCATCAACGAGACAGCTCGTTCATGGTTACAAAAATCGGGATTTTTGAACCCGGATTCAGACTCCGATGGAAATCCTCGCCAACATTATGTCAACGTCCGTTTTAAAGTAGTGTAATGAGCTGAGTTAAAGTTATTAGTTAATCAGTTATGCAGATGTTGCATGTGTTCACGTTATGCTCTGTTACCAGCTGTAGTTACGCGAGACAACCCGAGTTTTGGGGGGCCGTGTATGCGGAAGTGTTCGTTCGGCGTGGTGACGGCCAACAGTGACCGAAGTTGAGTTGTTTTATATAAATAAATGCAGCGGAGTTGCAAGCCAGTCATCGCCTCCTTATTTACGCTCCAGCATTGGGGTGAGCGTTACAGTACTATAACACAGTCACAGTCGATCCACCATTACCCTTCCCTTCGTAGTCTAGGTCTGTGAGGCAGCGCACCATCACCCAGGGTTCCCCGTCCCCACTATAATAAAATGACTCGAAATGACTCGAAACTAAAATGGTACGACTTGTGACTCGACTTGGGACTTGCTTCGTCTTTGACTCGACTTGAATCGGGACTCGAGGGCAATGACTTGAGACTTGCTTGTGACTTGCCTAACAGTGACTTGATCCCAACTCTGCTTTATTCTCTTGTGGCTAAATAAGTTGAACGATACAGTGATGTATATATATGATAGGGGGAGGGGGGAGATGGCTGGGTGGTGGATAGAAGGGATTTGGGAGGGGCATATTTGAGGGGGGGGGGTGGCTGGGGGTGGATAGAAGGGATATAATATATATATATGTGTACATATGTATATATATATGTACATATGTATATATATATATATATATGTCACTGTATGTTCAACTTATTTAAGTGGCTAAATAAGTTGAACGATACAGTGACATATATATATTATATATATATATATATATATTATATACTTCCATATATATATATACTTCCATGGAAGTCAATGGTCAATGGGGTCCATCAATTACTTTTGTGTAATTGATGCTCCACTGCCAGCTTTGATCACCAGGGACTGGGAGTCAGTCAAGAGAGAGTGGGTACACTGGTCCGTGGCACTTCCAGTAGTTCTCCGCTTTGTATGGGTTTTTGGGAACGGAACAGTAGATATGCTTATCTACTGAGTCCGCAAGGATACTGTACTGGTCGGTGGTTGTGTCCGACCGATTTTAGTGGGCCAGGGCCATTTTTTTGTCCCAGTCCAGCCCTGGGCTCATCAGCAGAGCCCGGGGCCCCCCCTGACTGACTCTGACTCCCAGGTTCATTCACTTTGTCACTTTCACATGTCAATTTTTTTTTATCATATAGTATCTTTTCTCCTCCCTCCCTTAGGATAGAAGGGATTTTGGGGGTGGAGAAAGACACTGGGGGGGGGGGGGGATAATAGGGGGGGAGGGGATGGCTGGGGGGTGGGGAGATGGGATTTGAGAGGGGGGGGGAGAAGGACATTTGAGGGGGGCATATTTGAGGGGGGGGGGGTGGATAGAAGGGATTTGGGAGGGGGGGAGAAGGACATTTGAGGGGGGGGGGGGGGGGGTGGCTGGGGGGTGGATAGAAGGGATATATATATATATATGTACATATGTATATATATATATACAGTGACATATATATATATATATATACAGTGACATATAGTGACATATATATATATATATATATATATATATATATATATATATATATATATATATATATATATATATATATATATATATATATATATATATATATATATATATATATATTATTTGAGGGGGGGTGTGGCTGGGCGGTGGATAGAAGTGATTTGGGGGGATGTTTTATAAAGTGTGACATTTGTATCACACACTGTCTACACTTTACTTAGTACAGTGTGAAAAGGCTTGGCCCACCCTGCTGAAGAACTTGCCCATGCGGGTTCTCTTTTTGTTGTCCTGTGCAGCGGTTGAAGGAGGCTTTGGAGGAACGCCTTTCGGTGGGTCGACCTGCAACTCTGGTGTACAAAACGCTTTCGACAGAACGTTTGAACTCTGTGACTTTATGAGCTCGAAAGCTTGTGTGATACTTTCAACCATCCAGTCAACCTCACAATTGTTAAAGAAATTCAAAATGTTCATGAAGATATACACTTCTTCAAAAATCTCTTTACTCATTGCTGCATGGTTGACATTATTCTGGTCTATCGGAATGCGTTCGAAGAAGAAATCCTTCAGACATGTCCTGATGAACACAGAGGTCATCGAAAGATAGACCTTTTTATTTGGGGTGTCGCCAGCCAAATTCACCAGCTTTGGCATGAATTGTTTTATTGCATCCACCAATATGGGCCTGTATTCTGCGTCCCTGTATTTTGCCTGAATTTGATCCTGTATGCGATTCAACCACGTTTCAATGAACCACTCTTCAAAAAACATCTTGAGAGTGGCTTGTTCAAATGTGTCTTTCATCGAAAGTACATTTTCACAAATGTCCAAAGGAACGTGTCGTCTGAAGGAGCTGTGTCTTTCTGACGTGTCATTCAACAAGGAACCTATAGCCTTGTTCCCCTCTCTCAGAATCATTGCTTTGATACATTTAATATCTTCTCCTTCTGACTCAGGCTGGCTGTCTGATGTGACATTGTCTGGATCTTCTGGATCCACGACTGGCACAAGCTTGTTGCTCAAAGCCATTTTCTTTCTTCGCACTTGACATTTGGACGTTGGGTTCATCTTTGCAGTAAATTCCCACAACATTATTGAGGCATGATGAACCATTGAGTTGAGTGTTTCAAGGGGAACGGCATGCTTTAGAATAAAAGCATGTTCCTCTTTTCTGTCAGAGCTGTTGACATTTTCTGACACCTCCATGCGAATTATGTCAATCAAGTCTTTTGCGCTTGTACACACAACTTCGTCTCCAACTTCGAGGATGTCTTTGAAACTTTGAATCAACATCTCATGTAGGAATCGACTTTTGTTGAATGGATTCAAACTGCCAGTCGTCGCTAAACATTCGTGGCATTCTCTGGATAGCTCGATTATGAATTCCATAAGAAGTTTTGCCAACAAAATATTAATGGAGACATCGGAGATGCGTTTCTCTAAGTTGATCCACTGATCCTCTCTCATGCTGTAGAAAAAGCACCCGATCTTTGATAGCATGCTCCATTTTAAATCCTCTTTTATGATGTCTTCCCATTTAGGGTTGAACAAACATGGACAGCAAGTCTTAAACG
Source organism: Pungitius pungitius (assembly GCF_949316345.1). Taxonomy (NCBI): domain Eukaryota; kingdom Metazoa; phylum Chordata; class Actinopteri; order Perciformes; family Gasterosteidae; genus Pungitius; species Pungitius pungitius. The sequence continues at coordinate 3,063,135 of NC_084905.1, forward strand.
CATCCATGACTGTCTTCGAACACGTTCAAATGAACAAATGATATGAGACTCGTCAGCAAAGATCAGTGCCAACGGTTGGCTTCGTGTTTGACGTCATGGGTTGCTGTGACAACCGCTTTCACAGCGGCTGGCTTGATGACGTCAGCCCAGTGGGCGGTTCTTCTGTGCGCGCGCACACGTGAACAAATAAAGCGCCAGCGAGCCGGTAAACGGTGGTGGAAGGTTGTTGCGGAGGTTGCACTAGTCTTGTGGAGATTGAATAGCTGTTACCCAAGAAAGGAGGGAAACAAATACATTGGCATTATTAGAGTGTATACATAACATGTATACACTAACTAAATGCTGGTCACGTGCTGTATCATACATTACAGCACCGCGTTAGAAGAAAGCCACGCAGTGACTTAACCCCGGCGTGTGGATCTACTGGGTTCAGCCCGTCGACATCTGGGAATCACTGCGAATTTCCTTGCGATCGGGTCGCACTGAACGAAGCGTTGTCGGTCTGAGGCTCGTGAGCTGACCGTAGATCTGTGGCTTTAACCTCTGACCCCAGGAACCTGAGTGGCTCCCTTCCTGCGCTGTTTTCCCACATGGACACCCGGAAAATAGTGCTAGACTGTCTATCATTTTCAAATGAACTCAATTCATTCAGTGCTGTTGTAAAATAAGAGCCTTTATTGGGGGGGTTGCACCCCACCAGTAAAATCAGCAACCTCAAATAAGTATTTGTGACTTTGACAATAAGGTTCTCCATAAAACTAAATGATTTGCTTATATGATTTGATGCAGTTTTAGATTTAAGCATTAACTGTCCACACGTAATTCATTGTAAATAATTTAATTAAATAACACTGTGATAGGGAACATTTTTTCATACTGGGATGGGCAACTGGCGGCCCCAGGCCATTCTTGTCATAAATCTTGGCAGGAAGTGCGCTCCCCCCTCAATCATTTAAGTTGCCCTTCCCTGATATAAGGGTTATATTCACAACATTTACGTAACATAAGCAGGCAGTGCTATATGTGTCACAAAACCAACTACACCAACAGACTAGTGTCTGAAAAAACAGCCAGTCAAACAAATTACTTCTCAAAATAAATGAATAAAGTTAAGTACTGTTACTGTTTACAAAAAGTATAGAGTGATATTAAAAAGTGCTCAAAAACCTAGTAAACAACAACGAACTAAAGGTATACTTTATACTCTTGTGGCTAAATAAGTTGAACGATACAGTGACATATATACACTCACCGGCCACTTTATTAGGTACACCTGTCCAACTGCTCGTTAACACTTAATTTCTAAGCAGCCAATCACATGGCGGCAACTCAGTGCATTTAGGCATGTAGACATTGTCAAGACAATCTCCTGCAGTTCAAACCGAGCATCAGTATGGGGAAGAAAGGTGATTTGAGTGACTTTGAACGTGGCATGATTGTTGGTGCCAGAAGGGCTGGTCTGAGTATTTCAGAAACTGCTAATCTACTGGGATTTTCACGCACAACCATCTCTAGGGTTTACAGAGAATGGCCCGAAAAAGAAAAAACATCCAGTGAGCGGCAGTTCTGTGGGCCGAAATGCCTTGTTGATGCCAGAGGTCATAGGAGAATGGCCATACTGGTTCGAGCTGATAGAAGGGCAACAGTGACTCAAATAACCACCCGTTACAACCAAGGTGGGCATAAGAGCATCTCTGAACGCACAGTACGTCGAACTTTGAGGCAGATGGGCCACAGCAGCAGAAGACCACACCGGGTGCCACTCCTTTCAGCTAAGAACAGGAAACTGAGGCTACAATTTGCACAAGCTCATCGAAATTGGACAATAGAAGATTGGAAAAACGTTGCCTGGTCTGATGAGTCTCGATTTCTGCTGCGACATTCGGATGGTAGGGTCAGAATTTGGCGTCTACAACATGAAAGCATGGATCTGCCTTGTATCAACGGTTCAGGCTGGTGGTGGTGGTGTCATGGTGTGGGGAATATTTTCTTGGCACTCTTTGGGCCCCTTGGTACCAATTGAGCATCGTTGCAACGCCACAGCCTACCTGAGTATTGTTGCTGACCATGTCCATCCCTTTATGACCACAATGTACCCAACTTCTGATGGCTACTTTCAGCAGGATAAAGCGCCATGTCATAAAGCTGGAATCATCTCAGACTGGTTTCTTGAACATGACAATGAGTTCGCTGTACTCAAATGGCCTCCACAATCACCAGATCTCAATCCAATAGAGCATCTTTGGGATGAGGTGGAACGGGAGATTCGCATCATGGATGTGCAGCCGACAAATCTGCGGCAACTGTGTGATGCCATCATGTCAATATGGACCAAACTCCCTGAGGAATGCTTCCAGCACCTTGTTGAATCTATGCCACGAAGAATTGAGGCAGTTCTGAAGGCAAAAGGGGGTCCAACCCGTTACTAGCATGGGGTACCTAATAAAGTGGCCGGTGAGTGTATATATATGATAGGGGGAGGGGGGAGATGGCTGGGTGGTGGATAGAAGGGATTTGGGAGGGGCATATTTGAGGGGGTGGGGGTGGGGGTGGCTGGGGGGTGGATAGAAGGGATATAATATATATATGTGTACATATGTATATATATACATATATATGTGTACATATGTATATATATATATACTATATATATATATATCACTGTATGTTCAACTTATTTAAGTAGCTAAATAAGTTGAACGATACAGTGACATATATACATATATATTATATATATATATATATATATATATATATATATTATATATATATATATATTATATACTTCCATATATATATATATACTTCCATGGAAGTCAATGGTCAATGGGGTCCATCAATTACTTTTGTGTAATTGATGCTCCACTGCCAGCTTTGATCACCAGGGACTGGGAGTCAGTCAAGAGAGAGTGGGTACACTGGTCCGTGGCACTTCCAGTAGTTCTCCGCTTTGTATGGGTTTTTGGGAACGGAACAGTAGATATGCTTATCTACTGAGTCCGCAAGGATACTGTACTGGTCGGTGGTTGTGTCCGACCGATTTTAGTGGGCCAGGGCCATTTTTTTGTCCCAGTCCAGCCCTGGGCTCATCAGCAGAGCCCGGGGCCCCCCCTGACTGACTCTGACTCCCAGGTTCATTCACTTTGTCACTTTCACATGTCAATTTTTTTTTATCATATAGTATCTTTTCTCCTCCCTCCCTTAGGATAGAAGGGATTTTGGGGGTGGAGAAAGACACTGGGGGGGGGGGGGGATAATAGGGGGGGAGGGGATGGCTGGGGGGTGGGGAGATGGGATTTGGGAGGGGGGGGGAGAAGGACATTTGAGGGGGGCATATTTGAGGGGGGGGGGTGGATAGAAGGGATTTGGGAGGGGGGGAGAAGGACATTTGAGGGGGGGGGGGTGGGGGTGGCTGGGGGGTGGATAGAAGGGATATATATATATATATATATGTACATATGTATATATATATATACAGTGACATATATATATATATTATTTGAGGGGGGGGGGGTGGCTGGGCGGTGGATAGAAGTGATTTTGGGGGATGTTTTATAAAGTGTGACATTTGTATCACACACTGTCTACACTTTACTTAGTACAGTGTGAAAAGGCTTGGCCCACCCTGCTGAAGAACTTGCCCATGCGGGTTCTCTTTTTGTTGTCCTGTGCAGCGGTTGAAGGAGGCTTTGGAGGAACGCCTTTCGGTGGGTCGACCTGCAACTCTGGTGTACAAAACGCTTTCGACAGAACGTTTGAACTCTGTGACTTTATGAGCTCGAAAGCTTGTGTGATACTTTCAACCATCCAGTCAACCTCACAGTTGTTAAAGAAATTCAAAATGTTCATGAAGATATACACTTCTTCAAAAATCTCTTTACTCATTGCTGCATGGTTGACATTATTCTGGTCTATCTGAATGCGTTCGAAGAAGAAATCCTTCAGACATGTCCTGATGAACACAGAGGTCATCGAAAGATAGACCTTTTTATTTGGGGTGTCGCCAGCCAAATTCACCAGCTTTGGCATGAATTGTTTTATTGCATCCACCAATATGGGCCTGTATTCTGCGTCCCTGTATTTTGCCTGAATTTGATCCTGTATGCGATTCAACCACGTTTCAATGAACCACTCTTCAAAAAACATCTTGAGAGTGGCTTGTTCAAATGTGTCTTTCATCGAAAGTACATTTTCACAAATGTCCAAAGGAACGTGTCTTCTGAAGGAGCTGTGTCTTTCTGACGTGTCATTCAACAAGGAACCTATAGCCTTGTTCCCCTCTCTCAGAATCATTGCTTTGATACATTTAATATCTTCTCCTTCTGACTCAGGCTGGCTGTCTGATGTGACATTGTCTGGATCTTCTGGATCCACGACTGGCACAAGCTTGTTGCTCAAAGCCATTTTCTTTCTTCGCACTTGACATTTGGACGTTGGGTTCATCTTTGCAGTAAATTCCCACAACATTATTGAGGCATGATGAACCATTGAGTTGAGTGTTTCAAGGGGAACGACATGCTTTAGAATAAAAGCATGTTCCTCTTTTCTGTCAGAGCTGTTGACATTTTCTGACACCTCCATGCGAATTATGTCAATCAAGTCTTTTGCGCTTGTACACACAACTTCGTCTCCAACTTCGAGGATGTCTTTGAAACTTTGAATCAACATCTCATGTAGGAATCGACTTTTGTTGAATGGATTCAAACTGCCAGTCGTCGCTAAACATTCGTGGCATTCTCTGGATAGCTCGATTATGAATTCCATAAGAAGTTTTGCCAACAAAATATTAATGGAGACATCGGAGATGCGTTTCTCTAAGTTGATCCACTGATCCTCTCTCATGCTGTAGAAAAAGCACCCGATCTTTGATAGCATGCTCCATTTTAAATCCTCTTTTATGATGTCTTCCCATTTAGGGTTGAACAAACATGGACAGCAAGTCTTAAACGCATCCATGACTGTCTTCGAACACGTTCAAATGAACAAATGATATGAGACTCGTCAGCAAAGATCAGTGCCAACGGTTGGCTTCGTGTTTGACGTCATGGGTTGCTGTGACAACCGCTTTCACAGCGGCTGGCTTGATGACGTCAGCCCAGTGGGCGGTTCTTCTGTGCGCGCGCACACGTGAACAAATAAAGCGCCAGCGAGCCGGTAAACGGTGGTGGAAGGTTGTTGCGGAGGTTGCACTAGTCTTGTGGAGATTGAATAGCTGTTACCCAAGAAAGGAGGGAAACAAATACATTGGCATTATTAGAGTGTATACATAACATGTATACACTAACTAAATGCAGGTCACGTGCTGTATCATACATTACAGCACCGCGTTAGAAGAAAGCCACGCAGTGACTTAACCCCGGCGTGTGGATCTACTGGGTTCAGCCCGTCGACATCTGGAGATCACTGTGAATTTCCTTGCGATCGGGTCGCACTGAACGAAGCGTTGTCCCTCTGAGGCTCGTGAGCTGACCGTAGATCTGTGGCTTTAACCTCTGACCCCAGGAACCTGAGTGGCTCCCTTCCTGCGCTGTTTTCCACATGGACACCCGGAAAATAGTGCTAGACTGTCTATCATTTTCAAATGAACTCAATTCATTCAGTGCTGTTGTAAAATAAGAGCCTTTAGTGGGGGGGTTGCACCCCACCAGTAAAATCAGCAACTTCAAATAAGTATTTGTGACTTTGACAATAAGGTTCTCCATAAAACTAAATGATTTGCTTATATGATTTGATGCAGTTTTAGATTTAAGCATTAACTGTCCACACGTAATTCATTGTAAATAATTTAATTAAATAACACTGTGATAGGGAACATTTTTTCATACTGGGATGGGCAACTGGCGGCCCCAGGCCATTCTTGTCATAAATCTTGGCAGGAAGTGCGCTCCCCCCTCAATCATTTAAGTTGCCCTTCCCTGATATAAGGGTTATATTCACAACATTTACGTAACATAAGCAGGCAGTGCTATATGTGTCACAAAACCAACTACACCAGCAGACTAGTGTCTGAAAAACAGCCAGTCAAACAAATTACTTCTCAAAATAAATGAATAAAGTTAAGTACTGTTACTGTTTACAAAAAGTATAGAGTGATATTAAAAAGTGCTCAAAAACCTAGTAAACAACAACGAACTAAAGGTATACTTTATACTCTTGTGGCTAAATAAGTTGAACGATACAGTGACATATATATATATATATATGATAGGGGGAGGGGGGAGATGGCTGGGTGGTGGATAGAAGGGATTTGGGAGGGGCATATTTGAGGGGGTGGGGGTGGGGGTGGCTGGGGGGTGGATAGAAGGGATATAATATATATATGTGTACATATGTATATATATACATATATATATGTGTACATATGTATATATATATATATATGTACATATGTATATATATATATACTATATATATATATATATATCACTGTATGTTCAACTTATTTAAGTGGCTAAATAAGTTGAACGATACAGTGACATATATACATATATATTATATATATATATATATATATATATATATATATATATATATATATATTATATACTTCCATATATATATATACTTCCATGGAAGTCAATGGTCAATGGGGTCCATCAATTACTTTTGTGTAATTGATGCTCCACTGCCAGCTTTGATCACCAGGGACTGGGAGTCAGTCAAGAGAGAGTGGGTACACTGGTCCGTGGCACTTCCAGTAGTTCTCCGCTTTGTATGGGTTTTTGGGAACGGAACAGTAGATATGCTTATCTACTGAGTCCGCAAGGATACTGTACTGGTCGGTGGTTGTGTCCGACCGATTTTAGTGGGCCAGGGCCATTTTTTTGTCCCAGTCCAGCCCTGGGCTCATCAGCAGAGCCCGGGGCCCCCCCTGACTGACTCTGACTCCCAGGTTCATTCACTTTGTCACTTTCACATGTCAATTTTTTTTTTATCATATAGTATCTTTTCTCCTCCCTCCCTTAGGATAGAAGGGATTTTGGGGGTGGAGAAAGACACTGGGGGGGGGGGATAATAGGGGGGGAGGGGATGGCTGGGGGGTGGGGAGATGGGATTTGGGAGGGGGGGGGAGAAGGACATTTGAGGGGGGCATATTTGAGGGGGGGGGGTGGCTGGGGGGTGGATAGAAGTGATTTGGGGGGATGTTTTATAAAGTGTGACATTTGTATCACACACTGTCTACACTTTACTTAGTACAGTGTGAAAAGGCTTGGCCCACCCTGCTGAAGAACTTGCCCATGCGGGTTCTCTTTTTGTTGTCCTGTGCAGCGGTTGAAGGAGGCTTTGGAGGAACGCCTTTCGGTGGGTCGACCTGCAACTCTGGTGTACAAAACGCTTTCGACAGAACGTTTGAACTCTGTGACTTTATGAGCTCGAAAGCTTGTGTGATACTTTCAACCATCCAGTCAACCTCACAGTTGTTAAAGAAATTCAAAATGTTCATGAAGATATACACTTCTTCAAAAATCTCTTTACTCATTGCTGCATGGTTGACATTATTCTGGTCTATCGGAATGCGTTCGAAGAAGAAATCCTTCAGACATGTCCTGATGAACACAGAGGTCATCGAAAGATAGACCTTTTTATTTGGGGTGTCGCCAGCCAAATTCACCAGCTTTGGCATGAATTGTTTTATTGCATCCACCAATATGGGCCTGTATTCTGCGTCCCTGTATTTTGCCTGAATTTGATCCTGTATGCGATTCAACCACGTTTCAATGAACCACTCTTCAAAAAACATCTTGAGAGTGGCTTGTTCAAATGTGTCTTTCATCGAAAGTACATTTTCACAAATGTCCAAAGGAACGTGTCGTCTGAAGGAGCTGTGTCTTTCTGACGTGTCATTCAACAAGGAACCTATAGCCTTGTTCCCCTCTCTCAGAATCATTGCTTTGATACATTTAATATCTTCTCCTTCTGACTCAGGCTGGCTGTCTGATGTGACATTGTCTGGATCTTCTGGATCCACGACTGGCACAAGCTTGTTGCTCAAAGCCATTTTCTTTCTTCGCACTTGACATTTGGACGTTGGGTTCATCTTTGCAGTAAATTCCCACAACATTATTGAGGCATGATGAACCATTGAGTTGAGTGTTTCAAGGGGAACGGCATGCTTTAGAATAAAAGCATGTTCCTCTTTTCTGTCAGAGCTGTTGACATTTTCTGACACCTCCATGCGAATTATGTCAATCAAGTCTTTTGCGCTTGTACACACAACTTCGTCTCCAACTTCGAGAATGTCTTTGAAACTTTGAATCAACATCTCATGTAGAAATCGACTTTTGTTGAATGGATTCAAACTGCCAGTCGTCGCTAAACATTCGTGGCATTCTCTGGATAGCTCGATTATGAATTCCATAAGAAGTTTTGCCAACAAAATATTAATGGAGACATCGGAGATGCGTTTCTCTAAGTTGATCCACTGATCCTCTCTCATGCTGTAGAAAAAGCACCCGATCTTTGATAGCATGCTCCATTTTAAATCCTCTTTTATGATGTCTTCCCATTTAGGGTTGAACAAACATGGACAGCAAGTCTTAAACGCATCCATGACTGTCTTCGAACACGTCCAAATGAACAAATGATATGAGACTCGTCAGCAAAGATCAGTGCCAACGGTTGGCTTCGTGTTTGACGTCATGGGTTGCTGTGACAACCGATATCATAGCGGCTGGCTTGATGACGTCAGCCCAGTGGGCGGTTCTTCTGTGCGCGCGCACACGCGAACAAATAAAGCGCCAGCGAGCCGGTAAACGGTGGTGGAAGGTTGTTGCGGAGGTTGCACTAGTCTTGTGGAGATTGAATAACTGTTACCCAAGAAAGGAGGGAAAACAAATACATTGGCATTATTAGAGTGTATACACTAACTAAATGCTGGTCACGTGCTGTATCATACATTACAGCACCGCGTTAGAAGAAAGCCACGCAGTGACTTAACCCCGGCGTGTGGATCTACTGGGTTCAGCCCGCCGACATCTGGAGATCACTGTGAATTTCCTTGCGATCGGGTCGCACTGGACGAAGGGTTGTCGGTCTGAGGCTCTGAGGCTCGTGATCTGACCGTAGATCTGTGGCTTTAACCTCTGACCTCAGGAACCTGAGTGGCTCCTTTCCTGCGCTGTTTTCCCACATGGACACCCGGAAAATAGTGCTAGACTGTCTATCATTTTCAAATGAACTCAATTCATTCAGTGCTGTTGTAAAATAAGAGCCTTTATTGGGGGGGTTGCACCCCACCAGTAAAATCAGCAACTTCAAATAAGTATTTGTGACTTTGACAATAAGGTTCTCCATAAAACTAAATGATTTGCCTATATGATTTGATGCAGTTTTAGATTTAAGCATTAACTGTCCACACGTAATTCATTGTAAATAATTTAATTAAATAACACTGTGATAGGGAACATTTTTTCATACTGGGATGGGCAACTGGCGGCCCCAGGCCATTCTTGTCATAAATCTTGGCAGGAAGTGCGCTCCCCCCTCAATCATTTAAGTTGCCCTTCCCTGATATAAGGGTTATATTCACAACATTTACGTAACATAAGCAGGCAGTGCTATATGTGTCACAAAACCAACTACACCAGCAGACTAGTGTCTGAAAAAACAGCCAGTCAAACAAATTACTTCTCAAAATAAATGAATAAAGTTAAGTACTGTTACTGTTTACAAAAAGTATAGAGTGATATTAAAAAGTGCTCAAAAACCTAGTAAACAACAACGAACTAAAGGTATACTTTATACTCTTGTGGCTAAATAAGTTGAACGATACAGTGACATATATACACTCACCGGCCACTTTATTAGGTACACCTGTCCAACTGCTCGTTAACACTTAATTTCTAAGCAGCCAATCACATGGCGGCAACTCAGTGCATTTAGGCATGTAGACATTGTCAAGACAATCTCCTGCAGTTCAAACCGAGCATCAGTATGGGGAAGAAAGGTGATTTGAGTGACTTTGAACGTGGCATGATTGTTGGTGCCAGAAGGGCTGGTCTGAGTATTTCAGAAACTGCTAATCTACTGGGATTTTCACGCACAACCATCTCTAGGGTTTACAGAGAATGGTCCGAAAAAGAAAAAACATCCAGTGAGCGGCAGTTCTGTGGGCCGAAATGCCTTGTTGATGCCAGAGGTCATAGGAGAATGGCCATACTGGTTCGAGCTGATAGAAGGGCAACAGTGACTCAAATAACCACCCGTTACAACCAAGGTGGGCATAAGAGCATCTCTGAACGCACAGTACGTCGAACTTTGAGGCAGATGGGCCACAGCAGCAGAAGACCACACCGGGTGCCACTCCTTTCAGCTAAGAACAGGAAACTGAGGCTACAATTTGCACAAGCTCATCGAAATTGGACAATAGAAGATTGGAAAAACGTTGCCTGGTCTGATGAGTGTCGATTTCTGCTGCGACATTCGGATGGTAGGGTCAGAATTTGGCGTCTACAACATGAAAGCATGGATCTGCCTTGTATCAACGGTTCAGGCTGGTGGTGGTGGTGTCATGGTGTGGGGAATATTTTCTTGGCACTCTTTGGGCCCCTTGGTACCAATTGAGCATCGTTGCAACGCCACAGCCTACCTGAGTATTGTTGCTGACCATGTCCATCCCTTTATGACCACAATGTACCCAACTTCTGATGGCTACTTTCAGCAGGATAAAGCGCCATGTCATAAAGCTGGAATCATCTCAGACTGGTTTCTTGAACATGACAATGAGTTCGCTGTACTCAAATGGCCTCCACAATCACCAGATCTCAATCCAATAGAGCATCTTTGGGATGAGGTGGAACGGGAGATTCGCATCATGGATGTGCAGCCGACAAATCTGCGGCAACTGTGTGATGCCATCATGTCAATATGGACCAAACTCCCTGAGGAATGCTTCCAGCACCTTGTTGAATCTATGCCACGAAGAATTGAGGCAGTTCTGAAGGCAAAAGGGGGTCCAACCCGTTACTAGCATGGGGTACCTAATAAAGTGGCCGGTGAGTGTATATATATGATAGGGGGAGGGGGGAGATGGCTGGGTGGTGGATAGAAGGGATTTGGGAGGGGCATATTTGAGGGGGTGGGGGTGGGGGTGGCTGGGGGGTGGATAGAAGGGATATAATATATATATGTGTACATATGTATATATATACATATATATGTGTACATATGTATATATATATATATATGTACATATGTACATATATATATACTATATATATATATATCACTGTATGTTCAACTTATTTAAGTAGCTAAATAAGTTGAACGATACAGTGACATATATACATATATATTATATATATATATATATATATATATATTATATATATATATATATTATATACTTCCATATATATATATATATATATATATTATATATATATATATATTATATACTTCCATATATATATATATACTTCCATGGAAGTCAATGGTCAATGGGGTCCATCAATTACTTTTGTGTAATTGATGCTCCACTGCCAGAGTGGGTACACTGGTCCGTGGCACTTCCAGTAGTTCTCCGCTTTGTATGGGTTTTTGGGAACGGAACAGTAGATATGCTTATCTACTGAGTCCGCAAGGATACTGTACTGGTCGGTGGTTGTGTCCGACCGATTTTAGTGGGCCAGGGCCATTTTTTTGTCCCAGTCCAGCCCTGGGCTCATCAGCAGAGCCCGGGGCCCCCCCTGACTGACTCTGACTCCCAGGTTCATTCACTTTGTCACTTTCACATGTCAATTTTTTTTTATCATATAGTATCTTTTCTCCTCCCTCCCTTAGGATAGAAGGGATTTTGGGGGTGGAGAAAGACACTGGGGGGGGATAATAGGGGGGGAGGGGATGGCTGGGGGGTGGGGAGATGGGATTTGGGAGGGGGGGGGAGAAGGACATTTGAGGGGGGCATATTTGAGCGGGGGGGGGTGGATAGAAGGGATTTGGGAGGGGGGGAGAAGGACATTTGAGGGGGGGGGGGGTGGGGGTGGCTGGGGGGTGGATAGAAGGGATATATATATATATATGTACATATGTATATATATATATATACAGTGACATATATATATATATTATTTGAGGGGGGGGGGTGGCTGGGCGGTGGATAGAAGTGATTTTGGGGGATGTTTTATAAAGTGTGACATTTGTATCACACACTGTCTACACTTTACTTAGTACAGTGTGAAAAGGCTTGGCCCACCCTGCTGAAGAACTTGCCCATGCGGGTTCTCTTTTTGTTGTCCTGTGCAGCGGTTGAAGGAGGCTTTGGAGGAACGCCTTTCGGTGGGTCGACCTGCAACTCTGGTGTACAAAACGCTTTCGACAGAACGTTTGAACTCTGTGACTTTATGAGCTCGAAAGCTTGTGTGATACTTTCAACCATCCAGTCAACCTCACAGTTGTTAAAGAAATTCAAAATGTTCATGAAGATATACACTTCTTCAAAAATCTCTTTACTCATTGCTGCATGGTTGACATTATTCTGGTCTATCTGAATGCGTTCGAAGAAGAAATCCTTCAGACATGTCCTGATGAACACAGAGGTCATCGAAAGATAGACCTTTTTATTTGGGGTGTCGCCAGCCAAATTCACCAGCTTTGGCATGAATTGTTTTATTGCATCCACCAATATGGGCCTGTATTCTGCATCCCTGTATTTTGCCTGAATTTGATCCTGTATGCGATTCAACCACGTTTCAATGAACCACTCTTCAAAAAACATCTTGAGAGTGGCTTGTTCAAATGTGTCTTTCATCGAAAGTACATTTTCACAAATGTCCAAAGGAACGTGTCTTCTGAAGGAGCTGTGTCTTTCTGACGTGTCATTCAACAAGGAACCTATAGCCTTGTTCCCCTCTCTCAGAATCATTGCTTTGATACATTTAATATCTTCTCCTTCTGACTCAGGCTGGCTGTCTGATGTGACATTGTCTGGATCTTCTGGATCCACGACTGGCACAAGCTTGTTGCTCAAAGCCATTTTCTTTCTTCGCACTTGACATTTGGACGTTGGGTTCATCTTTGCAGTAAATTCCCACAACATTATTGAGGCATGATGAACCATTGAGTTGAGTGTTTCAAGGGGAACGACATGCTTTAGAATAAAAGCATGTTCCTCTTTTCTGTCAGAGCTGTTGACATTTTCTGACACCTCCATGCGAATTATGTCAATCAAGTCTTTTGCGCTTGTACACACAACTTCGTCTCCAACTTCGAGGATGTCTTTGAAACTTTGAATCAACATCTCATGTAGGAATCGACTTTTGTTGAATGGATTCAAACTGCCAGTCGTCGCTAAACATTCGTGGCATTCTCTGGATAGCTCGATTATGAATTCCATAAGAAGTTTTGCCAACAAAATATTAATGGAGACATCGGAGATGCGTTTCTCTAAGTTGATCCACTGATCCTCTCTCATGCTGTAGAAAAAGCACCCGATCTTTGATAGCATGCTCCATTTTAAATCCTCTTTTATGATGTCTTCCCATTTAGGGTTGAACAAACATGGACAGCAAGTCTTAAACGCATCCATGACTGTCTTCGAACACGTTCAAATGAACAAATGATATGAGACTCGTCAGCAAAGATCAGTGCCAACGGTTGGCTTCGTGTTTGACGTCATGGGTTGCTGTGACAACCGCTTTCACAGCGGCTGGCTTGATGACGTCAGCCCAGTGGGCGGTTCTTCTGTGCGCGCGCATACGTGAACAAATAAAGCGCCTGCGAGCCGGTAAACGGTGGTGGAAGGTTGTTGCGGAGGTTGCACTAGTCTTGTGGAGATTGAATAGCTGTTACCCAAGAAAGGAGGGAAACAAATACATTGGCATTATTAGAGTGTATACACTAACTAAATGCTGATCACGTGCTGTATCATACATTACAGCACCGCGTTAGAAGAAAGCCACGCAGTGACTTAACCCCGGCGTGTGGATCTACTGGGTTCAGCCCGTCGACATCTGGAGATCACTGTGAATTTCCTTGCGATCGGGCGCACTGAACGAAGCGTTGTCGGTCTGAGGCTCGTGAGCTGAAAAAAGTTCAAAAGTTAAATCTCCTTGAGTCAATAAAGTCCTTGATTACCTTTTATTGGAAATCTGCTTTTATTGTTATATTTTCCAGGTTTTAGTTTATAATTTCTGAGTGGAAATGAGTCAAATTTGACTGTTCTTTTAAACACAAAAATGTTAAAAGTTGTCAATAAATCAAACCAACTCAGGTGCAGTTAACCTTTATCGATTCAGCTCTCGCTGCGTTGAAGCAGTCGAAGCGCAGGGAAGGGCCCCCCCCCCCCCAAGCTCAGGCTCCTGGTGGAAGCAGATCAAAGATTAACCACCAAAACAGTGTGTGTGTGCGTGTGCGTGTGTGTGTGTGTGTTTTGCCTGTGCGTGCATGTGTGTGTTTAATTATTTAACAACTTTGTGTTACTGCCAAACATTGTACTTGGAAAAGTTGTTGCATGTATTTACATGATTTTGTCATGTTTAAAAAATGTACATATGAATATTGTCCTGCTTTTTTTTATGATAACGGCGCAGGATTTTAGACCCTTGCAACATTTTACAAACTGCGCCCCATAGGTGGGGTTTTTGAGTTACGTGAAGCGTAATCTGAAAAGTTTCTCAATCTAGCAGCACAATTGCTAATGTGTCCCTGTTTGAACGAGGCGCGTAACCTCGTAACCGCGTTACACGCGCCGTGTCCTGTGAGCGAGTCACGCTGCGCAGCGGGCCCCTCGGTCGACGTTAATCCACCGGGCGTGACCTGGGTCTCCGCCCTGTCCGGGGAGCCCGGCTGACGGCGGCGGCTCCGGGTCGAGTCGCCTATAAAGTGTGCTCGGCTCGGCTCGGGGGGGGGGGGGGAAGAGGAAGTGCACGTTGCAGATACCTGCTCGTTTGGACACACACACGCACACACGCCGCAGAGGGACAACGATGAGCGGGGACAAAGTGCAGAGGAAGCCGATCCGCCTCGTAGCGGCGGCCTGCCGTGGCGGAGGCATCGGGAAGGACGGACAGATGCCCTGGGACCTCCCGTAAGAGTGACGCCTCTTTGAATGCTTCATTCGGTCCCTGTGAGCTGTTAGCTCACAAGCCATTAGCTTGAATCCTCTGCAAACCTGTGTACGTTACGTGTTTAGCCGAGAAGCTGCCAATGGTCGCTCTCTCTCTCTCTGGCCAGTTTTCAGTGATTTAACTATTGTTAGTTCATAAATACATACCAGTGATGTGAGTAATACGGCTTTCTTTGTTGGATCAAAACGACATGCTACAATGAAACCGGGTTACACTTCTGACCAGATGAGAAGCTACTATGCTGGGTAGTTGTATGCAGAGTTATGCCTATAGTGCCTAATGGGGAGCTTGTTGATGTAGTGTTGTATTTCGATGTATTATAGAACTTGATCTTATTCACTCGGGCATTCATCATCCAATCGATTTGTTGGGTGTGCAAACTGAGCAGCAGTACACCTGGTTTATGTGCCTGGCCACAAACTTGGCAACGACATGTTTTTCTCTCTTTAATATTTGGGGGGAAAAAACATAATAATATTGAAAATGTGACCGTTGCAGATCTGAATTCCAGTACTTTAGGAACCATGTCCAGGGCGTGTCGAGACCAGGTACTCCTCACAATCAACACCACATCACATTGAATGTAATATGTTCTGCATTGAAACTACTTCTTATTCCAAATATATCCTAAATATCTAAATATCAGGATATGAACATGTATATTCATTGATTTGATCCATATCCACCCGAGTTCACTTGGTAACCTACGTCATGTTCCTAGTGCCACACGAAGAGACACGAGAGCAAGACATAAGTTCTACAAATTTTGTTCTGTTTTATTTCAGGGAGGATGAACATTATGGTTTGGGGAAAACTGTGCTGGTTCTCTGTCCCAAAACCTGATTTCCCACTGCCCAATGTACTGCACGCGGTGCTGAGCACAACACTGAAGTGAGTGTCTCTCAAAACAAACGCCCGAGGACGGAAAGACATTTCTTGTCATCTTGAACTAATCTTTTTTTTTTTTTTGGTCTACTCTTCCAGGGAAGTTCCAGATCACGCCCATTTCTTGTGCAAAGACTTGGACGCCGCCGCCCGCCTGGCTGTGCAGTCCCCCCTCGCCGACTTGATTGAGACCATCTGGGTGGTTGGAGGGACGCAGGTGTACGAGGTGAACCAGCCCGAGCATTGAACTCCCCATAGCGCATGTTTACCAGCATTCCCAGCTGCCGCCCAACCTTCAAACCGGTCCGCTCGCTCCAATCCTTCGGGGCAACCGCTAATATGCAGTTTTGCGAGTCTTGTTGTGCCGCTTCGAGGCCGTCGTTCGCCTCTCGCGTCGACCTGGTAAAATGCTGGTAATGTGACCAAAGGCTCTGTTGCTTCGTGTCGCTGATCAAGGATGCGCTGAAGCACCCGTGGTGTGACCTGGTTTACCTGACGGACGTCATGGCAGACTTCGACTGCGACGTTTTCTTCCCCGAGTTCGACAAGGGACTCT
This sequence comes from Pungitius pungitius, assembly GCF_949316345.1. Classification (NCBI taxonomy): domain Eukaryota; kingdom Metazoa; phylum Chordata; class Actinopteri; order Perciformes; family Gasterosteidae; genus Pungitius; species Pungitius pungitius. Next base: position 3,079,641 of record NC_084905.1, read on the forward strand.
TCAAAGTGCAAGAAGGGTACGTGTTCATCTCGTCCTCGGATGATCATAGTGCAGAATGTCCTGCAAGCAAATCAAACATCAGCCCTTCAACAACACAAAATATGCCGAATTCTTTGATATTTTCTTGATGTCCATTTGGCGTTTTACTGTTATTGAAACAGTACTTTACACGTTTTATGTGAGACGGTTTTCTTCCACACTTAAAGCTCATCTATGTGTGATTTAATTCTTTTTTTTTTGTTGTCTTGTTTCCAAAAAAGATTTCCTGGCGTACCGAGTGAAATTCAAGAAGAAAACGGCATCAAATACAAGTGCCAAGTATTCAAGAAAGAGACTGGTGATGCGGTGTAGAAGCAGAAAAACCGAATATTGATGTCAGAAAACCACTCTTATTATTTCAGGGTTAACTCCTGGATAGACAAGCTGCCAAAACCCACAATGCATCATTAGGCTTTGAAAGAACAGTGAGCTTCCCTGTGTGAAAAGGGTAGTTGTAGTCTGTAATTAGTGAGATGCTTTAAACACAAACTTTTTGTGTTTTAAAAGTTTTCTTCCAGAACAGTTGCTTGGTTGGGCATTTCGATCTGCCCGGCTAGTTTTTGGCTCACAAGGCCAAAAGTGAATTATCCTACTGGTCTGCCTGGATTCTACAATGACCGTGATTTTACTCAGATTTACATGGAGACATTTTACAGCTTGTCCGTTGTTTACACCTGGAATGAAACTAGAATTGATGCGTTTTTTACTGTGTGGTCTTTTATGGATCTAGGAGTTTTTTTCTGACAATAAATGATTACGGTTTTGAGCATCGATTGACACGTGAATCGATTTTTCAACTTTTGAATAAAATGATCCTTAATCAACTGTTGTGTTCCTTTTTGCCACTAGATGGCGGCATGTCAATGCGACAACAAGAAAGCCAACATTTATGCAGGTTGTCAAAATATTATTTTCATCTCCACACCCTGTATATCTATTGGATATTGATAGTCCTTTTCATTATTATGTGGGTTATATTATATATATATATAACCCCATTATTATAGGGGTTTAATTGCAAGACCACAAGGGTTGAGAGGAGGAGAGGTTAAAGTTCACAATAAGGATACGGGGCAGAAAAGTTACCAGTTGTCAATTAAAGCCACGAAGAGTCAGTAATGCATCTTTAATTATAATAAGAATTAACTGCAAGGAAATGTCCGCTAATGGCTGAGGGCAGAAAAAACATGTGCTGATGGGATGTAGGATGTTCAGTGTGAAAAAAGAATGGCGGTAGAAGGGCTTATATTTTTCAATAAAACACGTAGATATCGATGGTCCTGTCCTTAGTGATCTACATCCTGGACCAAACCAATTCACAAATGGCACAAATGGTTTTATTGTCTTCTATATGTTTTTCAAACAATGATTGGCTAACACTGAGGGCGAGGGGGTCAAAGGGTAACTTCCTACACCGCCTTGGTTCCTGGTCCAATTCCTTGTGCAGGGGTGTCTTCTGTTTAGACAACACAAACCTGTCAGATGTGTATTAAAGCTTCTTTTTACACTAAGAAGCTTGGTCAGATCTTGCTGCTCCTTTGAAGGAGGAACAATCATGTCCCTTTTCAGCTGAATTTAGTCATTTGACTTCTGTCTTTACTCACGGCTTGTGTTGATGATTTTTGTATTCACGAGTTTCCCATTTTCTATTTGATTTTTCACGAGGGCTTCATCCACAAATTTCCACCACATTAAATATAGGACGCTATTTACCTTTTGGGCATTGAATATCTATCAATGTGACATTCATTCTCCTTCCAGCATGTAACCTACGCTGCATTTCGATTGTCTCGTCTGGGTGCAGGTCGAAGTTCCTTCTTGAGTGACGAGTTATCACAAAAACACAATGTCTGGCATATGGACGGGAGACAAAAGTTGATATTAAATCAGATTGCATGATGCAAGTGCGTATACAAGTGATGAAACACCAGTGCAATAACAGTATCAGGTTAAGAGTTCAGGCCAAACAAGAATTTAAATATAAGTATATTGTAACTTCAGGTTTTCCTTTGTGGTGAAAGAGATTTTTCTTTAAATATTGTGGATTATATGAGATGCGAATGCATTAGTTTCTCTTGATAATTTTTTTTTTAACAAAACGTAACTCACCCCCACCTTAAATGAGGAATATTTACTGCGGCGTTGGTCATCCCAGCTCCGGTTTCAGCTGGAAATCATATCTTTAAATCGCAGATGCCATCGATTCATGTGAGATATGAACCATAAAAGCCATTTGTTAAGCGTGGCTTACATCTACCGGTGTCATATTTGAAATGAGAAGGGACAATTTACACTCAATCTAATTAACCTCTCTGGCTCGTCCGTGTAATTCAAAGGCAGCGTAAAGGTTGACACAGCCCCAGAGGACAGGGGGACAGCGGGTGGGGGGGAATGGAGGCAACTTCCACACCTGAGGACTCGTCTCATTGACACATCCTGATCAATTGTTTGGATGTACTGCTCTGCACCACCTAAAAAAAAAAAAAATGTCTCTGATATCTGTGTAAGTTAAGAATCCTTCGGTGCATCAGCTGTGGAGTAGTTGAGGTAATGTTGTAGCCCCCCTCGGGGCTTTTGTGTTGTGAATTGTTTAAAAAGTGAACTCCAGTCAACATCCATCTGCTGAGCTCAAATCCACTTCCAGATGCACTCACTTTTGCATCATCTGCCCAGTGGCTATCGCCATGACTACAGAGCCATGCCGAGTTATGCGGGCGGCAGCAGATGGGCAGTGGAAGGTTTTCACGTATACGCCCCCCCCCACACACACACACCCACCCACACCCTCGGGACACGCAAGTCTGCGCTCTTTGTTGTGACCCCCATCATCTCCCTTTATGAGAGCCAGGGAAGCTTAAGGCATAAAGTCATGGCTTCATTAGCTGTGAAGCTCACCCCCCATTAAAGGCACCCTTACACATGTTTTGAGGGCCTTTGCCGGCTTTGAAACATTAAGACACATTAAAAACACGACGAGGGACCATTTCAAAACGCAATCTCTTGGTTTGACAATGCTCAGAAAGATTACATTTTCACTTTGTGGTCGACAATAAAAATAAATGTGGGCATTAACCCCAAAACAGACTTTTTATCATGACACACATAGACAGGAAAACCTTAATAAAGCCAAACGTAGTGGAAAATCTATCTTGATTTAATAAAATGAAACTCAACTGCTCTCTGAATATATATTGTGTTCCTTTTTTTCTTATTCCATGGTGTGGGCGCATTTGAATTCATTTGAAAAGACATTTTAAAAGTGAATTACGGTATAATAAAGTCTCCTGTCATCTGTAAGGTAACAATAAAACTCAGAGACAGTTAAATTCCTTCCCTGAGGATGACAATAGTGCTGCCAAGAACATTGTGTGAAACTGAGGCACTTGCGCAGGCTTTAAATAAAATGCTTTGAAAATCCACGCATGTCCTGTTATACTCTGTAATTTATTGAATAGACCATCCAGCATGTCTGCCTTTACCCTGTCATGTCATGCAGTGTTTTATTTGAAGTCATTGTAATGCCGTATCTTGTAAATGAGGTGTAATATATTATTTATTTGGTAAGGGACTACTACCCTAAAACGTGGAACATATTAAGACTCCATTTAATTTGTTGATTTTCCGATATCACTCTGGTAAGCTGTTACACGACCATTCTTATATGATTATATGATTTTACACTCGCAGTAAAAGTGTAATGCTTTTTTAGTGTGAAGCGTTTATGGACTGGATGCTGGAAGCGCACCGTAGGACCTCTAATCTAATACTAACAAACAAACACACACACGCACACACACATACACAATATATATATATATACATTATAAGCAGTCTTAATTTGTTGTATTAGTCCACACATCCTCGGTCAGTCATCTACTTTTAAAGGGGCAACGGGGTTAAAAATTGGCCTCTCTCTACGTAACATTAATTTTCCATTGCTCATCTCAAAGTCCTTTTTAGTGCCATTCAGGGCCTGAAGACTACCTGTCCGTATGTCATAACCGTACACCCTCAGTCGCTGGATGCGATAATTCACTATCTGCGTCGTCAGCTCCAAGACAGTCGGAGTCTCTTTGATTTGAGACATGCTGATTCCAGCGCTGAGGAGGCCCTCGAATCGCTCAGCTAGAATTGCGTCAGGGTAGTAAAGCACAGCCGGGCAGTTGAGGATGATTTCCCGCAGCTCTTCCTCGGAGCAGCCCATGGTGTCCTGGGAGTACGCTAGAGTTCGGCTCATGCAGTCCGGGTTCAGCTCGGTGACAAAGCCCCTGAGCTTGGACAGGAGGCGGAGGAGCTCAGCCGGGCTGAAGCCCTTGTCTCTCAGAAACAGCAGGTTCTGCCTCAGCACCTCGGGGCGTTTGAGGAGAACAAAGGGGTTCTGACTCAGCAGCTTCTGAAGCCAGATCTTCATGTTGGCCTCCTCACCCCCGAGGTCTCGGTAGGCCTGCTGCAGGGTGCACACCATCAGCTCGTTCTGCTCCACCGGCCGACTGAAGCTCTGTGGAGCGCTGGCCATCAGCTTGGTGATGATGCGATTGTTGAGGTTTAGGCTTTGAAAGTAGGCGATGTTGTTTCGCTGGTTGACGTGGTGGCTCAATGAGGTGAAGAAGGAGCCCGGGAAATTCTCAATTATACCAACCAGCTCTTTCTGTTTCGGGCACACAGACATCCACAGCTCCCTCTGAGCCCGCATCTGCTCCGGATGACACAAGACAGCCTCGGGGTGACTTGCTAGGATACGGGCAACGGTGAAGCCCGAGGCTCCCATCTCCTTCAGCAGGTCAGCTACCTCGTTGGTATAGGCCGGGCACGCATGCAGAACCCAGCCCTTTAGTTGACGGACCTTCTGGATGTCCACAGAGAGATCGTAGAGAGCTTCCACTGTCTGCTGGTTCTCTGGTGAGCTCAGTGTCGAACATGGTCTCAGGTGTAAAGGTATGGCCGTGGCACACTGGCACCTGAGGCACAGGGACTTGGCAATCAAACGCAACATGGATCCGCAGGAGGATCACCTAAAAGAGCGAGAGAAGAAGGAACTGCAGTGGGTGACAACGAAGCACAAATATAACACAAGTTCTTGGAGATGGTTTGAACAGACAGGTGCAGCGATGCTCAGAAAGATTCTCAAATGCAGCAGCAATCAAACAGCTGTAACAGCTGTGAGGACGGTCAGTAATCCCGGATGTCACGTGCATCCATCAGGACAGGAGACTGGCAATCACGACTCTAATTGTTAGCAAGCAGAACAACACTATCCTCCTGACTTAAGGCACAGCCCGGGGACTTTGATGGAGCTTCCACGTTACTTGTCACTGAGCCTCGCAGATAAGAAAAGCAAGATACATGTAAACAGACACAGGCGTGGCACTAATCTGAACTTCTCCTTTTATATATTTTTAGCAAATTCATTTACACAATCCATTTTTTTAAGCAGAAAACATTCTGTTCATTAAAACTCTTACCTGAGTTATTTAAAAGTAACATTACTTCAATTATATAAAGTCATATCTATTATAATCACGTTGTAATTTACCCCATCTTTGATACAGAGGCTATAATGTTTATTTCGATCAATAATAACACAGAAGATGATGGCTACTGGATGGAAACAAGACTTTAATCAACCTAATTTAACTCGATTGCAGTTAAAGGGGCCCTATTGTCGACTATGCTTTAGTTCGCGCTTCTAGTGTTAGCATTAGCTAGCACTAGCTAGTGGAAGAGACGTGGGTACCGTGGAGCACGTTTGCTCGTTAATATCGGTAACTGTGGACACACGTGTTAGTTAGATTGTTGAACAACTAATAATGAATACACAACGTTACCTATAGCAGCTGTCAGAAGATGTGACGTTTTGTTATGAAATACTTTTCTTCTTCTACTATGAGCCTGTGCGGAGGGACGTACTCACTGCCCCGCCCGCGCGCAGGCAGTGCCTGGTAGTGCAGCACGAGCGAGAACTGGTTCATTCAAATGTCACCATAAGATCACTTAAAAAATGCGCTATGCAGAGGGTAGAAAAATGTTTAATTGTACGCTCCCAATGGCCTATTCTATTCCTCTACTCAAAGGTCTTCTCTTTTATTGCAGCCCATATGTCCAGTGGTTAAATAAATCTGGCAAATCTCAGTATCTCAAACAGCAGTTGGTGCACCTCCAAACCCTGCAGCATACGGGGCTCTGATGAGTGTAATCAGCACAGAGCTGAATTGGACTGAACACACGGAGAGCTTTCTCACAGTTGGTGCTTAATCATGATCACCAGCTCTGCAAGCTGTTCCCTCAAAAGCACGGAGGCTGCTGCTGCTACTGCTGAGTAGGTAGCCTCGGTTACTAGTAAACAGATGATGCACCTCAAAGGAAAAAAGTTTACACGGGTGAGCTGGTCATCAAAGTTATAGTTATTAGCTAGATACATCGTGTTTAACCATCACAAACACTAAAGAGACGCATATTTCATTTAGCATGTGATTCATTGGAATGGATTTTCTTTATAGTGAGAAGAGAGCAAAAATGTCACAAATTCGTCCACATCATAGTTTATTTTTCATCTTCACTGGGTGTTCACATCATAGTCTATTCATCTCCACTGCATGTTCACTAACTCTCCTGTCATTTCAGATCCTCCCACCTCGTCACCTGATTTCCTGCACCTGGTTCTCCTCACCCTCACCTGTGGTGCCTTCCCTCGTCAGTCACTCACTATTTAAGCCAGTCACATTCGGTTGCTCACTGCCAGATTGTCTTGTGTGTTCTACCAAGTTTTCCAGCGTTTCCCGAAGCCATCCTGTTTTTCTCGATCCCGACCTCGTCTGTTCCTCGACCCCGATTTACCTGCCTGCCCCGTTTTGGATTTGTCTGCCTGTCTGTGTGCCCTCCTGATTCTGACCCTTCCTGTCCCTGTCTACGGATTACCTGCCTGCCCCTCTGGACTTGTTTGCCTCCTGACGGATCTCCCGGTTTTGACCCTGCCTGAACCTTGATTAAAACCCTCCTGTCTTGTCCATTGTGTACGCGTCGTGCATTTGGGTTCTCCCGTACTCCGGTATCCGTAACCGTGACAATAAAACAACATGTTGGCCCTACAGAGTCACAGTGTCATTCATGCTTGTGTTCTGATAAACATGTAGCTGGTGTAGGAAGTGTAACTTGTCTAGACTTGAACATTCAAATTAATGATGTAATGCAATGCCATTGGGCAACACAAGTGAAATACTGTAATGTTGTTGTTGTTGTAATTGCTTAGAACCGGTGAAGATACTTTCTTCACTACTGAGGATCTATCCATTCATGTCTTAACTGAACTGGCCAGACATTTTCTTAAAGCAAATATGAAACCATAACCACCCTCTGAACAATGCAGAGGAGGCCAAGGTTTCAGATTTTTCTTTGTCATACTGGAGCTAACTGCCTGCAACCTGAGATTAACAAATAACCTCTTTTGTCATTGGCACAGTTAAAAATAAATTCTGCTTTACATTGTGTACCACAGATTTTACTTTGTATTTGACCTATTTTGATTTTCCAGCTCTGCAATTGTGAACAAGTGTTATATAAACCCCAATACAACAACCATAAGGAATGTATGAATCTTTTAAGTATTACTTCTTATACTATACATGTTGATTTGGGGGTACTTTGAGTTTAATGTTGCACATTACTTTGCCCTCACCAAACCATGGCAACTCATTCAATCTGATAAACATCACAAGACCAAATTAATCATTCGTGTTTCCTTACAGTGTCAAAGAAAAATCTCAACAGATTACTGTATACTGCCAGATCATTTTAGTGTACTCACTGAATAGGAACATAATGGTAAATAAACTTTGCATTTGCAAATGCTTGTTGAAAAACGCAAAAAAACTCTCTCTCTCTCTTAGCAGTGAACTTGCAGGGTGACATGGCCACAAAACCTGTCGGCCGACGTAGTTAATATACAACCAGGAACATATCTGTTCCTCTTCAGAGTCTAGTTACTGTTAACTTCATCTTAGACATGTTCCAATTCTATAAAATACTTTAACAAGTTTTCATTCACTCTGGTCACCAAAAGATTAATGTCACATATGTGTGTGTGTCTGTGTGTATACATGTGTGTGTGTGTGTGTGTGTAGGTAGGTGTGTCCTTGTGTGTTCCTACGCGCAAGGCAGGAGGAGGTACATAGGTGACAAACGAAAGCGGATACAGTAAGTTAAACTCTGCCAGTGTGACAAACACACAGCTCCAGGACAGGCAGACAACATGACCTCTACCAGGTTCCTTGAGTTACTTCTTCCCCTTCTCCTCCACCGGGTCTCCGGCGAGGAGACTGAGCTCATGTTTGGAGCAGAGCACACCATGATGGACATCGGGTATTGTTTTGAAGCGGATTACATTGTCGTCTATAGATGTGCACCAGAGGGAGACCGGTTGCTTGGCAACTCCTCGGCCAACAACGCGTCCATCACACCTCCCGCGGACCTCCAGAGCCGGATCCACATACACGGAGATGAGCACCTGATCGGGTTCCAGATCCGTTCTCTCACGCACAAGGACTCTGGGATTTACAGGAGGGAATGCTGGAAGGACCACGTGCTGGTCAGCCAGCACAAACACCAGCTGTTTGTGTGCGATGAGGAAGTCTCACCTCAAGAGATTCAAGTGAAGGAAGGAAACGGATGGGCTGAGATTCTGTGCAACACCGCTTCCATCGGTTTGGAGGGAACCTCTGTGCGCTGGTACTACGAGATGTCTCCGCTATATAAGGCAACACTCTTCCTGGATAGCAGCGTGTCATTGGAGCCACTGGTGGAGGAGCTGCAGAGTGTGGTGGAGGTCAAGCACAACGGGGCATTGCTCCTACTAAACAGCAGCCAGTTAAAGAAAAAACAGCATTTTATCTGTCTTGTGAACAAAGGTAAGAAGTGTCTCAGTTTTCAGAGCGTGCAACCGTCAGATAGCGATGACAGCAGGGACATTTTTGCATCGAACGGGGACAAAGTGGTATTGCCATGCCCCTCTGACGGGACCGACCAGCACTGGGAGACTCCACTAGGGAGGCTCGACGGTAGCAGCACGGAGATGCACGTGTCATCCGGTGACGGATCTGAAGACTTCTCGTTGGTAATCCCTTCTTTTTCTAATGCGCTCAGTGGGGACTATTCATGCATCTCTTCCTCGCTTGAATTTCAGTACTTTCTGTATACTTGTTCCCAAAAAGAATCCAGAGAAAAGGTTGTCGCTGAAGGCGGAACCACGCTGCTGGAGTGCGACGCTGACAAAAATGATACCCAACGGGTGCAGTGGCACCGCCGACAGCCATCGGGCAAAAAGGAACTCATCCACGACTCAAGGGACGCGACTGTTCACATCCCTGGGGATCTGAGAGGAAGACTGTCTCTGTCCGAGAATGGCTCCTTGTTCAAGTTGTCCCACCTGGAGGCGAGAGATCAAGGAGTGTACTGGTGCGTCGTTTTAAAAGATGACCTCTTCCTTGACGAAGAGGCCGACTACGCAGATGATTATGATTATGAAGAAGGGGAATTTGAGGGTGGCCAGTACTCGCATGAGGACACACCCAAATGCATCTTTAAACAGGAGACCAATTTGAAGGTAGAAATTCCTGGGACCGCCACAAAAACAGTAAGCAGGAGCCCGAAATCTGGCCCAACCGCCGATGCGTCTGAAGGCTCTAATGTCGCTGCCTATGCCGTGGGCGCAGTACTGGTGGGACTGCTGCTGGTTGGAGGGATTGCAGCAGCGGTCGTAATAAAGAGGAAAGCAAAGGTCAGAGCGATCAGAGAATCAACAGTGAGAGATGATTTTGGTTGTATTGAAGTTTTAAATCCCAATAACGAATACGGTGGTTAAGCGCTTTTGTAAAGTAGTACTTTTGTATTGAAGCTAATTTTTGGATTGGGCAGAAGTCACAAAGTGGCATGGCTGTGATAATTAAAAACCAGTTGGGCTGCTCATCAGTCAACACGCTCGTAACTAAAAGTGACGGAAAGTCTTGTGTCAAAAAAAACAAACGACACTATTACTTCCGTGTACATTAAAATAATACAAATACCCACAAACCCGAGTTTTTTTAAAGGTAATATTTTTTTTTATACGCTCATTTTATGATTCATGGCTTATTCTCTCTGAAACATTTAGGCTTTTATGGTGTTCTGGATTAATCTTAAAATGTAGTTTTGTCATCACAGCCTCCATATATTTTCAATCATTTTGTAAAGATGAATTTGAAAACAGTATATTAAGTGGTTGCACGACTTATTGACTATAGCTGACTGTTTTTGATTTTATATGACCGTATGTCCTGTTTATATTTTAACAAATATGTGCAGCATGTCATGATGTTAAAACACTTTTAAGAAAGATATTTCATCCTGAGTTAATAATGTGAATTGTTCCATAGAGCCCATGCTTGTCTCATTGGGCTGTGATTATCCATCCAATCAATTTGTTATCTCAACAAAAGGGAAAGGTTGGAAAATAAAATAATCAATTTATACACGATATCCACATTGTCGTCTGAAATTGGGTAAAATATTCAAATAAAACTTTATCTCTTAATATCGTAGTGTTAATATCATATGGACTTGCAGCGGTCAAATTACTGAATGTGCAATGACACTGAGGCATAAAACAAGCTGCAAAAGTGACGATCCAACGACGTTCGAGGATGCAAAGCGGCATCGCAGTGTTCCAACTTGCAACATACCCTGGATGTGTTGTGTTTGCAGCTATATTTTCAGCTGCCAGGTTTTAATACTCCTACACACTTCACCTTTTGGAGCCTTGATAAATATTTATGATGCACAGCAGCGGCAATACGTTCCAAGGAAAAAATATGGTTACTGTTCGGAAATATTTGTTCATCCGGCGTATAAACAAAACACACAAAATGATATTCCATTGTTCTTAATTTGATGTCAGGCCAATATCTGATACTGCAGCTGCAGAGAACAAATGGGCCTTAAGGGGAATCCGAACCCTGATTGTTTACCTGAGGAGGATAATAGCTCTTAATAGTAGAATAGATTCATGAAAATCAGCAGATTAAGCCATGAATGAGCCATGATGGCTGTGAGTAAAAGGTGTAATTTAAATATTTGCCCCAATTGTGTTTTAAAAAATACCTTTAATTAACACATCCGCGATCGTGGAAAAAGTGGTAGGAAAAGGCAAACAATATCTGTAGCAGAGAAACAAGCAGCCACAGTTGTCGAATTGTTCCTGACAACTTGTTAAAATTTGAGACGTGCCTTTGAGAAGCGCGGATGAATCAGACAAGGGGAAAAGAGAGAATGAGGCAGAGAGGCTGCTCTGCACACGCCCCTTTACGGGGCCTGATTGATGGAGACACAGATGTGAAAGAAGAGCAGCTGCTCGAATGCTCTCAGGTGTAATTACGAAAAGGGGCTCGGCCACACAAAAAGGCCCCCGGGAGGCCCGACGCGGCGGCGAGGAAGCAGCACGCCTCACAGAGCAGCAAGATCCAGCAGCCGGCTTCCTTCGCCTTGTTACAGGGAGAGACTTTAAATGGAGTGGCTTAATTGTGGAGGCATCTCCACTCTGTGTGTGTGTGTGTGTGTGCGTGTGTGTGGAAGGGCAGGTTTCAGCCTCTATCTGTGCTGCATGTGGGTTTGAGCGTAAGCAAACTGTGAGTCATCGCCTTGGCAGGCCAGAACCAAAGTTAGAAAAAGACTCAATTTAATCAGCCAGGAAATTGTGTTTCAGTAAATTGTTGCTCAGAGTCTCCCGTGTTCAGCATACAACTCGTACAGAACCCAGCGAGAAGAGTGACTATGGCCTCCGAGTTGAATGACTATCTCATGTTGACCAATGTAACCATCAGAATCACAGCTGGTAGATGTTAATTTGATACCCCGTGGCTACCCCTGCCCCCCCCCCCCCCCGACGGCACCTGTTTCTGGCCGGTCAGGAGGCCACGTTCTGTAGAATCAGCAGGTCTGCCCGGTGCTGAGGGTCTGAGCCTGCGGGGTCCCAATCTGCTACAACTTGCCAGGCCCATTACCCCCCCCCACCCTCCCCCCCCAAAAGCGATCCCTGTGAGAAACAGTTGGTGGAATAAAAAGAGGTCTGGGGGAGAAAACGGGACAGAAAGAGAGAGAGAGAGAAGGATGAGGGAGAGAGCGAGAGAGCACGGTACCTTGCATTGCCGGTGTCTGAAAGTGTGTGATGTGTTGTGCTAATGGCACCAATTAGGCACCAGAGAGCACTGCTGATGGGCTGGTTCCACAGCGTAAATGCCGGGAGTAAAGCGGTTGCAGTGGGAACCTCGCGGGTAGCAAAACAAAAACACCAAAAAAAAGAGTGAGTTAGTGGCAGGAGGGAGACGAGCCTCTCGGGGGCCTTTCCTTCCTAATAGCAGTCTGCTCCCAAACCCAGACGTGTGGAGGTGTCTGGTTGGATCGCAGCCACGCAGGAATTTATGTCTGTTATTTTCAGGGGGGGGGGGGCGATCCAAGCGGAACCAGGACCAATCAAACTCTCTCGATAAAACTGACTTCCCTGTGGAAGTCTCGATGGCTTTCAGTAGATTTGATTTGAAGTCTTTAACTTCGGAACCAGTGGGCGTGTGGCCGGGATGCTGCGATAATCACCCTGCGTTAAATTGTACCCCTTTCGCTCCCCGTGTGAAACTGTTGGAGAGAAGGAGGTCTAAAGGCACCCATTGCACACTCGTAATCCTCTGGTATTGTGCTCTTTGTGTGATGTTTACAAGCCACAACCACCGTTTCATGTTCTGGAATGAAGCATCACAAGGGAACATTTTTGAGAAGAGAAGGGAGCTGGACCAGAAGAAGAATCGCAGTTATGTAATTGGCTCCTCGGGCGTGACAGAAGTAAAAGGGTTGAAACGTCTTGATGGGTGCGAGGAGAAAACTTAAATGAAAGGAAAAGTTTTAATTTCATTACATGGCGTGGAGTTACTCGTATGCAGAAGGCGGATAATTACACGTCCTGGCGTGGAAGCAGATTTGTTGTTGTTGTTGTTGTTGACAACACAACTGTGGAGCTAACTTGCTCACTCATCTGCAGATGAAATAAAAATAATTGCACGGGGGGGGGGGGGAAGGGAAAATGAGACCATCTATATTCAGGAGATCTCTCCAAAATCACAATCACACCGACGAGCATCATCGTGAAGGCAAACCAGCACGGACACACCTTTGATGCACAGATGGCGTGCGTAAACTGTCGTTGCCCCTCCTCCTCCGCCCCCCTCCCAGCAGAAGTCTCTCCTTCTGCGTTCTATCTCATCCCTCGCGTCCCAACCTCGTTCCTTCCTGTCATCATCCCGCGTGTCACTCGGCGTATTTCTCTCAGCCGGCCCGGCAGCGGAGCGCCTCGACTCGCAACCCGACCGGCCTTTAATTCAATAAATGAAGGCTTGCAAAAATTGGCAAGCTGGGCGGGTAACACCACAGCTGGGGTAAATGTTAGAGGAAAGCTTCGGGTTTATGAAGATGGAGCGCTCCTTCTGTGATGTGGAGATTTAAAACAGCCAGCTCAGGGAGGGTTGTAATGGCAAAATATAATGATGCCATAATGTCCTATTAGATTAATGTCTAAAACCAATCGTGACTTTAATTCTGAGGAAGTCCCAAGACCCCAGCTGTGTGGGAACGATCTAAACAGAATAATCTCAAAGCACCTCTCCTCTTTGATCCCATTTGTCTTTGCATAACACCGCTGCGTGGAGGAAGGAGAAGGTGTGAACTTCTTTGGCTATTGTCCTAGATCTAATCAAACATCTGTTGTAAGCATCTTGAGTTTCCCTTCAAGTCTGAGACCTCCTTGCCTGTCTCAAACTCTTTAGCATAACAAAACCAAGGTGTTAACCCTGTGGATGTATAAATATAGCCATGTTCCTCTCAAACATTAAGAAGGAGCTTGCCACTGCCTGTCCATGTGTAGCTGTCGCAGGCCTCTTCTTCCTTGCAAGAAATAAACGGAAAATGCAACTTTGATTGACAAGAGACTTTTCAACTGATTCCCGATTGCACGAGAAAATCTTCCACAACAATTTGGTGTCAGAAGTGGGATCGTTTGAAGCTCCGTCGGGACTCCAAGGACGTCCGGGAAGAGGCCTCTTCAGGATCCACAAAAAGTGATTCTGCCCCAAACCTCATCAGACTCAGAGAGAGGGGACCGGCGACCGAAAGAGACCTGATTGACTTCACAACGATCCAACTGAAAGAAGTAATTTCCTCATATCGGGTGAGAAGTTGATAGTCTAAATTTAATTCTATAAACGTGGTAACAGATTACGAAGACGCAAATGTAGAACTTCGTAATAGTAGCAGTAAAACTAAAGGAATAAACTAATTCTGTTTATTTATGTGGTCTCTTGACAATCATAGGTTGTCTTTTCCGGGTATTGAAAAATGTATATGAATTCATAAAAGTAATTGTAAAGTGTTTATTTCTGATTCATCATTATCCAAATTTATTTTTACTGAGGAAGAGAGGATCGATTTGCGAACGATTGTATTTAGATTTAACACTCTGAAGTCGTATAATTGTGGCCTTGAACCAAAAGGGCAATATATGGTTTGGGTAATCATAATTGTGAACAGGAAGACAAGGAACGCTATCATATTTCAGATAATAAAACAAGTGGTTATAAGATAATAAATAGTCTGAAAACCGGTATTCACGACCTTTGACCTATATTTATTAATCGATACTCTCGGTTAGGGTTTAGCTTGCGTTTTCCCAGGGTAAAAGAAATTCAGGACTTATAGTGACGACTATATTTTAAGGACTAAGTATACTTATACCACATTAAGGTAATGGGTGGTACACAAGGTAAAAATAAAAAGGAAACGAGTCCTCCCGAGGGACCCATTGTGGATGTTATGAGACAGAAATATGTAGATAAATCAAAATGTTTTGGGAAGAATGAATGTGAATGTAGGCAAAGAAAACGAATGAATGAAGAATTATTATGTTGCGTTACGACCACAGTTTCTGACAAACCAGATTTAAAGGTTTCTGAACGAGATGACCAATGTTTTTTTTTCTCTACCATGTGTCCGAGTCTCACAGATGCTGGAGGCCCTCTTCTCATCACATGTTTGCCAAAACCGTACCCTGCCCCACATGCCGATACGCAGAAAGAACCACAACAAGCAAGTCCAATGTTACACAACAACCACCAGCGAGAAAGAGATGAAGCAGCAATGAAAGCAGCACACAAACAACTCATCAAAGACCAAGCGAGAGCAAGATTCATGACTCGCCAAGGTGAAGAAACTTACTGCACATGCGCAAAGCTGACTTTTACTCAATTTGCTATGAAAGGCCGACCACCCAACCAACGGGGTCGAATCAGAGGACGTGGTCGTGGCATGACGAGAGGACGCTCATCCTGGAACCAGCATGGAGCTCAGCGACATCCACCCACTGACAATGATACATGTTTCTGCTGTGGCGAACAAGGACATTGGCACAGAGAATGTCCACAGAAAGCTTCTCAGCGAGGAGGTTGGGGGCAAGACAAGAAAGAAGTGACGAACACACAACCTGATTGACGTGAGGTTGGGAAGGAGGAGGCTGCATGTGAGGGGGAGACGGCATCCATGCTGAGACCTCACATTATAAGGGAGGTAAAACACACACACACACACACACACACACAATGAAGAAAACGCTTTCCGTACTAACTGCATGCTCACACACACACTAGAGCAACAAAAGCTCTCATTGACAATCATAAAGCATTTGGAAGCACAACAAAAGCTTTCACACACACACACCCAAAGGTAATTTTTTGTTTTAAAAGATCTTTTCTTTTATTTGTTTAAGATATGCCCACCAATATGGTGCGATTTTTTTAAGCGAAACCGATTTCATTTTTGGTTTTTGGTTGATTGAGGGGTTATATATTCTGTAATGCAAAAGTATTTTTTTTAAATCACAAATTGAGTGACAGACATGTTTTTCTAACAAGGGGCTTCAGGGTTAACAATGAAGGAGAGATTTACGACACCTATGACCACCACACGCACTGACTCTACTGACCCTGAACCAGACATTACAGTGAAACATTTGTTTTGCTGTCCGCTTTCTGTCCCATTAACCAGATGGGCAGAGACCTCACGTGTTCTTTTGGCATTAGCCTCATCTCCACTGCTACAGGTTTGAAAGTGGTGAGACGCAGAATCATCAACCAGATACAACACGTCTTTAAAGTGACATCTTCTTTCCCACACATCTCCTTGTCTAAAGCGTCAACAGACCGCTGGAGAGATTTGGGACCCTTTGTCGAAGCGTGTGAGGCATTAATAGATTGGGAGGCTACACCAGATCCAACTGTTATGTGCTCTCCGTCGACAGGCTTCTTTAAACAGACATTTGTATTCTCCATACCTGCTCTCAGATCTGTTTATGTCATGGATGAAAATAACACATTTTCTGACACACACACTGATGCGTTTCAGACTGATGTCTCCTCTATTTCTCCTGCCTTCAGTTCTGTTTCCAGACACCTTGTGGGCAGCGCATAAATATGACGTGGGACTCATCAAAAACTGCCAACCTGTGGTCATCACTCATTGATCAGACTTCCGTCCTCACAAACATCATTACTCATTGCGCCAAGAGGCCATTGACGGTATTACACCGGTGTTCAACTCACTCTTAAAGGCCAGAGTCATTGTTGACTCTCTGGTAAGAACACCTATTTTTCCTGTTGAAAAAATCAGAGACGCAGGCAAACCAACTGAGTGGCGATTTGTGCAGGACCTCAAAGCTGTTAATGCAGTCGTCTACGCACAAGCCCCAGATGTTCCATACTCCTACACCATTATGGCACAGTTTCCGCCTGATGCTCGATAGTTTTCCGTGGTTGACCTCTCCAATGTTTTTTTTTTTTTTTCAGTGTCCCCATGGACACGGACAGTCAGTCAGTTTTTGATATTTTTTAAATGGGAAGGTAAACCAGTGTTACACCAAACTCTAATAACAGAACTATTCCACAGTATGCAAAATTGACTCATGGGTTAAACCATGTGTCAAAAGGGGGAATGTTAGATAAATGCATACGTATTGACTTAAAAAACACGCAGTAAATTAAGCCCATTTGAAATCCTTTTTGCACTTCCTCTCCACATTGGTGTGGAAGCTCCAGGAACACCACTCCCTTCCACTACACTGTGCGAAAATGACATGTTAACCTATTGCATTCAACTGTCTTCTAGTTTGTCTGATGTGAGAAAACAGGTTGTAGCTGCACTTCCGACAGAAGCCACAGGTCCTCTACACCATCTTCAACCAGGTGACATTGTGGTAGTGAAGGACTTCAGGAGGAAGAGCTGGAAAGCAAAGCGGTGGCAGGGGCCATTCCAAATACTACTCGTCACCCATACGGCTGTGAAGGTGGCAGAGAGGGCAACATGGATACACGCCACCCACTGCAAACACGTCCCAGCTCCAGCGGATCCAACCGCAACACCTCCAGAAGATTCAACCAGCAGAGCTGGTATACCACCAAGCGACCGACAGACCTGTTCTGTGTTGCCAACGGAGTGATCAGCATCGAAGGTGCAGCAAGTGATTGCAGACGTCGCCGTGCCATCATCAAGGACCAACCCATCAGAACTCTCCCAAGAAGATGTGTGATTAGCAACAACACAAGACAACACATCATCAATCAGTGTTCACTCTCAACAGACCCACTTGTGTCCGTGTTATTTAGTTTTCTTTTTGTTTGTTTTATTTTGGTATGCGTGATTGCAGATAGCAAGTGAATCAAACATATTGTGTATCCTGTAACATTTTATACTGTACACATGACATCCGTGGTGAAATATTCAATCCTGGGAGAAGAAGTCTTTCTGACAACTTCTCCGACAGATTTCTTCCTTTTTTTTAAAAAAAAACATTTTTTTTAGGGAGTTTTTGTTCTGTGCCAGGTACGAGTTAACAAAGGGTGTCTAGGTATATAAATTATGATTGCAATGTGTTAGATTAGGCCTATTATATTATGGTGTATTGTGTGATTTTTATGTAATCAAAAGAGTGGAATGTAATGGCAAAATATAATGATGCCATAATGTCCTATTAGATTAATGTCTAAAACCAATCGTGACTTTAATTCTGAGGAAGTCCCAAGACCCCAGCTGTGTGGGAACGATCTAAACAGAATAATCTCAAAGCACCTCTCCTCTTTGATCCCATTTGTCTTTGCATAACACCGCTGCGTGGAGGAAGGAGAAGGTGTGAACTTCTTTGGCTATTGTCCTAGATCTAATCAAACATCTGTTGTAAGCATCTTGAGTTTCCCTTCAAGTCTGAGACCTCCTTGCCTGTCTCAAACTCTTTAGCATAACAAAACCAAGGTGTTAACCCTGTGGATGTATAAATATAGCCATGTTCCTCTCAAACATTAAGAAGGAGCTTGCCACTGCCTGTCCATGTGTAGCTGTCGCAGGCCTCTTCTTCCTTGCAAGAAATAAACGGAAAATGCAACTTTGATTGACAAGAGACTTTTCAACTGATTCCCGATTGCACGAGAAAATCTTCCACAACAGGGTCTACGGGCAATAAACAAATCCATGCCAGATGATGTTCTTCTCCCTTTAATAGCTTGTTGAACACGGAGCAGAGGCCAGCCCAGTCAGGAGTTATCTGTGCTTAAGGATAACAAGCAATCAAAGTGACTCAGACACGTCGTCTGATTGGGGTCAATATCATTGAATTCAGACACGACCTCCATATGGCAGTCAAGTGATGTTAGAATCATATAAAACTCCATATCTCTTGTTCTAACATGGACCTTCTCAGGGAGCAGGAATTTCGCTAATTATTACACATTCCACTCAGTATTTCTTTCATTTGTGTGGTAAAATTGCACAAATAATCTAGATGGGAAAATTAATAGTGGAACAACTTTGGTTAAATGCTGGGAGGCATTATAAATAAAAGTATAGGGAAACATTAAGCTAACTGTGTCCAAAAATAGTATCCATTAATATTTTTGGTGTGCAGTCAGAAGAAAAAAAATGAATGGAAATTCCATGAGGTTAATGCTCACAATAGAAGAAGTGATCAAATCATTAGATATCAAATCAATTTTCCGTCTATTTTGTAAACGAAAGAGAAAGGGAGAAATATGAGCTGTAATATCTGCGAGAACCAAAGCTTCTGTCTGGTTCTGAGTGAGTCACAAGCTGAGCTGAACGCAAGCACGCACACGTTAACTTGTTTAACTTGTATTGGCTGTTTGGGAAGAATAAACACAGACCTCAGAAATGGTCCTGAAGCCAAATTTCCAAAGGTAAAAGCTTTGCATTGCTTTCTAAAAACAGCCTGTGGGCTGGCTGTAGTCGTTATTGTCATAGCACATGACTCGGCTTTTGTTCATCTTCACTTCCTCAAATCAGCCGAAGCTTCTTGAAACACTTGCTTTCCCTCCACAGGAAAGTCCCTGACTTTTGTGAAACCTGCTTTTCCTGGTGACAGGCTGATTGACGAGTGATAATCTGACTGGCGGATACCATCTTTAAAGGTAAGAGGAAGTTGCCAAGTGAGCCCAATTATGAAAAAGCAGTAAGTGAGCTAAGGAGACATTTCGGCTGCCTTCCCATCCACTTTATGACGAAAAAGACTGCTGTATTCATGTTAAATATCGGATTTGGGCTGGAATCACAGAAATATTGGGCGGAAAGAGTGCAGATTGGAGAGGCATTTGTTGAGAGCCTGCATTGTTTGGGGAAAAGGAAAATGAAAGGCACTCAGAGTCTCCAATGTGCCTCAGATGTTAGGCGCTTTGCATGTGTGGTGAGGAGTGGGCGGGCTCTGCTAAACACGGAGGACCGATGCGGATTCCGATTCCCCCTTTCCAGAAAATTTCCACCTATTTTCTTATTGCCTGCCTCAAATCTCACCGAGGAGCTGCGGGGGCGTTGGGCTGCTCGGAGAGCCGGGGAATCGATGCCGTAGGCAGGCAGGGCGGAGGGTTCAGCGCTGAGGTGCGGAGGACGGGGGACGCGCTTGTATCACTCGCTGGGAGTTCTTGGCGGCTTGTCGTACATCGTGTGCACTTGTACCAGAAGGCCTTTGGCTATAGTGATGTCTCTCGACCCTCTATCTCCAGAAAAAGCCTGGCCTGTAGACTTCCTCCACTTCTTACTTAGGGAGATCATTCCCCCCCCGCCCCTTGTTTTGGTGGATGTGCTGCCTGAAATGACCCAACCGCGGGTGAGGTGCTAATCCACCACTGATGGAAGGTTTGCGGCTTTAAATCTCGCAACAGCAGAAGTGATGCGAGCGAGAACTGAGACGCATCGGCGGCGGCTTGATTTCACCAATCTGTCTGCACATCGCCGAAGACCCACATCAGCCAGCGTGACTCTGCCACAGCGGGAGAGAGAGCGAACAGAATCGACCCCTATTCCCAGGAGTAATGGAGCTGTCAAAGGCCAAGTCTGACCCCACAGTACACCTCAGGGGCAATGATGTGGCACCTATCCCTTCACACTGCGAGTCTGCAGCAGCACAGTGAGGGAGGTGGGGGGGGGGGGGGGCACACATCGGATGATAGCAGTCATCCTCACTGGAATGAGGAAAAATAGAGGTCATTGTGCCACTGTTATCTCATGGGAGGTGTGCGTATGTGTGTGTGTGTGTGTGTGTGTGTGTGTGCGTGCATGTGCTTGTGTGAGCACGTGCGAGTGTGCATGTGCATGTGTGGGGGTGTGTGTGTGGTGAGAAACCCTGTAGAGAGCATGGCAGTGACAGAAAAATAGGGATGACAATTATGGTAGGAAATGATTGTTGATGCCCGGCTTGTGCTGATGAAACCTGCCTCGAGGAAATATGGGAAACGTCTGGTCCTCACCTGCGAACACATGAAATAATGATGGCAAAAGAAGCAGCTTTTCTTCTCCTTTTTTTTGTTGCGAGACTGATACCTCACTATGTCAGTAATGTTTACTGCCTCTTAAGATCAGATGCATTTCCAAGACGCAATGACACGTACCCTACGGCATCGGAGCGTAATGCACGGCGAGGCAATCTTGCATCCAATCTAGACTCCGGTAGTCGGTGTGGTCTCTGGAGGGGTGAGGCACGCATCCTCGCTCTGCCTCTCTCTGCCCATGGCGCATCTCCAGCTCTGAATCCACTTCGGCTCTGGACACACCGGCGGCGCGGCGCTCGACGCGCTCACCCGCGCGCGCACACACACACACACACACACACGCGCGCACACAATTTAAGAAATGCAGCACAAGGGACGGGATCCGCGGTGGAAGTCGTTCTGCATCTGACCGAGTGCGTTCATGGTAAGGCAATATTATTATTTTTTTGTATCTGTTGCATTTTACGCGCAGCGACGTGCTCGAACCTGACAAAGAGTGTCACGATAGTGATGCTGTGAGGGGTGAAGACATCGTGATTACTCCACACAGCGCATCAAAGTGTGTGAGCGGTACTTATTGGTGAGTTTAAAGTGACCTGGTCTCACTTTATCGCCTCTGATGCTCCACGCGGCCGCATGGTTGCCGAGATGTGTTTGTTTTATTCTTATTTAAAGAATAATGCAATTTAGTTTGTATAAATCACTGCAAATGTTTCACTATTTCCAGAAACAAATGTTTGCTCTTTGTCACTGCAACAACCGGGAATTCAACGTTGATTTTTAATGTCATTGTAAATTGGTTGATGTTCGATCTAAATATGTATCTATTTCCTCCCTCTTTCCAAACGATTTAAATAAGCTTACATCATCGACTTGTCACAAAACACCAAAATGCTCCATTAAAGGTTGAAAGGTAGACGATATGAAGAGTGGTTACCGTGAATGTAATTCTCCAAAGTCATATCACACGTTATTCATTTTTCATAAAACATGTCATTAATATGGAACCATAGACTGTGTGCTGCCAAAAATTGCTCCCACGACATGGTAATGAGATCACGTGCCGTGTTTACCGGTGAAACGCGCATGCGCCGGTCCTTCAACTTTGAAAGTTTGTAAGTACTTAAAAGTGCTTTATTCCAAAAGTGACAAGCGAAATCATTTTTATAATTTTATCCTGCTCACGATGTGGGCGGGGCTGCTGGTTTGTGGTGTAAGCATGTGTGTAAATGATTGGTAACAACTGGTTTTATGGGATGTGGTTGTATCCCTATGCTTCCATTTTTTAATGACATTTCATATGTAGAATACGCGACACAAAGCGAGTGGGGCTAAAACGAATGGATGTATAAACAACAAGATACAATATGTAAATTATTATTCAGTGTAATATCTCAGTGAGCATCTTCCAAGGATTTTTAAATCTCTTTTAATGTTTTTGTGTACGGATGTGCACCTTGAAAACATGGCAGACCACCTGAAACCGGCTCCTTGGGGTCTTTGACGGTTATTTTTGAAAAAGGAAAGATCTGGTTCAACAATTGTGTTTGAATTTAAGTTTTATTTATTTTGTTGCTTAATAAATAAAAAAATAATTAGTGTCCGTCACATTGTCTTCTTTGTCCTGTATGTGGAAACTGTTAACGTGACCATTTTTGAAATATAGTTACATTTAAAAACAACATCTTTTTCGCTAATTGACGACGTTGAATAAATGTCCCCTTTTAGACCCTATGATTCACCATGATTTGCAATATTGGCTTTCAACTGAGAAATGTGGTCTCTAAGTAGGCCTCTGAAACACTTTCATACACTGCAAATATATTTGAAAAAAAGTCTATTTCAAATGCTGGTGAAATTTGGTCTAAACGAGAACGTTCAATCCATGTCGTCAAAACCTTCACTTTTGAGCCGATTTTGAACTCTCACAGAGCTTTACATCAACGTGAGTGACGGGTTGAGATCAAATTGCGTGTTTCTCATGCTATTCATTGATCTCAACCTCCCTTAACTTTAATCTATTTTATTAGTTATGATTCATTTAACACTTGAACAGCCCACTCTTTGCACTGTTCCTCCGTGTAGCATCTTTATTTCGTGTGTGCTGGAGGGATCACGTACAATGAGATTCATCTTCTCTCCCATATATCACAAGAGCTCCTTTGTAGCCCGGGGTCAGATGTAGATCCTCCGCACGCCGAATCGTCTCCGCTCTGCTCTCCTGCCTGTGGCGCGCTGCACGTACGTACGCGTGTGCATGTGCGGTGGGTTTAGAGACAGAACGAGCAAGACGGACTTACTGGAGATTCAAAACTCTGTTTCCCGGGATTGATCGTTGCCAATAAACCACCTCACACAGAGGGTCTGGGAACACACAGGGGTGCCGTGATAGAAAAATCTTTAGCGCTGTCATATCTCTCAATCCCAAATCCCTCAGTCCCATCTGCATCACTAACTTCTAACCTCATTTGTTGCCTTTATTCTCCGCCGAGGCGATTGCCCTGGCTGCACCGTGCCCTCCTGTTATTACCTGCAACACCTTTGCTGCTAGCTGAGCTAACCAAGCAGCATCAACTGCTTCCTAATTTACAACTCCGCCCTGCCCATGAAGCGTGTGTGAGTGTTGGTTTGGTCGCTCCAGTCCCCTAAAGGCTTGTACGGTTATTTTTTGGAGCATGCAAAAGCTGAGACCGTCTGAAGCTCGTAGGCCCTTTCCAATTGTTGACAGAGTGTCTACTATTCCCGCTGTGAGTCTCGGCATGGGAGGAGTTTTAAGCCAGGGAGAGAAAAAAGGACTTGCAAATCAAATTGCTTTAATCTATTGAAGCATCTGTCCTCGTTCTCCAGAGGGCGCCGGGGTGTGCGGCAGAGAATTCACTGAGCCCCGATCCCGACTGGAAAAGAAAAACAAAACCTGTCGCTGAGGAATTGTATGATGTGCCTTGGTCAGCCAGCTGTGCAGTACATGTTGGCTACGGATGGCAGAACTGTCAAATTGAAAGGTTTTTTTTTTTTTTCTTCTCTCCCTTCTTTTCTCAAGTGTCAGAGATAGTATGAAGCTTGATCAAAGTTTTTGCATTATCTGCAGTCATTAATGCTCTCGCATTCGGATTTTTCACCCATCGTCGTGCAGCTTTAAAATTGTTCTGGAAGAAGAGACAAAACATTTCAGCATCCCGAAACTGTCACTCCGTCGGCAAGTTTTGCCCCTGATGGGTTCACTCTGTGATTGCAGTTTTTTGTCATATTCAAACAGAATGGCTCATGATGTCGACTCGATTTCTTTTCCCCTCACCCACGGAGTAAATGTCTTTGGTTTTGCGCTGTTTGTGATTAATGGGACATCAAAAGCCGATGTGAGCTCTGTGTGATACATTCCTGAGGATATGAGTCTGCTAGGGACACATAAACATCATTAATGAACAAGAGGCAGACTGGAGAGAGATAGAGTGACAGGAAAAGTGCGAAAAGAAGCAAACAGGAAGGCGATAGTTATTTTTGTCAGTAATATGACATATACCTGTGGTTTTGATGATGATTGCCTTAGTGAGTGATGGAGACACACTTTGCACCCAGGGATCTGCTGTGATTACCTAACATCAGTTTGGTGCAAAGGGACAAATGGATGGCAGCACTTTTCTTTTTTCTAAATCCATTTGGAACATCACATCCCCCCCCCATGGCTCTTTCATGCCCAGTGGCAAAAAAAATCGGAAGTGTACAAAGGAAACTTCTCCACTCATCTATATGAAGACAGCTATATTTATCGTGGTATGTAGCTCTCTGCTAGGCTTACAGGCTTAATTACCCAGAAGAGAGGAAAGCAAAAATGAAATGCAATATGCAAGTGTGCACAGGCTATCTGGAACAGTGGAGCTGTATACGGGGAAATCACTGCTCACATTTTTGCAGTAAAGGCCTGACCTTTGTGTTTTTATGCAGAACAAATCGGCTGATTGTATGGGAAACAAATGCTGAACCAGTTTATAAATTCCCCAAATGTGAGCAAAGAAACAGAGAGACATGTGCACTCAATGAATCATTTTTTACATTATGGTAAATTATTTTATCTACCTAATAAAATCCAACTAAAACTTGGCTTAGCTTAGCATAAAAACTGTAAACCTGGGACAACAGCTATCATGGCTTCCTGACAATTTTGCTACCAAGACCTGTAAGGCTCACCAATCAACATGATATGATTTTTTTTTTTAACTGAGCTGTGAAGGTTTGACTTTGTCACTTATGGAAAGAGTGAATTTCCTTCTGTATGCTTAGCCAAGTTACAGAAAGGAGAGTGTTTTCCTTTTTCAACAACTTCACTAGAAAACTCTGTCAAACAAATTGTTGGACAGTTGTTCATATTCTTAACTGGCAAGGGAAACCTCAAAGGGAAAAGTTAATGTGACATACTTTCTCCTGTTTTGGTGCCCTTGAGCAAGAATTGCTCCAGAAAAGAGGACGGCTGCAAACGTAAAGAAGAAGGCGCCGCACATGTATGAAGCTGAGAAAAAAGCGTCAAAATGAAATCTCATTATGTGTGTCTCTGTGCCTCCCTGTCGGCGCCAGCGCGAAGGATGTAGAGCCGGAGGGGGGGGCGGGATGGAGTGTTCCTGGAAGACGGTGCTGCTGCTGGTGTGTGCGTCTCTTGGGGTCCAGTACACGGCCATCCGCACCCTGAGGGACTCTCTGTCTGGGCCCTGTCAGGGAACCTACCGCTGCCGGACCAGACACCACAGAGGTACGCCTTCCAGGGCGAGGCAAGATTGTCCCACATAGGTGTCCTGCCTCGCTACACGAGTGCAAAATGTGTGCATGGCGGTTGGTGTATAGATACAAGCTCATGTGTATTGCAAAACTGTATCAGGACAGCTAAAACAGCCGGTTACTGGGCAGAGGTATAGGGTGGAACACACAGACGCAAAGTTAACTGTTCCTGTTACACTGAAAATGAAGAAAAAGAAAAGCAGATCATTAAACAAGGGAATTCCTAACAAGTGGGGAGCATAGAGAAATGTAATATGTGTGATTTGTTTTACAATTATCCTCCAATTTATCTCAATTAATCCCCTCTCATAGTGCAGCTGTAGCTGCAGCTCCTGTGTATGAAAGTAACATCCCCCTTTGCAATCAACTCCTCATCAGCAGTAATTACACGTTAGCTATTTGCACTATATTTAGAGATCCGCCATTTGATGAGCCCCTTCGGTTACCGCCGGCAGACAAGCAACTTACTCAGGCATGTTTACCCTCTAAATTACTAAAGCTTCATTGGCTGGATTCAGTCGTTCAGTTTTCTCCTGGACTGAATTCTGATGATAAAACGACATCTTCACTTTCATGAGCTGAAGTAACTCTTCTAGAATAACTAACAGAACCTGGCTTAAGGCAACAGGTTTAACGAGTTGTGTTTAAAAAAAAAAGAAGCTTGTTTTAACGACGACAACATGCAACTGCCACATACCAGTAGTAGTCGTGGTTATTGTCATGCAGGTCACGCGT
This sequence comes from Pungitius pungitius, assembly GCF_949316345.1. NCBI lineage: Eukaryota > Metazoa > Chordata > Actinopteri > Perciformes > Gasterosteidae > Pungitius > Pungitius pungitius. The sequence continues at coordinate 3,106,064 of NC_084905.1, forward strand.
GTGACTTTGTCGTCTCGTCCTTCCAGACTCCAGGTGGAGAGCCTTGTGCGACGACAGCTGGATGCCCGGCGATTCGCCTCGGAGGCACATCCTGCTGTTTGCCACCACGCGCAGCGGCTCCTCCTTCACCGGGCAGCTCCTCAACCAGCACCCGGGGATCTTCTACGTGTTTGAACCCCTCTACCACGTCCAGCAGGCATTCACCAACTCCAGCAGCAGGTTGCGTCGCACGCTGGACCGTCGGGCCCTTCTGGGGGCCTACAGGGACCTCCTCCTCAATCTGTACACCTGTGACCTTCACTTCATGGAGAACTACATCCGCCCCGAGCCCCAGGACCACGTCACCAACTCCTTTTTCCGCCGAAGCTCCAGCCGCGCACTCTGTTCCCCTCCCGTGTGCTTGAGCGGCGGGGGGGACGCAGCGGGCTCGGCCACGCCCGATGAAACCTGGTGCCCCAAGAAGTGTGGGGCCCTGAACCTCTCCCTGGCCTCCGTGTCGTGTCTGTCAAGGGAACACGTAGCCATCAAGACCGTGCGGGTGCCTGAGGTGGGGGACCTGCGCACCTTGACAGAGGATCCGCGCCTGGACCTGAGGATTGTCCACCTGGTGAGGGACCCTCGAGCCGTCCTCGCCTCGCGCATGATGGCCTTCTCCGATCAATTCCGCGCTTGGAAAGTGTGGAACGCCACGGGACGGCAGCCTCGATACGTGGACCTGACGCAGATCACCAGTACCTGCAAAGACATGGCGGCCTCTGCAGAGACGGGGCTGCAGAGGCCTGCGTGGCTGCGGGGGCGCTACCTCCTAGTGCGATACGAGGACCTGGCGTTCAATCCGAAGGACAAGGCCGGCGAGATCTACAAGTTCGTGGGGCTCCGGATGGAGGACAGGGTGCGAACGTGGATCGCACACAACACCAGGAGCAACGCGTCGTCCCCGTCGGAGTGGAACTACAGGTACTCCACCGCCAGAGACTCCAGAGCGACGGCGGAGAGCTGGAGGCTCCGGCTGGGCTTCGACATCGTGAGGACTGTGCAGAATCTGTGCAACGGCACTCTGGCACTGCTGGGGTACAAGCAGGTCCACTCTGCGGCGGAACTCAGGAACCTGACTCACAGTTTAGTGGAACCCAGGACCTTTCAACCCACACGGTAGATCACATTTGGTCTATTACAGCTGGCTATGTCACGATGCTGATGCAAATGAATGTCATTTATCTAATCATTCTGGAAGTAAGTTAAAGTCACTTTTTATGGTTTTGTTTTCAAAAGTGCCAAATGTCAAGTTATTGATGTAGAATAAAACCTCTACTGCTGTATGTGTTGATTGAAAACACTTTTCGACTGGCTCAGCAAAACACTGAATCATGACGTGATGGAGAGATTACGCTGTTTTTTTATGTTATATACATATCTATATAGATATATATCTCCTCAGCAGCACACAGATACAGTTTCATCTTAGAATGTTGAGAATACGAGATCACTTGTTCACTTTTGGTGCAAATGTTATGACAGGATGTGTTTGAACATTTCTTTGTCAGTGTAAATCTACAGTTTGTATTTTCTAGACTTTTTAAAATAAATCATTCATGTGTAGGGAAACAGAATGGTGCTTTTTATTTGTGTGAATCCCTCTGTATTTGGCTTGTCTTTCATTCAAATTTCAATGCGGTTCTGTGCAAACAAATGTGTTTCTGACTCTAAAGAAAACATGCCGCTCCCACGTTAATTAATTTTGACCCTGAAAAGAATAATACCTGAATCATTCAGCCGGGCCAGCTGTTTGCAGTGGAGTACATTTAGAGATTAGACAGTTGCGGGTTCTCTGCCGGTCCCCGTATTTGAAATGGCTTGTTATGTCTGCCATCTCCAGACACCAGCCTATTCATCCTCATGCAGAGCTGCTCTCCTGGGATAGATGTTGGAAGTATTTTCTAAGGAACTCGATGCATGACTCATTTCTTCCCTTTCAAATCCTTGCATCTTCTTATAGAGGCTGCAAGCCCACTGCGAGCTGTGAGCTCTAATGCATTAGCCGACCAAGAGAGACACTCCAGGGAAAGCATCCTACGTGAGTGTGTTGGTCATGCTGTTCTGTCAGTACCATTACATGTGAGGCGAAATTGTCCCTTTAATAATGTATTTTTAGACACCCCATCCCCTCCATTCTTCTTGTAGCAGCCCTATAGCTGCTGACACCAGGCATATCTCAGTGCAGACCACAGAATTGATCTACACATCCAGCTGAAGAGAAACAGGATTTAAGATGCATGAAGCAGAGATGGTCCGTCTTTCTTTGAACTTAATCTGCAAGGCTACACAAACTGGCCATAAAGCAGAGCTTTATGACACCCGGGGAGATGTGCTTCATCGGGTTTTCCATAACCACCCTGACGCACAAAGCTGCAAGTGACCTGAGTCAGCCGTCAGTTAATTACCAATTTCTTTGCACTCAATGCATGCAACCTCTTTCCTTCCCCTTTATTGTGCTGACAAATGTAGGTCTTATCGATATGTGTAACAAATTTGAAGATTCACGCTGCTTTTAGGAAAATCAAAATAGCACACTGCTAATCTCTACTACTACTGGTCCCTGAACTATTTTGTTAGACAGGCCCACTGCCCTTTGTGATAAACTCAAACACCTCCGTCATGAATGAGGAAGACTATGTGTAATAAAGTAATAAAACAATAAAACAACGGGAAGAAACAAAAACAGATAATAAAGCTCATTTCCAGCACCCCCACTTCCCTGTCTTGTCTTTTTGTACCCACTCCTTTACTTGTTTGGTTGGAAGGCTTCTGGCTTAAACATATATTCCCTCCACTATATGTCCTCCAGCCCCATACAATTACCTCTTTATTAAAATATTTTAAAATGTATTTTATTTAAAAAAAACACTTTTTATTTAATTGCTTTGCATGGTAGTGCCTTCAATATAATAGCTCAAAACAAATAACTCTGGTTCCTATGCATAAAGCATGAATATTACAGGCTTCAGATCCCTGGAACTATAGAACTCAAAGCCAGTATGAACCAGCTTCTAAAGATGTTTTGATAAGCACCTTCTTGACCTTCCAGCGCCACTGTTGTGTCAGTCAAATAAGCTCCATCACGTAAATCGCCCCCTCTGCTCTGTCCCGACACCTGTCTGTAATCACCAGCCTCCCCCCGTTCTCTGCTTGTGATGAGATGTGGGAGTGAAGGAGGTTGTGAAACGTCCTTGGAGTTGCTCCTCCAGCTGCAGGTGTGTCATGCAGGTTCATTATCCCACAGTCGATTCTTTATGATCCTTATCTGGGCAAGCAGCCAGAAAGTAGTCAAATTATCAGCTCGCTCTCAACGCTGACACCTAACCGCATGTTTAGATCACACCATCGGTGTCATCCTCGGTGCACTTGAGCATGCATAAACATGTGTGTACCTGCATGTTCAGGCAGTAAAATGAAAATATGGCTCCGTGAGAAAGGTTACACTGCGTGCAATGTGGTGAAAATTTGCACCCCTCTTAATGGCGCCGAATCAATCACCGACCCAAAAACAGGTAACAATGGATCAGTCAAGGCATCTGTTGGCCTCTCTGTTTAGAAAGGAAGCTATCGTAAACTCGCACAGGTGACAGGTTTCCCAAGAAAGGGCACACCCCCCAGTCCTGAGACACTCACCATGTGCCACTCACCAAGTTCTCCCCCCGACACGCAGCGGAGAAGCAGAGGAACAAATCCGACGCTCTGTGCTCTCCAAGAAATGGCATTGGTTTTAAAAAAGGTCAATGCTCAAATTGACGATCCTGTTTTCAGGGGTTTCAGGAAAAATCCCGTTAATGACCATAGTAACACCAACTATTCCTGTTTTGTATCAGACGTACGTCAGCAATTAGAGATAGCCTGCCGCTGAGCTACTGGAGGCTGGCTATCATTTTCCACCAGTTAAGTGCATAGGTTTCATTTGTACTACCTGAATGTCTTCTATAAAAATGCTAAATGTGAAAATACACGTCCCAAAAATTTAAACTCAGCATGCCGTTTATGGAGAGATAAAAGAATGCATTCAAGGCACAATATCTTTATTACTGGAGCCCTGAGCAGACTTCAGCATCTGTCACATCATTCAACGGCTGTTACAGGTACGGATACACACAAATGCACACAAGCCGCTGCTGTGAGCCCTTGCTTTACGCCTCTCGGTGTATTAACTTTTGTTTATTTTTCACATCTATATTCATTTATTTATTGCATACTTACGACATCCATCCAGCGGTATTTCTTTTCAAACACAACGTTCAACCACAGCTTATTTGTTTGTTGCTTTCAGGATTAAGGAACTTTCCCAGTGAGCCTCAAAAGGCCAGCAGGCGGAGCTGCATGTTGGGTCCTCAACTTCTCAAGGTAAAAGCAAGCAGCCCCCCTTCCGTCAAACTCAGCACCACCGTCAGCATTATCACACACACTGCAGTTTAAAAAGACACCAGTAAACCTCAACAAGTATCGAATCAGTGAATAAGCCTCAGCGACAGCAAAACATTCAAGCCCTGCATGTGTGATAGGGGTCAGAGGCCCCTCGTAACTCTCAGTGGGATCTAAATTATGGCTTCACATTGTTACAACAATATAATACTCAAATGATCTGTCCTTCATCGCCCTATTGGTTAGAAAACTGACTTGGTAAATGGAATGTTTAACTGCTGTAAATCTGCAAAATACGTAATTATCTAAGGTAGATATTTCTCATTTTTAAGTCCTGACAAAAACATGTGAGGACTATTTCGATATTTTTTTCATCAAGCAGCATGCGTGTAACAATAGGATCTTTCTGAGGCTCCTCAACTAACAATCAGTCTGTTTACAATACAGTCTTTGTGTCAGATCTTTTTCTTAGTGTTACTGTGAGAAACCTATAACTGGTGTGGTGAAAATTCTCTATTGCTGTCTAAGCTTTTCTTTGAGTCATGGGGAGATTGTAGAAATAAAGGTCGTAAAAACCCAAATGATTTAACGTGTTAGTCGGGCAAGAAGCTCACACAAAGAGTCACAAAGACTATGTGGAGCGAACACACCGACAAACAGAGTTGAAACTCTCCTTAGATGCTAGAAAAAGCACCTCGGGGCAGGGGCCTTGAAACCATGAAAAATGAAGCTGAAAACCCCCCTTTCTGTGGACGTACAGAAGACAACAGGAAGAATCCCATTTCCCACGAGGCCTCCGGTCAAGTGCAAAAAGGTCAACAAGAAGAGCAGATAATCAATGAACCACAGCCTCATGGGAAATGGTATTTCCCACTGCTGTCTCTAAGTATTTAAAGAGGACAAAATTCCACTTTGATAGGTCATCTACATGTTAGTGTGGCTGTCAGGCATGTTTTTTTTTATGATTCCTTTTATTAACCCCCAAAATGCGGCCCTAGTCAGGTGCGTAGTTCTGCACAATTCCCTACATGAAGTCCCAGGATTAGAAGACACAAGAACAAAATGGATCCATTTGTGTTTGTGGAGAACTCGGAAAAAGTTGTGGGACTCGCTCGAAGGTGTTGTGGAATATTTCAATAAGTTCGGTAGAAGATTGATGCTTTGTCTAATAAAACAGAGTCTTGATGAATGGTCAAAGTTGCAGAAAGTCCATTTATTGCTTGCAAGCCGGAGGTCAACTACACAGGCCCGTATCACGGTGCTCTGTGGAGATGGAGTCTCAGAGCAGTGAAAACGCCGAGTTCTTATGCACACACATGAAGGTCATTTCTAGTGGTAGGCGGCCACGAGAGGTACCGAAAACCTAAAACTCTAAACCACCTGTGAGATAACAGAGATGAAAAGTAATAAATCAAGCAGGAAACGAATCAAGGCAAAGATGGGAGTAACAGAGTTCCTTTGTTGGAGCATTCGGGTGAAGGCGGGTTTGACTGTCCTCCTTCACACAGCTGCAAAAGACAACTTTTGGATCTCCCTTTTTCTTCTCACATTGCTTCAACACAGACAATAATCACCCTTTTAGCATAAGTTTATGTTATAACATATTTTACCATTACCATTACAAAGGTCTGGTCTGGTTTGGGGTCGGTGGGATTCGGGGATATTCACACAGGCAATTTGAGAAAAAATGATACGCTCACCCCTCAATACCAGTATGAGTCTTAAAATGAGTATGATATGTCTGCTTTAAATGAGTGACCAAGGGGGAGGTCGTCGTCGTCCCTCGCTGAGATAATCGGTGGTTCAATCTCTAGCCTGATTGTTGAAGTGGCCTTGGGCGAGACACTTAACCCCAAGTTGTCCTCGTAGCTGTGACTGTGGTTTATTATCACTGAGTATGTTTGCTCCGGCCATCAGTGTGTGAATGAGTGAATGTAGTCCTGAAGCGTTTTAAGTTGTTGGAAACCTAGATAAGGGCTGTACAGTGCGTCAATTTAGCATTTAATCGGCAGACCGCCGTACATGTTTGGGCCCATATCGATAACCGATACATAATTAATCATTTTTAAAGGTTGACAGACAGCTTTCATCCAAACCTGAAACCATCCGATGCGATTCAAATCGTCCAATGAAATTTGTGCATTTCGATGAGCACCGTGACTGGAGTGAGAAACACACATAGATAGGGAGAGACGGGGTGAGAGGCAGCGTAGTCCGAAGAGTCCATGAGTACAAACATGAGACAAAAAAGTGGACAGCAAGACCAGAGTCTTGGACGGAATCTGACACGTTCATTCTTCCCGGGGGCTGTTCAATCCCAGTGTCTCAAGTAACCATGACAATTATGAAACGTGAAGCAGTGCGCTACGAGACAAAGCACAAATCCTTTGAGCAAATGCACCCACTCACATTTTAAATGAAGGCACAGAAAATCAAATCTCAAAGCCCAATATGATCTAACAACTAGATTGCTAATGTGGTGGAAATTATTACTTGATATCCTTGTGAGAAATCAAAAGTATCTCAAGGTCGTGTTTAGCATGTATCACCCTATAAGATATGCTAATCATAAAGAGTATACATTATCAAACCGTGAGTATGAAGTAGAGACAGGAATCATAGTACAATTCAGCTGGAATGGGACAGCGTGTTCCTTCTCTTTGAGAGGAGCAAGGCGGTCTGACACCCATCTTTGTGCAAAGAGAAGCATTAATACACATCCGAGTGTCCGCCTCGTCCAATCAGAAGGACAACTGTGCACAAAGGAGCTGGGGAAGGATGCTGAAAGAATGCAGGCAACACCCCCCCCCCCCCCCCCCCCCTCAGTCTAACTGTAGACCATCGTGTTTGACAGACAGTTGGAAGACAAACAGATCAATGTATTGAGAACACACTAGTTCAGTGATGGAAACACTGCTGCCACAGTCAATTAGTTTCAATCAAGCAAAAAGGTCACAAAGTTCATAAGGTTCATTTTCACCCAAAGGCTAACACATTGATTCACTGCCTGAGGCAGATGTTTACAGAGGTGGAAACGAGCAAGAACCAGTGGTTTCAGCGACCAGTCCCTGAAAATCTTAAAGCATCGACATTCATAGATGATGATGCTGTAAGAATATTTGGGGCTTTTCTTGTTTTTCACTTCTTCATCACTTCATCCATTTAAATTTAAATACTTATTATTCATATTTTTGAAATATTATTCAATTGAACCTTCTTTGTTCGATTTGACAGTCTGCTGTTGACTACAAACATACAACTAGGAGGTTACTTCGATACATACGGCACTAAATGCTCATTTTCTGTAACTGGACCTGGTTGAATGTTAGTTGAATAAATGGGTGATTTATTGATATTTTAAAGAGCATGTTTGAGTGAAGTGATGGCTTTAGTTTGGGAGCACAGTGCTGGTTTGGTCCCTCCTGGCCCCCCTCAGTGTGATCTCATGCTGTAGATCAGTCCATCTACCAGCGTCACACCGCTTACCAGCCGCAGCCAGGCTGCTCCAGAGGATCTCGCCCCGAGGAGAGTCTTCCTTCCGGAAGATTTTTGGAAAACACGTTCAACTGTTTTTCAAGGGAGCTCAGATGTTTCAGTAGCGAGTACTGGTCTGCTGCCCCCTCTCATCCCTCCCCCACACACACCATCCCTTCTTTTCTTTTCATTCCCGGGTCTCCGCTTTCGGGAAAACAGTAGGTGTGAAAATGTCTGTTGGATTTTTATATTATATTTTATATGGAATTCTTTTACAAAAGGGAGGACTAAGGCACAGTGTGAGGCGTGGGCCGCGGTATCGCAGGAAGGTGCGATAACCGCCCTGCAGGCTCACAGCGGAATCGCGTGTCATGCTTTACAGCCTTGTGTCTGTGAGTTTGATTTGGCCTCAGTTTTCCCCGCTTTACTCATCACAGCTTGCAGCAGATGAAGGTTTTTTTTTGGGGGGGGGGGGGATTTGAAAAAAGATTCACACTTTTATTGTCTGGCTTGAAGATAGTTCAATGAAATCATTGAACTATCTTCCTTCTCTGTTTTCGTTTCCCTTTCTCCATCTGCTCCCGCGGTGGAGAACGGTATACCTACACGGTCAGCATTACTCAATGAATTCCCAACGAGCTTTAATTTGCACACTCATCCATAATTCACACCAACAGAGGGCACCGAACAGAGCGGCATGGAGCTGGATTAAAGGACCGAGTACTGTATCTCTTCCTTTCAGTTTCATTTGAATAGATTTCATATTCATTGAAACTGCATATGAGACATCCAATTTCAATATGTTGAAAAGGAACGGACTGGAAGCAGAACAGACGGCAGGGAGATGGACCCTGACTACAAACACACCGGCGTGGAGGGCTCTGAGCTGCTCGGCGTCCTGAGGCGGCTGCTGATCCAAGACGGCAAGCTGCTCCGGCAAATCTTTTTTTTTTCTCTTTAAAATTGATTGTGTCTTCAGTTACAGATGTAACAACTTCAAAACTACTTCATCGAGTCGAGCAACTCTGAAGCTACGCCAACACTACGACGATTCCTTTTTGAAAGGCCTAACTTTTGCGACGTTTATGCCGAGCGTGCCGATCCACTCCATGGTTTTAAAACGACGTCGGCCTGTTAGATGGAAAACTGTAGGATCGACTCCATGGCAGGGGATGAAGTGGACAGTCTTGTTCAACGCTTGATTGGGTCCAAGCAATCGCAGCATGTCAGCCTTGATTATTGATTGACCCTTGAATACAGATGTTGCTCACCTTGTGCTCAATACAGGCGGCGGTTTTGAGGTTAAATTCAACCCGGTTTGGTGTGGTGGAAGAAAAGCTGTTATTGCGGCGATCGGTGAGCGGCGGCATTTGCTTGAAGTTGACTCTGACGAGTGCAACTTTGTCACCAACGTCTATTCTTTAATATTACGAAATTCAGTATGTTGGCCTGCTTGTAAAACCTTGATCCCCGGCTCCTCTCTTTCTTCCTTCTTTTGTTTATCATTACACAGCCCCGGTCCCATCAGTTCCTCGGGGCTGACATGTCCGCTGATGCTAACAAATGACGAGCGTCCCCACTGACAACAAGTCCATCTGTCTGTGTCAGAGTAATTGAATTTCATAAATGTAATCAGAGGGGTCTGTTATGAAGGGACCTGTTGTGGAGTCTAGTCCCCTCTGCGTCATGGATGTGTGTTATTCCACACACACAGCACGCCGCGTCTGCAGCAACATTAACGAGAGCGAGCGCAATTATCGCAAAACACAGATAGACATTAGTGTGGTATCTGAACGAGTAATGAACAGAGCAGCTGCTGCACCATTTGTCTTGAAATCTAATAGGACGAGAAAGTTGCCAGTGGCATGCAGGCTTGATTGATCTGGTACTGGAAGGGCGATTGAGGCTACGCTCCAGAATCATGATGATTTCCTCTGGTTTGTAAAGGCGTTGTCCTCGAAAGGTACACCAGAAAATTTGACACTGGAAACAAGAAAACAAATGTGCTTAAATCAATCTGCTATTATTGATCAAAGCAGAAGTAAAAACAAGACAACAATACTAAAGCCACTGAAGGTGAATAGAGCCATATTCTCCATTCATTTATTTGCCAAAGCAGGGCCACAGAATTCCCACTGATCAGCGCGTGCAAATTCAGCATTAACTGTATGTTCTGCTGAAACAGATGCTTCACAAGAAACCATATGCTCAATAGAAAGCATCTAATTAGCTGGTAAATGAGCCGAGCCTTGACCTATGAAGCTCCCACAGAGGAGTAGTTAATCCCTGTTTGGAGCATTTTGAGGAATTATTGATTCCAAGGTCCATCAAGCTTTGTTCCACGAGGATGCTATTGACAAAAAGTCCTTCTACTCTCAACTTGAAACTATCTTCAAAGAATAAAGAAACAAGAACTCCGTGTATAGAGGATCACAACAGAGGGGGAGCTGACAGGGCCGTGAGGGATTCTTAAAGACAGCAATCTAATTAGATCAGAGAATTAGAATTTCAGATGTCTAAAAGTTTCTTTCTACGGTCTAACTTTCAGGAAAAGAAACAGGTTTTCTTTAGATCCAATCATTGCGTTTCAGACGAGATGCAGAAGCTTATTTCTCTGATCTCCCAGATCAATGAGTATCTTTTGAGATGCTGTTTCTCTTTTTTTCCCCCTCTGTTCTGCTAAGGAGAGTGCTCCTTTAATGGATTTGAACACTAAACTGATGAAGGAGCATTTATTGGCTTATCAGGACAAATCACGTTTTTGAGCAGGCTCTTAGAATCAGAGCCTCTGTCTGTAATGGGATGAAAATGGCTTTGTCTCAAATGGGAGTGTGTAAATCCCCCGTTGCTAATAGAAAATATATATTCCAAAAGATATACCAAAAAATGCTGGCTCCTGCACATGGTTTTGTTAAAATGTCATTAAAGTGATTGAGCTCTATTCCTGCTGGCAAGTTAAATCCCTCACTGGCAGTTAACCCTTTGCTTACATGCATCAAAAGCTTAACTGTGCTCTGTAAAAAAGTGCAACAGAAGATCCTGTTGTCTTGTTGGAGTAAGGGCAATTCAAATAATCAAATAATGCATGTCTAGGCTCATATTCTGAACCAAATAGAAACATTGAGATTTGATGGAGTAAAATAAATAATAATAACGTGATGTTCTTCCCCACGGTGGTCGAATGTGCACCAAAGCAACCCCCGAATTCAAGAGGAGAGTCGGTGAGAACAAAAAAAAGCAAACATCATCACTCACAGTCCGACAAGATTAACTGCGCCATCATTTATGCAACATCTTTGAGTAATCAAAGCGGCTCACCCCCGAGGAAATGTAAGAAAAGCAGCATTGATCGGGGGGGGGGCCAACGTAGTGCTCCGTCATTATCGACTGACCTCGGTGGAAGGGAAACAACCCGACATGCTATTCAATGTAGAAACACAAAGTACAAAACTGGATAATGCAGCCATCAAAAGGGTGTCAACTAGCCATCATTCGTGGGTGAATTTCAAACTGATGGTATTGAAAAGCTTCAGAAAGATTCAATTCAAACTCTCATATTCAGAGCATTAATCATTTGTAACTGAGTGGAGCAAAAGGGGAAAATGAATCAGAATAAAGCCTAATTCATTGAGTTCATTCTCTGCTTTTTCAAAGGGGAAATAATAAACTCACTGATCAGAAAAGCCGAATCAAGGATGGTCTGGCAGCCATTGACCATTTCCATAGCAATACAATAATAGAAGGGCTTTTATAAAAAAAAGGATAGTAACATAAACAATCACTAGTTCATTCTGCCCGAAAGATGAATACCAACCGTGTCAGCCACGCGGCACATGAAAGACTTTCCATTATTTTGATAAAACACCAAAAACCCAGCAGAAAAGGACTGAATTGGAGGCTCATGCTGACTGGTGAGCCTCTGAGCTACATGGCTTGAAAGCTAATAAAATATTAGCGTTTATGAATAAATGTAACCTGGCCCTAAAGAATGGAGGAAATTGTCTGGTGCAGAAATAACGTGATTCCGATAATGCTGTAGGAAATAGAGAGAGTGGCATTAGTGTGTGTGTGTGTGTGCATGTGTGTGCACATATCATAATCCACATCCTGAAGCATGTAACACCCTTTAACATTTAGAGAGATTGAGTAGAAGGGTTATATCATATTCTGAACCTGAGATTTGTCGTATTTTCATTTTCATTATGAAATGGTTCCTTTCATTTTTTTTACAGTTGCCAGGACACCAAAAACTAGAGAAAGCCTTTCCCGTCTTACATTAGCCATGAGGGAGTGATGTCGGGCCTAAACTCAGTATTTAAAAGTCCCACCGTGTAAAAGGTTGAAGCGAGCATCCTGGGACTGTATCAGGAGCTGAGCTCCTTCAATGCACACACACACAAAGACACACACACACACACACAAAGACAGAAGTGCATACACAAGGAGCGCAGTCACCGAGCAGAGGAAGAAGTCGGGACTCTTTTAAATTCCATGTATGTTTTTAAAAGCAATCATTTGGTCATGAAAAAGTAATGAGAGCTGTGATTGGATCCTTAAGACACCTACCTGATGCCCACTGTAGTTCTCCGACACGCTTCTAGAGGGAGACATGAGCAGAAGGTTGTGTAGTTGTCTGCAATCTGCAAGTAGTGCCACTGGTGACACAAAATATGCCACACTGCTCCTTTAAAGCGATTACGTTTGTTTGTTTTGCCTTTTCCACAGCCGTAGAAAACTGTGAGAACAACACAGGCACGTTTCCCCCTTCGGCCCCTTGTGTTTCTGGTAAAATGATGACTTCAAGTCTGATGTTCACTGTCTGCTTTTGGTGTAAAACTGTCTTAAACGTTGTTTCACCCAACAAGCTAAGTGCCTATTTTTGCGTTGGTGATCAAAAGCTTTTTCTTAGTGCACATTCAGGGAGTCATTTTCCTGTTTTGATTTAGGAATGCAAGGTCAGAGGGTCAACAAATGCCAATCTTATGCATCCCAGCGCGCTCAATCCACTCTGCAGCGGCGAATCCACTCGCTGCTCACAACCTCTGCCAATGACATCCGGACAGCAGGAAATCGACACATCCTGCACTGCAAACTAAAAGCACAACTCCACCGTGTACACCTTGAACAGGTAGCACTTTAGGAGCACTTAAGATGACACTACAGCACTTTGTACCTCAGCTTTCTCGAAGAATTATACTTTTTTTATTCTTCTTGTTCAGGGTCTGTGGCTTCGCAGCTCAATGCACTGATTGTAGGCTGCTTTGGGTAAAAGTGTCAGCCAATTGGAATATAAATATACGTAATATGTAATATGAAACTCAAGTACTAAAGTATGATTCGGTTGGTGGTTCTCACCAGCGTACGTGTTTTTCTGTCCTCCCACAGCATCATGCAGCCAGCTCATGCTTTGTTCAGGGTGATGAACAATGAGCCTCTGTGGCGCTGCAGTGGGGGAACCCTGCTGCTCGTCCCCCATCAGGAGCACATTTAGTGATTTAAGCAGTAGAGCACACCTAGCGGTGGAAACAATAATACATGTAGAAATGTTTTAGTGATAGCACACGCTAACATTCTGTCACAATGTAATGTTAAAACCTAGAGACGGATGCTAATTGCCGTCCTTTATGGATATTAAGAGGGGTTTTTTTGGGAGTCAGGTAGTGAATAAGCAAAGGATCTACAACAACGCTGCGAGGCAAACATTCTGATTTTGGACCATACAGAACTGAGTTAAACACAATGGCTAAGCTGTGATGAAATGCAATGTTATTATGCATCCTTTGCTATGTTTACATGAAGAAGCTTTAAGCCAAGTGATAATCAAAAGCTTTTTTCTTAGTTTTGAGATAGAAAATTGTTTTCCTGTTCTGCTGAAGAATTCAAGGTCGGGGGTCAAGCAGGATGTGCTAGCAAGGCCAGACATCTGGCGCAAGGGGGATGCTCTAACTAATGCCATTAAGAACTAGATAACATACTTATAGACAGAAGCTTCTTGTGTTGCATATATGGGAGCTGTTTCTGTCCTGACTAAGGAAGCAAGGTCAGCGGGTCAACCAGCAGCAGATGTGTAAGATAAGGGGGAAGAGCTCACACCACACCCTTCAACACACACACTTTTTTCATTGTTTACGTTAAGTCAGGAGTTCTGGACATTGGATATGACCGGATCTTTAGAGGCGGGGGGAGAAGGTCCCCCCCCTACGCCAGCTTTGTCACGGTTTGGTCTCTCTTCCTGTTTTAGTTTGAAGTTTCATGTTCCTTGTGGTCTTGGGTTAACTTCACTTCCTGCCTTGTCTTGTGATTGCTTGAGTGTTTCCACCTGTGTCCAATCACCTGCACCTCCCTTGTGTATTTAAGCCCCGTGTGCCTGTTGTCCCTGGTCGCGTCATTCTGTCGGGTGTGTCGAGGGTGCAGGTTGGGGCAGGCAGGCAGGACTCAAATGCAGGATACAAGTTTACAAATGTGCTCTTTATTCAACACAAATCTAATGGAACGTGCACCAACGAGGACTGACATGGACAATGACGCGACCAGGAACAACAGGCACACGGGGCTTAAATACACAAGGGAGGTGCAGGTGATTGGACACCAGAGGTGGGAACAAGTCACTGTTAGGCAAGTCACAAGCAAGTCTCAAGTCATTGCCCTCGAGTCCCGAGTCAAGTCGAGTCAAAGACGAAGCAAGTCCCAAGTCGAGTCACAAGTCACAGCCATCAAGTCTCAAGTCGAGTCACAAGTCGTACCATTTTAGTTTCGAGTCATTTCGAGTCATTTTATTATAGTGGAGACGGGGAACCCTGGGTGATGGTGCGCTACCTCACAGACCTAGACTACGAAGGGAAGGGTAATGGTGGATCGACTGTGACTGTGTTATAGTACTGTAACGCTCACCCCAATGCTGCAGCGTAAATAAGGAGGCGATGACTGGCTTTATTTAAATAAAACAACTCAACTTCGGTCACTGTTGGCCGTCACCACGCCGAACAAACACTTCCGCATACACGGCCCCCCAAAACTCGGGTTGTCTCGCGTAACTACAGCTGGTAACAGAGCATAACGTGAACACATGCAACATCTGCATAACTGATTAACTAATAACTTTAACTCAGCTCATTACACTACTTTAAAACGGACGTTGACATAATGTTGGCGAGGATTCCCATCGGAGTCTGAATCCGGGTTCAAAAATCCCGATTTTTGTAACCATGAACGAGCTGTCTCGTTGATACGGTCAAATGGACTGCAGTGATTGGATGTTGTTCAGGCAGCGCTCTCTGCTTACAGGTGGCGCACATTTTTTGACAGATGCAGATAAACAGAGCGGCGCGGCCGTGTGAAAATGTTCTCCCCCAGTTTTCATGGGAAGTAGCAGGTCTTCTCGAGTCAAAAGGCTCGAGTCCAAGTCAAGTCACGAGTCATCGGTGTTCAAGTCCAAGTCGAGTTGCAAGTCTTTGTACGTTTTGTCGAGTCGAGTCTCAAGTCATCAAATTCATGACTCGAGTCTGACTCGAGTCCAAGTCACATGACTCGAGTCCACACCTCTGTTGGACACAGGTGGAAACACTCAAGCAATCACAAGACAAGGCAGGAAGTGAAGTTAACCCAGGACCACAAGGAACATGAAACTTCAAACTAAAACAGGAAGAGAGACCAAACTGTGACAATCTTAAGGCCAATAGAAAACTGTTCTTTGTCTTTTGGGTTATAAAACATGATGTTCTTGCTGATGTTAGTGAGTGTGTTCTTCCGGCCTGCGGGCCGGTAGGATTGCTCCTGCCTTTGCAAATGCAGCGCTTATACTTGACCTGTGATCTGATGAATAAATCTACCAGAACGAGAGAAGTATAGTTTGGCGGAATTCTTCCGGACGTCCCCATCCAGGCTTCCTCTTTTGAAATTACTAACACAAGGCTTTAAGCTGGAAGGGGTGAGGGTAACAGCATAGTTCCTTGATCGGAGGTTGAGAACCCAACACACCCCAGTTGCTCCGGTCTCCTGTGAGTCTAGAGAGACACCTCATGATTGCAGAAGCTTGCTGCGGTCTAAGTAGCTAGGTCTGTAAGAAACATATCACTTTTTTATACTTGGACCATGAGGTCAGATAAGTCACATGACATACACCCAGCACATCCAAGCACTCAACACATTTTCTTACCACAATCATGGACTAAATTACTATGTAACCAGTTCTCTATATCGATCAGTTGCTATGATACCATGTTGTGCTGCCACTCTTTATTCAGAGATGGACAGTTTGCCCGGGTCTATTGACATGATTATTATGATCACTGCAATCCGATTACTCAAAAGCCGAATATCATTCACAACCAGCAATGTTTTGAACATTAGTAATGTTTGCATCAGAGGAGCAAAGGCTGTTTCAAGAAAACTCGTGAGTAAAGAGGCATCCTAAAGGTTTTAGATCATTTAAATCAGATTACTAGGTCACATGTGAAAAATGTCAAATTAAAAAATAACTGTTTGTACTGGCATATAATACAACACACATCGACACATGACACTCGTGCATCATAACATTTGAAGGTGTCAAAGCAGCAACAATAAAAGTGCTGAGTGGATTGTTTTTTCACTGGCATCTAAGTCTTTAAGTGCGTGCGTGTGTGTGTCTGAGTGGGGGCGTGTGCGCGTGCGTGTGCAAATGAAGGCGTTTTTGAGAATTACTGGTCACTCGTTCTTAGCGGCTATTGGAAATTTCCGTCTTCTGGGTCATGCGGGAACTGAAATGCAAAGCGAATAAGGCCAATATTCAAAGTGACTCACATGCTGAATTAATGGAAGACATGAATCTGCTGATGAGGTGATGAAATCACAAATACCTGAGAGTGCCAAAATCCACTGTTTATTCAATGGGAAAAGACCTCCTTTACATAGTTGCAGTAAAGCAAATGGAGCATTGTGCCAAGGGGTATGTACTTAGAGGATGATGCATGGGACATACAGGAATAATAATCAGTCAATCCTTCTATTGAACCAGAGCTACAAGCATTGAAGAAAAGTCCTGAGAGAGGTGGTGACTCAGAGAATGCTCTCAGTCCAAAGAGGGAGCAATCATATTGTTTCTTTGATTTATTCCAGCTTGTGGATGATGATACTTGTGTGTTGTTGTTGTCGTTGTTTCTTTGGTAGAAAGGGGTTCAGGTTGAAACTGTTGACAGCAGGGCATGTGGATTATTGAGAGCAATTGGAGAGAAACACAGATTTAAACATAAGAAGTATAAAATAGAATATGTACCTTTTTAAAAGTATGTATGCGGCCGTCCTATTCATCTCCATACTACATTTAAAAAAATATTTATTTATCTGGATATACGTGTCCAACCTCCATCCTTGTCAGACTTGTGTCTGCCTGCTTGGCACATCCTGCGTGACCTCTGACCTTCTGACCTCAACCAGGACTTTATGCTACGGGGCGCTGACTCAGCAGGTCAGCTATTTGGGCTCTAAAAACAGAGCACCCCCCATCATGAACTGCCCAGCATTTAAATGGTGGTCGGACAGCAGCAGACGCGAGCTGGTGAAAGTGACTCAGCATTAGTGGCTGAACCCATTTTTTTCGACACAGGAATTGGTGTGGACCAATTTCTTCATAAAGCTTACCAACTTCATAGATGCAGAGGTTGTTTGTATTGCCTTTTTCCGCTGTCACAGGGTGGACCATAAGAAATACTATTTACACATTACTATTATTACTTAATATTATACTATTTTAACACATGTGTTTTGTGGTGGAAATTTGTGAATCAACCCCAATCAAAAGTCTCTAATACTCGCTTGTGATTAGGTATTTATTACTAACTAGAACATCTAGATAAATCATAAAGAATACAGAAATCCTCAACACAAGCTGTAAGTACAGACAGAAGTCAAATGACTTCAATTCAGCTGAAAAGGGACAAATTGTTCCTTAATTCTCTGTCGCAGTAAAAACACCCTTAACCCTCCCTTAAGGGGACCCGGGTCATCATGTTTTGACAAGCAATAGATCAGTGAAGGAATAGGTTCTAGTTGTAGAAACAGGATGCCACCGTGGACCAGTTTAGGTCACGGGTTCCCCAAGAAAGGCCACACACCGCATTCCTGAGAAATGAGATATGAGGAAAAACACAAAGGGGTCCAATGTAGATTTAATGGCTGTATCCTGTGCAAAACATTGAGATGTAAAACCCTTTTTGTTGTATGGATGAAGGGTCAAAGGTCAAAGCCATGCTGTTAACATATCGTAGTGAGTGTAGCGTGGGTCCGGCTTTAGCCGGCGCTATTCGAGCCCTCAGCGTCGTGGGCTTCCACGAGCCTCTCAGCAAAGTAAAGGCTCTTCAAGACAATCCCCGAGTCGCAGCGTGCCCGCAGGAAACGCTCACTGAATTAAAGCAAACATCATCCCCTGCTGGCGTCCCCACAGCAAATGTGTTTCAAAATGGGACACGGAAGACTGGTGCAGAACATATTGGAAGGCAGCTAACTGCTACCAAGCAAACAGCTGAGTCCCCTTGGTACACACACTGGATAGTTCCTCTCGTACAGTTTCATGGTTGCGACCGGCCCCTTGTCATCTCAGAGGAGCCGACAGCTCATTTTGAGACCTATATGAAGGCCCATGTGTAATATGGAGGTCAGTGCCGCCATCGGTAAGTGTCATCTCCCCCCCCTAATGACGTTGCCATCGCTGCGTTCTTTCTTTCATAGCGGCTCACGTCTGACGCCTGCACATCGGCTGCCGTGCTTGGAGTTCCGCTTCAACCTTGAAGTACCTGGGAAGCCGCGCTCCGTCTGCTTTCCCTCATCGCCACAAACAATCAGACCAAGCAGCGCGCCGAGCAGCGACCCGCCACCCGAGTGCTCCCATGGGACGTTAAACTCCTGCTGGTGATTTAAACCGGTTGACGCACGGAGTATTTAGAGAGATGACTCTGCTGCACTCTGTCTGCACCCCCCCCCCCCCTTTCCCCTTCTTTCTTGTCTCGTTATCTAGTGTAAGTGTTATCCACCAGGGAGCCCTACCGCCTCCTGCTACATCACATCTTGCAACTGCCTTGGAAACACAAGTCTTTTCAAGGGGAAACGGCCTATTTTGTTCGGTTTGGTGGTGACATCTTTACGTGTGAAACTCTCGGGGGAGTAGCAGCTTCAGCTCAGTGCAGTGTGCCAAAAACATTCAAAGAGAGGTGTGTATTCATATCAAAGATGAGAACTAAACTCTCTTTTTTCTCTTTTTCTCTTTCTTTTGTTCCCTTGTCACTCTCCACTCTGGGCATGTATGTAGGTGAGCTCTCATTTATCTCCCTTTTCCTGCAAGCTGTGTGTGTCACTGTGGCAGACACACACACGCACACACACACACGCGCTCGGATCTTCTGACAACTCAAACAATTTCCCATTACCATCTTAAACAGTCATTCATACACTCGTTTATAGCATGTGAAAAACTTAACTTCCAAAACAACATCTTTAATTGATCTATTGTGGATGATAATTTTAAAAAAAACATCTGTATGAAGAGCAATTTATTTCTTTGGCAGTTAAAAAAAAAGCTAATTAAACAGTGTCACATCAGGGGTGCTTTCTTTTTTCCTTTCTCCAATTCGAATAGTCAGGGAGGTGGATGAGAGAGACCATTGTCTGCTGAAGACAGTATTTCGGGTTTGGAAGCGGCTCATTTGTCAATGAGCACTTGTATAACCTGATTTAATGAGCTGTATGTCCCGTGCATCATAATAACCGATGCTGCGGTTTGCCTGGCGGCTGGCCTGGAATATGCATCCGCAGCTGCACTGACACGCACTCAAACAACAAGCACATGGGCCTTCGCATTCTGCCCATGAAGCTACACGTGTGTGTGTGTGTGTGTGAATATATCTATGCTCTTGGGCTGTTCCCATGGTTCCCCTTTTTGAAAAAAAAGCTGTTGACACAACATGAGAATCATTTGCCTCTTTGTATTGTTTCTGTGGGAGTTTTAATCAAAACAAGGGGTTGTGATAAAACAATTGCGGATGAATTCAATTTTAAATTGAAATATTTAGTGCAGATTGGGTTGCTTATTTCACCCGATCTCACGTTTGCTTACACACTGCACAAAGGTGCGTGTACTTTAATTATCCACATCTATATTAAAGCTTGAAGTAGGTGTGTGTTTGTTTTCTCACGCATTGACATTTCAGACCATCAAAGCGTCACATTTTTTACAATTTCAGTGAATTACTTTACAAAGTAAGTCAGTCAAGAGGAAGTCATCAAATATAAGTATTTTGTCTTCTTACTATGAATCTTTGTCAACATAATTATGAGGAGAGAAAACATCATGCACTGGGAGTTCATTCTCTCTTACATGAAGACACAAGTACACCACATGTTCTCCGGAGGATACTATTGAACCCACTCTTGCATAAACCTTATTCTTTCGAAAGCATAATAATTGGGGAGTATTAGCATAACTCGGTAGTCATACAGGAAGAGCTAAGAGATAGCAGTCCTCCTTTGCTTGTCAGTATTCTTTTGTCAGTGAAGCATGTCGTGCTGGCAACACAACCGGTGCTGAGGCGATGCATGCGAATGCAAGTTCAGACTCGAGCGGCTTGATCATTCCGTATACGTGGAGTCCTGTTTAAATGAGGAAATGAATTCAGCTCAGCTTATTGTTTTGATCTGTATCACTCAAACAGTAAGGTCTCTTAATAAAGGATTTCTGAATTTCCTGGCATGCATTTCTGCTGGCGCCCTGCTGTGCGTATGTGTGAGCTGAGCCAAACGCTTTCAGAGACCAACCCGAAGTGGCTCGTCTCCGACCATGTGTGAAAACCATGTTAATGAGAACAGGATGACTTTCAGGATGTTGTGTGTATTTCTGTGGCATTTCTTGGTGCCTTCAGTATAGATTTGTGTATGTATTATTTATTATTATAGCTGCTGCATGCTTGGTGTAAAGTCAGCGTACGACCATCAGGATCTCCTACTGAATCTACTCTGCATTTCTTGCAACATTGTCATGATCATCCGTGGCTGAAGCTACACACAGAGGTTGTGGGTAGTTTTTCTGACAAACTGGTATATAAATGCATATGCAACTGCTCTGTTTAACTCTGTATCGTTAGTGTGCTGACTGTCTCAACTGAGTAGAAAAGGTCAAGTGGAGGGCATCAGACAACTTCTGTACAGACGTGCCCTGTGTACACCCGTCTCGACCTATCTTTGACCTGCCCTCTAATTGACTCATGATCGATTGTTGGAAAGAGGAACTAGAACAACTCTGTTTGACCCTATAAGGCATGGTCACCCTCTGATTGGCTCATAATTGGTTGCTGGAAAGAGGAACCAGAACAACACGAAAGAGGAACCAGTTCGACATGAACGCAAACAAACTCCTTATATGAACTTGCCCGCTCGTTTTGAGAAGCAGACCAACAGTATATAAGCTGAACGTTTTCTCCTCGCAATATGACATCTTGCATGCTGCCTTGGTGGCGTGTTTGATCTCATCCTGTGCTGCAGACAGAAATAAAACCCCATTGAACGCTGAATTTTTGACTCTACGATCTTTACTACAGACAAGGTTTTCATCCAGTGCTTTGTAGTTAAAGAACCTGTGGGATACAAGAAAATTTCCACGACATAACTCCTGAAAATAAGGGTGAAAAGAATAAACTGAATAGCTAATTAAATGAATAATATATGAAGATGTCTTGATATTTGGGGTGGGGGGGGTTGAACCCCCATTTTTTTTAAATTTCAACCATAATTCGTTCTATAAATGTTAATGACTTAAGTCAACACAACCCCAGAGCCCACTTTACAGGGAATGACAGAGAATATTGTCTGTTGGAAAAGAGGATGTGGGAGGATGAGGATCCAGTCTTTGTCAAAACATTCTGTGCTCAAGGTTGGCAGACAGTAGTCTGGTAGTCTGTGGAGTGTATGTAGTAGTCATCGAGCTTAGATTAATCATTACCATAATGTGAAGAAAAACTCTGAGCCATTTTGATACAGGGATGCACAAAGAGAAAGCCATCAGATATGACGCAAATGGAAGACAAATGTATGTGGGTGTAACTATGTGGGTGTCATATTTCAATAAAACTAGTTCGGGAGAAGAGAATAATTAGTTTCTAAGTTCATCTAATAAACCAGAGTCTTGATGAATGATCTAAGTTGCAAAAGTCGATTTATTGCTTGCAAGCAGGAGGTCAAAAACCCAAGCAGGTAAAACGGTGCTCTGTGGAGATGGCGTCTCAGAAGAAGAATTCAGCCAAACAACTTCTCTCGATCTGGTAGATTTATTCGTCAGACCACAGGTCAAGTATCAGCGCTGCGTCTGCAAAGGCAGGAAGAACACTAACTAACATCAGCAAGAACATCATGTTTTATAACCCGAAAAAGACAGAGAAGGAAAGATTTCTATTGGCCCTAAGCTGGCGTAGGGGAGGAACTTCCTCCCCCCGCATCTAAAGATCCGGTCATATCCAATGTCCGGACTCCTGAATTAACGTAAACATCAATGAACAGTGTGTGTGTTGCATCGTGTTCGGTGTGACTCTCAACCCCCCTCATCTGGCACATCTGCTGGTTGATCCGCTGACCTAAAATACTCACAGTATAACTTATCTGTTATCTCTTATCTGTAAAATTCTCAATTGCGAATCCGTAAGGGACCGCTAAGCATTCGTATGTGCTGATTTACAATAGTACACCGTCAGTTAAGGCGCACCCTAAGTGCCAGGATGTATTACACAACATAAGAGTTTTGTCAATGTTATCTGTGACGTGAAATTGATATTTCTCCCTGAGTGGATACTATAGTCAGTGACTCTTGTCCCTGTGTTCTGGACAACTAATACTTTCATACTGTTGCTAATTTAACAATAGAAATACACACCTGTTTGTACCTTTGGTCTGGCCTTGGTCTGGTCTGGTCAGGGTGACCTAACAGGCCAAGGGTCGTCGCATCTGCTTCTAGACCACCACATCCGTAATAATAATAAGGTCATCTTCACCTGCGAACATTCGTACCTGTTAGAGATCTTAACAACAGAGACGGAGCTCCGGTTGCTGTAAAATAAATTATTCGACCTCTCATCATTTTAGTTTTAGTATGTATAAAACAGATTTCCTGTTTTCGTTTACGGCATATAATATAATCCTTTATTAATTGCGCACCGGGACTAATCAAGTAATGTAGTTGTTTATTGGTTATAATATGGGATTATTAATACAAATACATTTACCTACTACTTACAAGACTTTGTTCCAATTGTCTCCCACGCACACACACACACACAGAGTCATACAGGAGCAAAGAATTATCTTGTTTGAATAGAACATCAAAGATGCTTTATTAAAATTAAAATTAAAATAAAAACATCTCAATAAATATTGTATATATAGAGCTTGGTGGGATAAATGGCTGGATAGAAAAGTTACAAAGAAACAATGACCTGCCTGAGAATCTTCAAGATTCTTAGTCCAGAAAACATTGAAAAGACAATATCATGCTACACATTTTGTCTGAAAATGGTATCTAATTAATTTGATATGTTGCAGAGTGATGTTGAAGCCGGACTGACTTTGCTGGTTGATGTGAGAAGGAATCTCAGAGGAGTCGTATAGTAAAAGAAAAGAACAGAGAGAGTAACACGCACTAAAGTGTCCCAAGTGAGATCTGAGTAACATGAGACGCGTAAGCTTGGACCTCGCCTTGTGGGTTGGTTTACACAATTTGTTTGTCTCTGTACTCTTCCACTCCCGAGGTATATCGCCCAAAAAACTGCTGAGAGTTCTTTCTTTAGTTAGGTTGCGTTTAGGTCACTTTAATTATCTGCATGCAGATGCGCCGGCTTCCTCTAACTCCTGCACGAGACACGCATCCTGTGTGTGGGAGAAGCTCTGTGACAAACAACTCAAAGTTATGCACTTACACAATAGCAAGGTTATATGGCAAGAAAGTATTACGTTTTAATACTATCAAGTTATGTTTTATTCCACAGTAATCATGTAGCCTTAAATCCTCTTCCATAGCCGCCCGTAACTTAAAGTTACTCTTGAAGCGCTTTCTTTCCTGTGGAACCAGTGAATCATGTGTGGCAATATGAAATAATTCCTGAATTGCAACTTGATAATAACTGTTGGAAAACATTAATTAATGTTTTGTCTCAGTCCATACAGCTTTAGACAACAGGGAGTCTGTGCTCTTTGAACAGAGATGCATTGTGTGCCGGGTCAACTGATAGTCAAGATACTTTGTCATTGTCAGATAATCTCAGGGGGAACTCATGGGGTAGAATTTATGCCCTAAATTGCAAGACAACGTGACCTCACAGGAAGATAAATAACACTCTTTTATTTTTTTAATATCAGCTCGAGATGTTGTACAGTCCTCCTTGTTTTATTAAAAATAGTTTTCAGTTTCGTAGCCGAAGAAAAACTTTTGAGAAGCCTTGATACATACTGTGTGTGTGTGTGTTGTCAATTATGTCTCTTACTTTAAAGTATTATTCATAAACGTACTGAATATGATTTTACACCAGAGTTGAGTAGGATTTTTCCAACACAAACACAGGTCAGTGAACATCTGTTTTTCTTTATCTGCAAACTGTGAACACCATTAACTTTGCGACACTGTCGTAAAGATCGCTCAAAGGGCAAATCAAGCTGTTACCTCCACCGGCAGTGAAAGAATAATTCACTCCTAGCCAATGTGTGCTAAAGTGTCCTTGTTTTGGCCCCAAGGGTCAACTCTGCGTCCCTTCAATGTCAGGAGAAAACAATCCATTAAGTGTCCTCTAGCCCCTCCATCAAAAAGCAATGCCTTCACAATAGATGAGAACATAAGTGGTGCTGTAACAATCTCAGGTGCCAGTCCACATTGCCAATCAGTGTATTTTAATACTGTTTAATACTGAAACTTTAATCCATAATTAATCACTTCTGAATCATAGTAAAAAGATTGTTCCATGCAGTTTAATTGACAACACGTGTACTCTTTATAATTTATTTGACCCTTTTGCATTTGATAAAATGACAAAGAACTGTGTACAGTTCGATGCATTCATAAAACACAAAAATACGACGTTGTTGTGTAAGAACAGTTTTTATGCGGAACCTTTATTTTGTTTCGCATTTTCAGGGGGTCGATGGAACGTTGGTCCGACATTATTTATCGTCCGTGTGGAAAACAACCTTAGTGTGGTTCCGGGTGTCTCGTTGGTCTGTGAACTCTTACCCTTCCGTGTCGTAATGTATGGAGTTACTACTCCTTACTGACATGTGTTTTGCTGGCTGATAACTATAAACAACAGCCATGCAGTCCCCTTAACTAGCGTTAGCATCATCGCATGTTAGCTAAGCTGCTAACAGCTGTGTGCGATCATGTTGACGCGTTTAACGCCCGGAACTCGTTATATTAAAGCATTTATCAAAGCGTTTGGCCACGCAAACACACCAAGATGTTCCTCAAACAGCTGTCAGTCTGTGTATGTACGAAGGTTTATTTCAGAGAACACAGAGATAGTTGGAGAGCAGAGTTTGACCCCAGAGTTCAAACTCCGCCTGTTCACTCCGAGCTGCAGATTCTGGACAGAAAAGCCCGAGCTGTGGCCGTTTGATGACCCGTACTGGGCCATATACTGGCCAGGAGGACAAGCACTCTCAAGGTGATTAAGTCAGCGCGACAATAAAAAGCAGTTTAACGTGACTGAGTTGCTGCTGCTGAGTATCATCTGGGAGGCCCTGTGTGCAGGTACCTCCTGGATAACCCCGCGGTGTGTCGGGGTAAGACGGTCCTGGATCTGGGGAGCGGCTGTGGAGCCTCAGCAATCGCTGCAAAACTATGTGGTGCTGCTCATGTAGTTGCCAATGACATAGATATTGGTATGCATCCATATTTATTTTGCTATCTAATATTACAGCAACGATGCGTACAGACACTCACTGAATACCGAGTGAACTAAAGCAACCTAAGTCGGATAAATATATGGTTCCCTTTTAACGGCAAAGACTTGTTTGTGTTACAGTTGCAGCCGTTGCGACCCACATGAACTGCGAGCTGAACCTCCTAGAGCCGCCAGTTTGTCGAACTAACAACATGATTGACTCACCGCCCGAAGGCTTTGACCTGATCCTCCTAGGTGACATGTTCTACGACGAGGCCCTCGCCACCAGCCTTCACCGGTGGCTGGACCACTGCATCAACAGCCACGGAACCAAAGTCCTGATCGGAGATCCCGGGAGAGCCTCGTTTGAGGAACACTGCATCCGAGGGCTTCTGCGTCAGCTGGCTCAGTTTGAGCTGCCTGAGTCCGTCAGAGAGGAGAACTATGGTCTGACCTGCAGCAGTGTTTGGTGCTATTGTCCTGAACTCTGAGGACCTGAGAGGATCCCCAGTGCTGTCTTGTTTGAATGTGAAAAATATGTCATATGTACTGACCCGCAAGCACTGTGTGAGATGTCATGGGATTTCTTTGAATTGTGTGTGTGTGTGTGATTAAATGATCATCTCCTATTACTTATACTGGGACAGACCGTTTTCCGTAAGCTAACCAGTCTTCTGTTTTCAGTACCCACTACGGTAATTTATTTTTAATTTCAGACTACTTTTGTTATGGTGTAGAAATCACAATGTTTACATTCAGATTATTTCGTGTTAGGAATAGATTAAGCCCGGAGGTGGAGAATCTTATAGCTGTTTTGTTTAATGATAATTCCAAAAAGCAGAAGTTATCCTTCGAGTATCTGTTCTTTGCACAGAGAAGGTTAAATTGCAATAAAGAATGCAAGCAGCCTGAGCGAGGAAGGGTCTGCAGGGATCTTTTCTGGGGGGTCAACCATGTAGACTCAACAGCCTCCCTGATGACCTGGCGATGATGCAAACATTTATCGACCCTTTATGTAAATCAGCATCGGATTCAACCCTAACACTTAAATCAACAGGTTACTTTTTGAACTGCAAAGTGTGAGTCTCTCAGGCAGCAGCGTAGCACCAAATTCTGGGCCCTGTATACTCTCAATGTCAGTGGGCCCCCTACACATGCCATTGTACAATGCGGGTTAGCAAAGGGTAGTCAAATCCACTTTTCCCCCCACTACCACGCCCCTGCTCTCAGGAACCTTTCTCACTACTACTTGGGACCTAGCTTATTTCCTGAGGACATCCTGGGACCCACAGATGTGTCTTGGATTAGTAAGGGTCAGCGGTGTCGCATTACCACAGCTGGGGCTTGTCCTGTTGCTCTGCCCTGGGGGTTTGCGCTGAAACACAAAAGTCCCTCTTCAAAGTGTATAAAACTCCTCTTACCCTGCTCCTCTGAGGGAGAAGCAACACTCTTTCCCTTATCAGCTGAATCGTAGTCATTTGACTTCTGTCTGAACTTACGGCTTGTGTTGATGATTTCTGTATTTATTTTTCTATATTCTAGTTAGTAATAAATACTTAATTACAAAGCGAGTTCACAATACTTTTGATTTCTCACAAGGCTTCAATCCACAAATGTACACTACAGTTCCTACATTAAAGGATTTTATACTTTTATGCTAATTTGATCCCAACGTTGACTCCCAGGCCTGTGTATTGTTCCTCTTTTTCTTCATACTAAATCTCTGTTACCTCCGTTTTCTTTGTAACATACTGTAGTACATACTGTCCCCTATTGGTGTCCCTAGGAAGAGATGGATGTAAATAGCTAGTGAAATATTATCTTTTTAAACTCCCTCTTGTAAATAATGTCTTAAGAATGTATTGTAACAGATGTTTTGAATACTTCAGCTGAATGAATAGAGCTCTAGTTAACATAAAATACCATTATAATATTTATTATTTGGGGTTGGTGAATTTAATGGCCTTGTCTGCATATGTTTGGGTTTAAGCAATGCAAGGTATGTTTAACAAAATACAATACGATTCATTTCCCTGACAAAATCAACCTTCTATACCTTCTTCCCCCAACTATTTTATATTGTTGTGTAATCCCTGGCTCTCCAACTATGTCCTCCAGCAGTGGTGGAAATCATTTCAACCGCTGTTATGTCTTTGAAGCTGAAATATGTAGCACGTGGCATGAGGCACGTTATACAGAATACGTAATAATAATCAATGTTTGAATATCTAGTTATTATCATTTCCATTTTAGAATTATAGGAGCCAGACAAGGATCATCCAAGGGGTTGTCTGGTAAAATGTGTCTTACCTGAACTGGAAACTTTTGTAAATTCATCCATCCGGTAACCTGTTTAAGCAGTAATTTTGTAAGCAAAACTTGTGAAATGTGTACGAATAAGAGAAGGCCTGTGTTCGTACATGAGAAAGCATGTCTGCTATTTTGGCAAATAATGAAAGGAGAATTTGGAGCGGCCAGCACAAAGCTATCATAGCCTTGAGAGGACGGGGGAGAGAAAAGGAGCAACATCAGGAATGTTAAAGACCTGTTGAGTTTGATAATTAACCCTTCAAAACACTATATTCACACTGGTTTTTATCATGCACGCATATTGTGTCCATGTGGAAGGAAAATGTACACATCCTAAATGAATCCAAATTGTTGTCCATTATCTGATGAAGGTTTTTCGTGTCACCTTATGCCAGTCAAACCACCAAGGATTTTTGGTGGTCATAAGCTTGTAGCTTTTTAAAGCACAAGTATACAGAGGGATTTGATTTATAGAAATCAGAATGGAAGCCAAGGCTTTCCTATGATACAAACTCATCCCTAATGGTTAAATAAGAATGTCTATAATGGGCTTCATGGCCAACCGAGCAAAGTTAAATCAAACCCCCAGTGGTTAAACATTTACATACAAAAAAGCAAAAACAACGTTTCCTGCCCCTCGGCCAGGTAGATTACATTCTTCACCACACTTCACCAAAGACTTTGATGAAAAGGGCGCTGGGGGCCGCAAGGATGGCGGTACGGATCCCGGCTGCCCCATGTGCCAAGTCCAAGTGGCACATTTGCTCCCCAGGCAAAAAAATGCAATGCATGGGTTATAATGCAATGTAAGTCGCTTTGGATAAAAGCGTCGGCTAAATGACATGTAATGTAACATCATTGAGAAAGAGCAGTGTCAGAATTTGATGGTAATAGATTTACTTCAGCTGAAAAGAAATAACTAAACACCATAATGTCCATCTTTCTGGGTACTTTCTCCTGAATTCACTCCAGTCAGTACGCGCAACATTACCGTTATCTTGTGTAACACCCAACCTGCCATTCTAGGCACCTTTGGTATAAAAAATATTTTTGTCCCAGAAGGGAATATTGCAGAAAAATATAATAAAAAAATATATCTGAAAAATATATATCTGAGGTAAAATAGTGAGTCATAAAAAAATATACTCCATGTGGAGGAGTAGACAGCCTTTACAGTCATGTAAACAAAGGCCCATTTTAAGTACAAACTGATGTAAACATCTGACTGAAAACTTTCTTCTGGCATCTTATTTGTCCCCAAGTGGCTTCACCTTCTCCATGTATTTCTTCTGAAACATGTGGAAGAGGCTTCTGGTCTTTGGTGTGGGAGGGGAAAATAGACTTTTCGTGGGGGTCATTGGACACCATGTACCTAACAAAAGGGAAAATTGGAAAAATTAAAATAAAATCTATAAATAACAGGAAATACCAGAAGCCAAAATTAAAGTTGTGATCATTACTTCTTTCAACGACAGTTTGGTTGGGTCTGTGGTCCTTTCCGTCAACATTAGCCTTTTCTGGAAAAAAAGAAAAAAAGATAAACATTTCAATAATATTGATAATAAATTACTTAAATTATGAATAAAACGCCCCTTTCAACTTTGAAAACATCTAACATTTCTGGGCTTAGTTATCTGGACAAAGCAGTTTGGCCATTAATTGGATCTTATTTTTTTATGCTCACCACTGTTAAAAAGTATTCCTGGAGCTAAATAACCAACTGTGCTGCATAACATTTGACCGTTTAAAATGTCTTGCAGGTACTGGTTAATCTCAATGTTATGATTTACCTGGAACAGAATCCTTAGTTTCCTTCATCCCATTGGATCCAAAGATAAAGGAAACCGGTAAGACACTATACTTCAGGGCACTGTTGATCTGGAGCGGCGCGACAGAATCGCTTCCACCGTTATTGCCCTCCTGACCATCAGGGTGGTTGAGCGTCTGAGTCTTCTCCTCCTCACGTTTAAGTTCTTCAGAGAGGGGCTTTCTCCAATGAAGATTCGGGCAGGGCTTGGTTTTTCCCTTAAAGATCCTCTTTTTAGAGAAAACTGGCCGCTGGTCAGTGTGAGCAGGGCCAGCCTTGCCAGCCTTCTCCAGAGTCCACTTGGATGACGAGGCAAAGCTACCCTTTCTTCGTTTGATTTTGTGCTTGATTTTAGCTGGTGGAAAATTAATATTCCATTTCTTGTAAAGCCGCTTGACCGAACATTCCCACGTCAGCACGGTTTTAATGGTCTTCTTCTTCAAGGGACTGAGATTCACAGTGAGACATTTGGGAGGCGTTGGTACAGCATCAGACCCGGCATCTGGAGAGGAGGTGTGGTTCTTTCTACCAACAACGCCGCTGTCCTGGGTTCTAGAGCCAAACAGAACCAGGTCCACTGTTGGGCGGCTTAAGGGCGAAGGTTCGCCATCAGACGCGCGAAAAGAAACAGTCACGCGTTTTGATGCATCCTCATGGCTAGGCTGCGAGTTCACATCTACTGGGGAGTTGCATTTCTTTGATGCTGGTAAAAATCTATCAGCGCCGCGTGGTCTCTTCAGTTTAGCACCCCGAGGCTTCTGCCGGGCTGCCGCAGCACTCTTCATTTCTTCTTCAGTTTCCAATGACGACTCAGTCTCATCTGTAGATGCTGCTTGAGCTTGTCCACAATTTTCTTTAAGGTCCGTCATCTGGATGGCAGAGTCACTTTCACCGCTGGAAGGATTTTTTATTTTTTGGTCACTTTTAATTAAAGTAGATGACGGAGTATTTTCCGACTCGTATGGTAAGAATTCCACTTCAGAGTCTGAATTAATTTCTAAAATTATATTGGTCTCTTTACCATCTGAACCGTTGGACTGGCCACTTCTTGTCAAATCCACCTGAGCGTGTCCAGAATTACTTTCAATGCCGGACAGTTCTTCGTCATCGCTTATGACTAGGATGCTAGACTGGCCGCTATCTATGCTTATCTGGTGAATATTCTCTGGGTCTCGGTCAGCATATGACGGAGGTTTGTCATGGTCGCCAGGAATGCCAACGTTTTCACTGAATACGTCAACTATCACAGGCCAATCAAATGTTGAAACCTGATTGTCGACGCTCTCCCCACTCACGGCTTGATTCTCTCCGGCTGCAGCAGGGGGGGGGGATTTACGGTCAGGACTGAATGCATCGGTCTCCTGTGCTGCCGTCCCTTCCTTGTCAATGGTCTCAGCACGAAGTTCTTTCTGACGTTGATTTTTTTGGCATTTGCATTTACTCAGAGCAGTGTTTGACCCCAAAATGTTTTCCATCCACCTTTCAACGCAGCAAATTTCTTCAATTGGACAGAACGTTTTGTCCAGTTTTGAGTCACTCTGTGTTAAATCAAGAACGTCAGGTAGCTCAACCTCCATGGAGCGATGGTCCATGTCCATACTTTCTGGTGGATCTTTTATCAGCTGCTTAAAGAGGTCTTTGGCATCCTCCGGGGTAAGAACTTGGATTTGAAAGGAGTATGGGTCACTGGAATCCGTGTCCTCTACGATAGGAGCAGCGGTTTGTGTTAAAGTTGCTTCAACACTGGGGTCTTGTTTTTCTTCATTTAACTCCACCTGCTGAAGTTCTGTTGACGACATCTGGTTGGGCGCCTCATTTACAGCTTGTGCAGGAATGTGGCCTTCCTTCTCAACCCCACACGGCTGACTGACATTCTTAATCGTATGACGATGATACTTCAAAGATTGTGGGAAGTCAAACTCTTTGTCGATGTCATCAAGCTGCTCATTGACATTCAACCATAATGACTTGTAAGGCCGTTCTTTATAGACGTTTGTATCTTTGAGGACACGGTAGTTCTTGAGTTCCGTGACTGCTGACCATGAGCCCCAAACTACGGACATGGACTCAATCGTTGAATGTTCGCGGCAGACTTTCTGGACTTCGTTCATTAAAGTAGAGTACATGCCGTTCTTCAGTGCACATGCCAATTTGCTAACGTCATCATCCCAAAACATGCGCAATAATTTATGTGTTGGACTACACGTTGTAAAATCCTTTAACTTTATCTGAGCTTCTTCACAATCCTGTATGTATTTTGATAATGTGACCGTTTTCAATGGGGCTTTTAGGACAGGGGAAAGCTCAACATCCCCATTTGTCTTGTTTGTCGTCTCAATTAAGTCCATATCACAATTTGGGCTCACTGGCGCTTTGGAAGTTATGGATTGTTGTTGAGCAGTTGTTGCAACACAGTTGTGTACTTGTGTGTCAACATCCAGTTCAGATCTTGCGGCAACTGTAGATTGTTTTTGCTGAATGTGTTGAGGTCCAGCTGAAGACGACAGACCAAAAGTCCCATTATTGTATACTGCTGAAAGCAGGATTTCATACTGACTGGAAGTAATTTGGTTTGGGTTTTCTGGGAGAGAAGAATGTCCAACTTTCAGAAACCCCAACTGCTTTTGCGGTGAAAGGAGTGAACGCTCCGAGTTGGACCCGTCTGCTGCGGCGCCCTCAGACAACGGTTCGACAGCGTTAGAACCGCTCTGCTGGCCGGCCACCTGGTAGCTTCCCTGTGACAGCGGTTGCACGACAGCAACGACTCTTGTGCAACCGTGGGACAGGAGACTGGAACGGTCACTTATCTTGGCTGACGGCATTTCACCGTGGTTTCCATGTTGTGTCGCGGAGACATTTGGCACAGAGCTTTGCTGGAGTCGTGGATCTGCACAGCGCTGCGCAGACACAACACTAGGAGTGGTTTGAGGCAAAGGGTGTCTAGAGTTTTGTCGTATGGCCTGGGAGGCATTTGCATTCAGTATTTTAGCGACGGTTGATGTCAAGGTTGTAACATTTTTCTTTGGTCCGTAAGATGAACTAGTATTGCCTTGAGGTTGTCCATCGGAGCCAGCAGCGATTGGCGTACGGAGATAGTCCTCAATTCTTGCGATAGTTTGGCGTCGCAGTCGATCCTGTTGTGCAGCAGGATTCAAGGGATAATTATTAGGTTTTGACGGGGAAAAGTTGGTTTCATGCTGCCAGTTATTAGGCTTAGAGTTAATGAAGCCGGCGGTCTCCCCCCCATTGTTATGGGTTGAGGATTGTTGACAAATCAGACTTGTGCTGGAAACCTGCAAGTTGTGTCCACTGGAGGAGGAGTGTGTTGTTTTGTTGTAGACAGGCCAATAACTTGGTGGGTTGACGCAATGCTGAGTGTGGTTTTGTTTGGGACTGTTCTGAGCAGTTGGTCCATGGTGAGCAGCAGCAGGCCCCAATGACCCATCGTAAGCCACCGCTCCATGTTGAGGCGAGGTAGCCGTTGTATAAACCGGTAGAACAGATTTCCTATTTGGGTTAAGAAAATACCTTTTCTCACCCCTACAATTAAGGCGATCGGACACATTACCCTGCTGTGTCGTTATAGATTGTTTCCCATAAACTCCCACTGATTGATTCCAATTTGCCGAATTGACCTGCTGAGGGAGTACTTCTTTTGCCAGCATCACGTTGGGTGGATTCTTGATCAATGAATTCTGTCCTGTAACGTCATGCAATTTGAAGTTTCCAGTTTGCCCATTAGTTGGGGAGCGTTGCTGATAATCGTCACTTCCAGCAGTCTGCTGAAAAAAAACTGCCTGATGAGGTCCTGCTGAGGTCTGCCATTTCGATGGCTGTCGTTGAGAATCCGCTCCATAGTGATGAGACTCCGCTCCATAGTGATGAGTATATTGAGACCTATTTGCATTCCCAGTTTGCTGATTCCCAATTGTGTTGAAGTTAAACTGAGAAGCAGCTGGTGGGGATTGTGCAAGTCGTCCATCCTGTTGGTACGGTCCATTATTCCTTGTAAAAGACAGCATTTTGTCCTCTGATGTGAAAAGGTTTAGGCGGTAACGTTCCCTGGAAAAGAAAAATGAAAGTTAAAAAAAATATTGATCAGGTGGTTGCACAATCCTTTTTATGCAAATTTCCATTTCTGTGATGTAGCGCTCACTTATACAAATCGTGAACACGGCAATGGATTTGTGATGCGTTTTGTAGATTTTCAGCAATATGTTTGTTTCCTGATTCGTCACACATTCACAGACTCAGACACACCAGCTGCTGTCGGATAAATACAAACACGCACGCGAAGGGAAACCAGTGGGTGTAAAAACCAGTAGGCGAGGGGTGAACAAAGTTCTGGAGGAAAATATGGGAACACACATGTCCGCGAAAATAATGCATTGAAAAGCAGCAGTGGCGATGCACGGGGCAAAAAAAGTTTGATAAATAAACAAAACGACTTCCACACACACACACACACACACACACAGTCACTCTCTAGGGTCGTCTTCAACAAAAAAAAGTTTTTCCACCTAGTGTTCTGGCGGTGAATTGCTTTGCAACACGCGCACGCCTTTTTGAACTAAATAGAAACGAGTCCGTCGACACAAGACTCAGACGCAGAAGCATGTTCCAGCCTTTACTCAAAATACTTTACAACGTTTACGAGAAGGCTCGACGCTGAATTGAGTTTTACACAATGCGGCATTCACGAGGACAGCTGCCGTTATATGTTCTCTTCCCATTTAACGGCAGTTGTAAGCTTGTGAAGAAGTGAAGACGAAACAGCAAACTGTTAGTTCGGTCTCTGCGAGTCAATGCGTTGCAGCGGTATCATTTCCATCCCACATGCGCACGTCGATATATACACATTTGAGGTGATAATAACTTACCCTCCAACTGCAACAGTCACGTCAGCAACATCCGGGCAACCGTGCGGTAACGCTCGCTTTCGTTACTCCATATTTTGTGAACAAAAGAGTATTCCTCCAGGTGGAACTCGACTACCTTCACCACACGCAGACTGGTCTGCTCCTCCCCGCTCATCAGCTCCTTACGACGCCAACGTGTGACGTAATATGCACAAGGAGGAACACCCCCCCCCCCCGGCTCGCGCCCTGCCCCTCTTTTTATCCACCAGCGCTGCATTTTGACCAGCGTGCGCTCGGATTATATAGTTTTTCAGAGCATTTTGATTGGTTTACTATGATGGAGGCGGCTCCTTTTTTTAGGGCCATCTAAACTGACTTCCGCTTTCTCGAAAACAAGCAGGCAAGTTCATATAAGGAGTTGTTTGCGTTAGTTGTTTGCGTTTATGTTATACTGGCTTTTGCTCAGTGACAGTTACGAGCCAATCAGAGAGCAGGTCAAAAAACCGAAACCGGAAGTACAAACCACAGAGAACGTCTGTACAGAAGTTGTCTGATATCCTCCACTTGACTTTTCTACTCAGTTCAGACAGTTTGCACATTGATAATACAGAGTTAAAGCATTTTACCAATACACCAGCGTCCTGGCTGTAGAGACTAAACAAAGTGGTTTATATGTGTATAACCAGATTTGTTTTCAAGTGTTGGGAGGGCGAGGCCATGGTCAAAGAACTGACATGTCTTACATGGATTAGATGTCCCCAAAATCCTGGCTGTAGAGACTCAACAAGGTGGTCAAGGTTTCTGTTGACGCCACCGATAACTGAACTTAGGTATAAGATCTGCCTCGTTCTGTTAGGGGGCGAGGAGGTTCATGACAGTCTGCAGAGCACGTAGCTGTTGTGACCTTTCTTCCCTTGCAAGGAAATAAACGGAGAAAGACATATTTGACTCAGAGCCTTTTGTTTCTTACTTTGCGATTGTCTGTGCAAAATATTCCATCACAATGTTCTGCAGAGAGCGATTATCATTCCCTGCATGGGGCATCTTCCTGGCGGAGCCCACCTCGTGTTGGGATTTCAAATCCCTCCGAGTTGGTTGATGAGAAGAATCCGACGTGTCAATCAATTCAAGTTTTAAAAGTTTACATTTATTTAGGAGAGAAATAGATACATTGAGCAATCTCCCCCAGGTATGCCTGGAGACTCCATTGAAGAGTCTGTCTGCTGTCCGAATCTCACCATCTTTCTCCTCATGGGAGATATTAATAATTTCACAAAATTGTTCACAACATTTAAAAAAAAATGTAGGTTGTCGCTTCCTTGCAACCGACTAGAATGCTCCGGGCACCGGATGTGTGCCCTCTTTGGTCATACTGGACGAGAAGTAGTTTGAGATTTTCATTAGTTTTAAAGAGCGTGATAATGGTTTTTCTTTTCTTTTAGCATGCTCACAAAATATCTGTGTGAAAAACGGTGTTCAGAATTTTGGGAACAACAAAAATGATTAGCTTTGTCACATTGTGTATAAGTAGTGTAGAAGAGCCTTATTTGGCCTGAAGTCCAAATATGTTTTATACCTGGAGAATCTCTTTTTGTAACATGAGGTTGTCCATTTCTAAATTGGTTCACAACAGATCCAGAATGTCAGAGTTGTCTTACTTTAACCCCTTAAATCCAAATTCCACCAGCCAATCGGTCGGCTTAACAAAACACATCTGGAGATCACATCCGCGTTACTTAAGGAGTTTGGGAACCACGAGCCCCTCCCCCCGGACTGCTAAAACAAAGAGGGGTCAATGATCGTGTCCTAAGACAGTTACACTGACACCACGTATTTAATGCAAAGCACAAAAGGAAAAACTGCAACAAGACAACTAGACTGCTTCCGGGTTAGTGCATTGTTATTTAAATCAGCAAACACCTTAGGTGTTGTTAGGGTTCTGAAGGCATTTCAAGGGAGATTGCACTACGATGAATCAAAAGAGTCACCTGGCTCGAATTTAAAAAATCAAAAAGTATTTAATAACTAAACAAAGTGATAAGGAATACCATTTACAAAGTGAAATACAATGTGAACAGTGATGTATTTCGCAAAATAGAGAATTCTCTGACCAAGTCAAAGGTGACTTGTCAAAGCGGTTTTTCTCTCAGTTTGGTATCCCGGGGGGCCGTCTTTTGGGTGCATTTAAATGTCATCGGCTTCTCCTTCAAAGTGTCTCCTCCTGGTTCATCCACCTCACATCAGTGTGTGAATCTGCTGCAGAAACCTGAAACCACTCTGTTTCTCCCTCACAATCCAATACATTCTATGTAGAAACATTTGGCTTAATGCTTCAATGAGTGAATATAACATAGCATACAGTTTGTCTTCATCTTATAACTAGTACACTTCAATTACAACACAACATAAAAGATCACAGTTCTTCATGGTTTATCACAGTTTATGTGGTGCAGTACTTTGCCTCACTCGGCTGTCTTGCATCCAGTTGCTCATTTAATTAAAAAAGACTCCCCCCAAAAAACTCTTTTTGTCAAGAACGGTGCTGGAGCAGGCGGAAGCAGGACTCAAATGCAGAGGTTCTCGAACAACGTGCTCTTTAATCTTGACAAGAAAACAATAACGTGCTCCAACGGCAAGGGACACATAGACAATGACGCGACAAGGGACAACAGGCACACGGGGCTTAAATACACAAGGAAGGTGCAGGTGATTGGACACAGGTGGAAGCAATCAGGCAATCACAGGACAGGACAGGAAGTGAAGCTCACCCAGAGACACGAGAGACAAGAAAACTACAAAATAAGACAGGAAGAGGACCCAAACCGTGACACTTTTGGGGATAAAATTGGGAGGAATCCATAAAGGACGGCAATTAGCTTCCGCCCCCAGGTTTTAACATTACATCATGACAGGATGTAAATGTGTACAGTATTTATATGATTTACATGACGATAAATTGTTATTGATTATAATGCATTCACTTCATCTAACATACAAATGTCATATCTACTATCTAACATCACTCAAACTACAATTCTACACTAAGCATCACTACATGTAATATACTTTTACTTAAATCCCTAACAATATCTTGCATACACATGAATAGAAGCCTACGTTACTATTTAAGAAAAAAGTCAAAAGCTAAAAATCAAAGAATGAAGATTAAAATTAAAAATGAATAAATGTCAACATAAATTCAAATTGAGTATCAAAGTCCAAAAACTAAACTTAATCAAAAAACATTTTAATGTCTAAAAATATTCAATCCAAATTAATAATTGAATTACACAATTATTAATTAATGTAATTCCCTCTTACATACACCAGATGACTGTAATGGTAAAATATGTTATAAGATAATCTTATGCTAAAAGAATGATTATTGTCTGTGTTGAAGCAATGTGAGAAGAAAAGGGAGACCCAAAAGTTGTCTTTGCAGCTGTGTGAAGGAGGACAGTCAAACCGGCCTTCACCCGAATGCTCCAACAAAGGAACTCTGTTACTCCCATCTTTGCCTTGATTCGTTTCCTGCTTGATTTATTACTTTTCATCTCTGTTATCTCACAGGTGGTTTAGAGTTTTGGGTTTTGGGTACCTCTCGTGGCCGCCTACCTCTAGAAATGACCTTCATGTGTGTGTATAAGAACTCGGCGTTTTCACTGCGCTGAGACGCCATCTCCACAGAGCACCGTGATATGGGCCTGTGCGGTTGACCTCCGGCTTGCAAGCAATAAATGGACTTTCTGCAACTTTGATCATTCATCAAGACTCTGTTTTATTAGACAAAGCATCAATCTTCTACCGAACTTATTGAAATATTCCACAACATGACACATTCAGAGGTATCCCCCTACATCATGCACTTACTTCACCAAACCATATGAGGCGCTCATAGTATTTAGCTATGAGTTAGCGAAATGCTAACTCACAATGTTGCAAAGCTAACCACCAGCCGTGCTATTAGCACCCCGCAGGCCTCTTTTTACACCGGTGGAATACCAATGAGTCACTCTTTAGCTGCCAGCAATGCAGAATGTTTGGGTCGGTTTGTTGTGCGACCATCTCAACAACACAGCTCCTGATGACTCGGTGACCAGAGCACCAGCTCGACTGACAGCTTGAACCAGCAGCTGACAGATAACTAAGGCGATGATAATATTCTCACAAATGGGTTTGTCAGTATTTTTGCACAATGGAAAAGTGTGTTCTTGTCTAAGTTAACCCTTCTTGTGTTACAGTCGTAATCTAGTCCACTGCATCTCCTGCATTCTTGGACTTGATAATCAAAAGCTTTTTCTTGGTGATGAGTTAGAAAATCGTTGCCCTGTTCTGCTGTAGAATTCAAGTTCAGAGGGCAAGCAGGATGTGCCAGCAAGGCCAGACAGTCTGGCAGGATGGGGGTGCCCTAACCGATGTCGCTGAGAGCTAGAAAACAGACGTATAGACAGAAGTTTCTTGGGTTACATACAGTATATATGGGAACGGTTTCTGTCCTGACTGAGGAAGCAAGGTCAGCGGGTCAACCAGCAGATGTGTAAGATAAGGGGGGTTCCACACCACACGATCCAACATCCACACTCTGTTCATTGTTTACGTTGGGCTAGGCGGTCTGGACATTGAATGTGACCGGATCTTTAGATGCGGGGGGAGGAGGATCCTCCCCTACGCCAGCTTAGGGCCAATAGAAATCTTTTCTTTGTCTTTTCGGGTTATAAAACATGATGCTCTTGCTGATGTTAGTTAGTGTTCTTCCTGCTTTTGCAAACGCAGCGCTGATACTTGACCTGTGATCTGACGAATAAATCTACCAGAACGAGAGAAGTTGTTTGGCTGAATTCTTCCAGACGTCCCCATCCAGGCTTCACATTTTTGAACACGTGCCTCTGATGCGTTTGTTCGCTCCTTATCATTTTAAATTATCTAACAATATCCTGATCATATAAATACAGGACATGGAAAATCATTTCTATTGAAAAATTAAAAAGAAAAAGTGCCTTGGTGCAAAGATGTTGTGCACCAATCCAGAAGCTGATGCACTGGGAAAAAGGCTAGTCGGGATATTAGTTCCAAAAACAATGATCTGATTTTGTCTAAAAATCAGATTTTAATATTGGCAAGTAATGTGTTGTTGGTTTTTTTGGTGGGGAAATTGACCTCACACGCTGTAACCTCTCCCATAGACTGTGACCTCTCTCATTAACTATGACCTCTCTCATTAACTGTGTAATCCCTGCTGGATTGAAACTAAGCCACAATGGCACATTGTTCAAGACATGTGTCCTCAATCAAACCATGTATCTATCTGATATTACATTTTGTTTCCCATTATAGTTCTTTTGAAAATATGCATTGTAAAACTCTTTATTGCCAAATATTCTAACTTGATTTTTTTTCTCGAAAGGTTGTATTGTATTGCTATTATATTGAACATATCCCAAACAGGTTAATTACAGCCACAATAAACAGTTTCTGCCAAATATTTATAATGTTTTTAACAGATAGAACTTTATTTGCATTGTTGGATGGTTGTACAATGTATTTGTGTTTTTTTCTATATGAGCAATTTTAGTTTACAGTTTTTCACAAAATGTTCTTTCAATAAAATTTCCAAAAAATGTACAATTTTCTTGTGTGGTGGGGCCTGAACATTTTACTTCCTCCAAGTTCTGACAAAACAATCCTGGTCCTGTCTGTATTTATAGCTCATGTTTGAAGACATGTGTATTTTTATGATTTTCCTATGTTAATCTGTAATAAATACTTAATCACAAACAAGCTTAACATTACTTTTGATTTCTTACAAGGACACCCTCCACTAATTTTCTCCAAGGGGAGGTATTATTCCTTTAAACCAACAAACAGTACAATTTATTCAGGAAGAAGACCCTCATCAAGCTGGTTGCTGATTAAAGAAGGGTCAGACAAAGAAGAAGACTTTCAAACAGATAAGGGGATTTTTATTACCTTTATCAGGTGCTGCCATTCCTTTTAGAGTGAGCCTTATCAATATAGCGGGGAAGGTCAAATGGACCACATGCAACAAATGTTTTTACTCCCCCAGCATCAATTGGATCTGTTAAAACAGCAGCAGGACCAACACACTGTGACATACATAAAGGCTAGATGTCTTAAAATAATAATAATAATAACTACATCTCTGACGTTCATAACAAACCAAACCGATAAAAATTGGTTGAAAATTGAGCAAGTTATGGTTATTTAAAACGTAAATGTATCACTACCAACGAAATGTAATGGGTGAGCGAGCTCATCCTACCAAGATGGCCGCCATGTGCGGACGTTCCAACTCCGTCGGCCGGCAACGCGGACGAGACATCTAGCCTTTAAATATATGTAGATTTTTTTTTCTTCTTTTTGAACCTACACACTTCCTGAGTCACCGACGCACCAGAGCATGACAAAGGCAAGAGAGAGGAGAGCAGTCCCTAGTAGGTCTCCAAGGGCTGTGAGGTAGGGTATCGAGTAACTGTCTGGGTCTTTACCCCTCCGCCATAGAGAATGGACCATACAGTCGGCTGCACACAATAGGAAAAAAACCTGGGAGACAGACCAGAGAGACATTGTGAAACAGGGAGGAAGTAGGCCAATGGTAAATGTCCAGAAGTCTCACTCACCTGAATCAGGGAAGCAGACAGGAAGGCAACAGTCAGGAGAAGACTGGGCAAAGTCTGGCCTCCTTTCATAAGGTGGATAACGTGTAAGAAGATGAGCTGACCAGGGATCACCAACAGAAGCAGAACTTGAGCAGATCGATGGTTTGCTCCTGCCATGACAAAGCTGAACATCAGTGTGTGTGTAGAGGGGAGGGGGTGGGAGTGGGTTAGGGCGGGGGGCGGGAGGGGGGGTGGGGTTCATTCTTCATTTAGATGGTTTAACATTTTCAATCTTTACCTGAACCAAAGAAAGTGCGGCACGGGCTGTAGCAACCCTTACGGTCTTCAGGAACCTCTCCAGGTGAGTAATTCAAATGCAAATGAGTAGAAATGCGACTAGACTGAATGGAGACAAGGTTTCCTCCAATACCTGAATATAGAAAAGATAAAATGAAGGAAATTCATCAGACTTCCCACAGCAGAACCATGAAAAGATGTATACTGCTCTTACACAGTGTAGGGGAGGAATTTGGTGAGCGGAATGTGTGTGAGTCGCTCAGGACTGTGGGGTGACCTTTCTTGGGAGACCTGTGACCTGTCCGAGTTTAGGATAGCCTCCAGTCTAAACAGAGAAGCCAACAAATGCCTTGACTGATCCATATCCTGTTTTGTTTGTTTGTTTGGGGTTGGTGATTGATTGGGCGCCATTAAGGGGGGGGGGGGGTCAGGGGTGTTGCTTTATGACCTTTGGAGATTTTCCTCTAACTCTGTCCTGAGGGTTAATGAGGGGTGACAGGGGTACCTTTCCCAGAAAGGTATAAAAACTCTCTGTTCCCCTCTCCCCTTTGTCAGATCTTCCTGCTCCTCCGAGGGAGAAGGAACAATTTTTCCCTTTTCAGCTGAATTGTAGTCATTTGACTTCTGTCTGTACTTACGGCTTGTGTTGATGATTTCTGTATTCCTTATCATTTTTCTATATTCTCGTTAGTAATAAATACTTAAATCATAAAGCAAGTCCAAGATACTTTTCCACCACACACAGTACTCCCAGAAACTTGTTAACACACATGTATTGTTTGATTTGTTATGGTAAAAAAGCCCTAGCAAATATATTTCATTTTTTAAATACACATACAATAAATCAGAAATATTATTAATAGTATTTCAAAAATGTTGTGTTGAACTTGAGGAGTTCAACAGCCTTTCACCCATGAAATCAGACCATCAATGAGTCAATCACAGCAGAGCCTATGTTATCTCCATCCAATTGTGCCATTATCTCCAAGGCAACAGACCTGGGAGACAGACCAGACCAGATGAAATTTAAGAATACTGTGTAGAACCGTCTCCAGACGGAAGAAATATACGAGCTGACGCTCCAAGCAAAATATTCTGTTTTCTTTCCGGGGAACTGCTCAGGATTTAAACTCGTTTATGTTTCCAGTGATTTCTTCAAACATCTTTGTGGTATTGGAGGAGAGGCGCAATTCACGTCAAATGGTATTAGTTTTCACTTTTTCTGGAAAATGTTCTGTGTTTATTTTGACCATGTTAACACACGTGGTGGGCAGTGTGGTGAGGCGGGTTGTAGCTTAATTATTCATTAAATTACCATTAATTTACATTTTGAAACTTACCATTTATGACGGGAGCGTAAACTATAATTCCTGCGAGGTTTGGATTTGACACAGTCTTGTCCAAAATAAGTCCTCCAATACTAAAAGAAAGAAAGCAGCAATGGAAGGGAGATGATTAGTGTGCAGATGTAAGACTCTAGGCCTGGGCCTTTTAACGTGAAGACTTCATTAAAAAACTTAAAGACCCATCCTACACCTAGATAAACAAAGTTCAAGTGCTATTGAATAAATGTGGATGCGTTCCAGTTCAAGATGAAGATTCGTACCTGCTGATGACCATGGCTGTAATGATTGGCTCCCAGCCTGTGCGGAGCAGGATGTGACTGGCTGGATGTTTGGAGGAGATGACCACCCAGAGAGGAACCAGGCACAAAAACAACAGATCCACCAGGTACAACACGTGCGGATATAGGTCTGTTGAGACAAAGGCCTTTATGTAGCCATTCTTTTAAACCAGGTCCCTGTTCTCTATGGCTATGTTACAGAGCACCATCCGTTTGGCCAAAGGTCAAGACTCCATTGTGCGGGTCTCTCTTTACCCATGAGGGAGTAGAACCACTGGCTGAAGCAGACCAGCAATGCAAGAGTGATGAGATCCCCAAAGCTGGCAGCCATAGGTGTGGCCACGTTGTCAGGGTTGATCCCCATTCGCTTTGAGCCAATGATCACTGCTACCATGACAATGCCTAGAAAGGGTTAAAGACAAGATAATGTTCTTAAGAGGTGTCCAGAGATCAATCTCCACGGAATTCATTAGGTTGGAAAGAGCTCAACTTAATTTAATTCCAACGTTAATGGAAGAGTGGCTGTTAACTTGTGAGGCTAGTATCATTATTTTTCAAAGAAAATAAAGGTAAGAAGGAAAGTGGAGCCTTGAATACGGCTTGTGTATGCAGCCATTACTAGCACCTT
Source organism: Pungitius pungitius (assembly GCF_949316345.1). Classification (NCBI taxonomy): domain Eukaryota; kingdom Metazoa; phylum Chordata; class Actinopteri; order Perciformes; family Gasterosteidae; genus Pungitius; species Pungitius pungitius. The sequence goes on from NC_084905.1 coordinate 3,149,969, forward strand.
GCTACACTTTTGTGAAAAACTGCTGAAATTCAAATTGTGGGTTGATGACAAGCCATCTGAAACTAAAGTGTGCCCTCTGTTAATGTTCCCACCTAAGGACATCCAGTTGACTTAAATAAACAGATTTTATGAAAGTGCTTAGTTTTCTGAGATTTAGTGTGTGTTTGTTTTGTTCGTATACACATCGCATCGTTACTGTAGACACATAATGGTGCAACATGGTGAACTCTGTTAAGTGAGCCTGGAACCTTAATTTCAGGCGATTATACTGATCGGTAACAAGGTTACAAATATTAAACCCAATGTCTGCTAATAGATCCCATTTTAAAGCTACACCGTTGTCATTTAGGCTTAATTTATTCAGGTCAAGGGTGAAGCAGAGAAGGATTGAGGTAACAGTAACAGATGTGGTTGTAATGCTACGGTGTAAAGTACTGACAGGTTGTGTTGTTACCTTGCAACAGTGAAGCCATGAAGGCAGTTGAAACACTGGTTGAACATAGGAGCATCACGTGGTGTAAAGGAACATTTCCTTCTGCCATCAAGCCCAGCAACGTCGCCATCAACGAGGCTAACAGGCCGAGCACGGTGGCTTGAAGCTACGGTGGAAGAGAGAAATATTTGTAAGATTCCAAATATGCAACAGAATTATACAAGTGAACTGTTAATGATACAGACAGAAACCGAACTAGAAAACATTGTTTCAATTAATCACAAAGTAGCTGTACCTGCTTCAGCGCCAGGTTCCCACCGATCAGCAACCACTTTTCTCTCGTGGTTTCTATTTTTCCTGCATTCACCTGAGAATATCAGATATGGATGAACTGGTTAAAAAAGGGACCAACTCAATGTGCTGATGGAGGTTAAGTAATATGGTTGAGAGGCATCTTTTAGGGTCTTGATGTGATTTGTTTTTGGTAATAATCTTTTTATTCAGTTTGCTCATAAAATAATGTGTATGCGTAAATTACAAAGAGTTGAAAACAACAAAGACTGACATTGTGTATCAGTAGAAACAATCCGTATTGAGCCTGGTGTTTAGAAGTTCCGCATGTTTACACAGAATGTATAGAGTAAAAGAAAGCCGGCCCCACAAACTGTGTGACTTTATGAACATTGTGCCTGATCTTGCAGGAATAAAAAGCGTTAAAATCATTTTCATCCTTTTCGTCATTGGGGTCTTTGCGATCTTTATTGTCGGAGATCAAATTGATCTCATGGACTCATGTGACCTCTCTTTCCCTTTGAAACCAAGTCATGGTGGGAATAGTGGTCAGACAACTTGAACAAGTGGTGTAGGGTGTTATTGGGCACGTGTCCAGGCACCAGAGCACACTAAACGCTGTGTAATAACCACAATTGTTTGTGCGATAACAAGGGCGAACACTCACAGCAGTGGAGAGTCTTGAGGCCAGAGTCATTTCCAGGTTCCCCTTCATGCCTAACAGTGCAGGGACTAGGATGAAGATCTCTGTGATTTCTTGGAACACGTCCCAGTTCTGCTTTGAAAATACATTCACAAATGGAATATAGCTGATGAACCGCAGTCAACATAAACAAACACACAGTAAGCCATCTTTTTCAGCCAGGGTGATGCTCACCTAAATAATAATAATAAACCCACCACATTTGAAATAGTAAATAAATGTATTAATTCTATAGTCTCAGCTCTCTTTATTTTTTTGCTTTCTGGCAAAATGAGTATGTTTTTTTACACTAAACTCCTTAATTTAGCTTTTAGAGATTTGGAAAAGCCCCTAAACATGTAAAACGCCCCTCTGTCCTCCTCCCTTTTACTACGTTTCTCACCTGAACCACTTCAAGCAGCATCCCAGCAGAGACGGTCCCGAGCCCGGCCAGGACAAACGGCACCAGGATCTGAAGCACCATACAACAGACTGACTCAGCCGGCGCAGCGGAGCCACCTGCCTCTTTCGGTCCCGGGGATCCGCTGAGTGTTGACCTACCGTACAGTAGATTTGGGAGCAGAAAGTCTGTCTCCTGTGGCTCATAATCGAGACTGGAGTTAACTGGTGAAATGTTCCCATTGCAAATAAAATCTTGTGGACTGTGGCTTTGAGACGGGGATGGGTTGGATCCGTACTGTTGGCAGATGCTTCTGCCCACGGAGCCACTTGGGAACAGGGGTTCATCTTGTCCAAACTCCGTGTCGACCATGGTGAAAAGCTGGCAGAATGTTATTCCTACTCCTTTGGCTACAGAGAAACAGCGTCGCACCAACACTGCTCACAAAGCATTGGCCTAAAAGGAAAAGGAAAAACACCAAAGAGAAATGTATAATTGGTGGATGCAGCCGGCATTTACTTACACAATTGATTTGAAAAGTCAAATGACGTCTCGTTAAAGAACAAAACTCATTTCACTCTGACAACTTCAACTGGCAGCATTGGCTTGTAGAGAGCTTGGCTCTGGCAGAGTCTGATGACACTGATTGCCTGCATCATCATTCTTCAACACTGAGGCTGTGTTGTCTGACTTGGACTATACACTTCATTGGGAATTCCTGAGAGATGACCAGGTACTAAAGAGCTGAGCTTATGGATTTGTGAGCAAGACAAAGTACAAGTGTTAACATAACATCTTCGGAAGTCAAGGAACAGAATCTTTGATGTTAAATGTTCATAGTTCATCAATTTCTAATAATAAGCTGCTCAAAATGGTCAGAAATGTTACTAGCACCAAACCTAACCTAACCAAACCTTCTTGATTGAAAAATCCATCAAAGTCATGTTATCTACAAGAAGTTGTGTACTTTGAGATCTACAGATACAAAAGGTGTCTAAAGAAAAACATGTTGCATCATGAAACACTGTATAACAAAGGGATTCTTGCAGTTAGGCTCTAGTCTCGTTCAAGCCATGACCAACGCGAACTAAGAACTTAAGACACCGTATTAATTCTCCTTTATCAAATCAATTTATCCTGCTGAACATCTTTGTCTTCGTCCGCCTCTCCAGCAAATATGCTCACACGGATATTGCTAAAATCAATGCCTCAACATGCATACATGCATTTCAATATGATAGTTTGAGCAAGAAAGGGTTTATAGTTTGGAGAAGAATAATAGAATAGCGAAAGAAGTCTCTTACCGTTAATGTTAAACCATAGCAGAAGAAGGCTTCTATTCTCTCACTCTTCTGCCAACCATGACTCTTCCTTGTGGACTCTGTCATCCTCGGAATGTCATGCAGACTCTTTAGTGTGACATTATCCCGACTGCACACACACACACACACACACACACACACGCACGCACGCACGCAGCAAGCCAACCATTTATCAATCAGTCCGTCAATCTAAAAAAAAACTCCATTTCCCATGAGCGCTAGCGGCCACTCAGAAAATCATGAGACCTGTCATGGGACCGTGTAACCCCACTCTGTAACACCAGTGTTTTGGCTCCAATCTGCCGGCACCATGGCGGTAGAAACCATCGCGCCTGACTGGGAGTTTGACCGTTTCGACGACGGCTCTCAAAGTGAGTAGAGCCCCGACCTGCGGTGCCACACATAGCGACGCGCTTCACGACATTAGCATCCGGTGCTATGCTGCTAGCAGGCTGACATGTCACCGGGCGCCGTCTATTTGCTGTGGCACGGAACACATCTGACTGTTTAGTGCAAACTAAAGCTCGTCGCGTCGTAACGTTTAATTTATATTCCTGCAGCGCCCAACCAAGTTGTAATGTAAAGGACGCGTAAGTAAAGCGAAGCGACAGCAAAGTTGGCTAACGCTAATCACCGCTATCAGTCACATCGATACAGCTGATCGGTTTGACAGTCGTTCCACACTCGGCTAATTTTGACAGGAGCTCACGGTGGCACAGCACAAACCGTGCCAGGTCTCCTGTGGTCAATGTCCTTGTCCACCTAGCAGAGACGAAACGGTGTGGTTATTGATTTCGTGTCTATTTTCCATAAGCGATAACGAGAGCACTGCCGAAGTGTCCTTGATCAATCCCTCCATTGTGCAGAAATACACACGGAGGTTCAACTGAAGAACTACAGCAAGTTCCTGGAGGAGTACACCTCCCAGCTGAGGGGTATTGAGGAGGCTCTGGATGACTCCATCGGAGATGTGTGGGACTTCACGCTGGACCCCATCGCCCTGAAGGTGAAACACCACGACACTACCTGGAAATACACCAATTGTTACTGGCATTTACACAACTTCCTTCCCACTACTCTCTTTCAGCTTCTCCCATACGAGCAGTCATCCTTACTGGAGTTGATTAAAACAGACAACAAGGTAGGCCTATTAAAGACAACCCCAAATTGTACATTTGTTCTGTTTTTTTTTTTAATTTATTGTAATTTAATATTGTGTTCTGCGCAGGTTCTGAACAAAGTCATTACAGTTTATGCTGCTCTTTGTAGTGAGGTGAAGAAGCTCAAATATGAGGTAAGCATAATAACACACGATTACACCCTGTGCTATTGGGTGTGAGTGTGATTTGTGTTTTTCATCACAGCTGGCACAAAGTGCTATGTGGAGTTTGAATAATGTTGTCATGTTCATTCTGGAGGTCTAACATTTTTTTTTTTTTTATAAACAGAAAAAAAACAGAAAAAACAAAACAGTTTTTTAATCCAGCGTTGTTTACATCAAAGCCCACACGCTTACAATCATCTTCTTCTGCCCTTTCCTGCACCTTGCTGCGTATCCCAGTACTTCTTGATCAGAGAAATCGCGTGACGCTGCACTGTAAAGAAATGTCGATATCCCTCGTTTGTGTTGTGATGTAAGAGGCAAATTCTAACCGTCCTGATTTTATGTTTCCTTTCAGGCAGAAACCAAGTTTTATAATGGTTTATTGTACTACGGAGAGGGAGGTAATCCGTCAGATATTACTATTTACTCTCATTCTTGGTTTGCTCTTTGTTTAACACAGTAATATTAATATCATTTTTAATATTATCTGTTAAAGTGTCCAACACCAGCGTTGTTGAAGGAGAGGCCCAGATTCAAATGGGCAGATTTATCTCATTCCTTCAGGTAAGCGATGAATACTTTCCGCTGAAACTTACAGCATTTTATTCAAATCCCAATAACGTCTTCTGTTTTTTGCTCTTTGGCAGGAACTGTCCTGTTTTGTATCCAGATGTTATGAAGTGGTGGTCAACATTGTTCATCAGCTGGCTGCCCTCTACAACAGCAACAAGTAATGTTGCACAGTGGATGCACTGTTCTTGTCGGATTAGCTCAGATACCCGTGCTGTGCTCTTCATGCAGACAGAGCGAGAACGGACAGCATTTCCAGTCTAAGTACTTTATTGATCGTTTGTGTCTCCTACGACGTGTAACAAAATGCACTCAAGTATTTCTCCTCTCAAATCTCAGGGGTTCTACAAAAATCATTGAGTCATCGGGTGTCCATTTCCAGGCGGGTTTTAACATTTTGTAATTTTTTGTAGTTTCTCTGTATTCATCCAACTATATCTTACAAGTTGTTTTTTGTGTTCCTTTTTGCAGATAGTGTACGAACACCTCGGGGAGTTGTTAGTGGTTCTGCTCACACTTGATGAGATAATGGAAAATCACGGGACACTAAAAGATCATTGGAAGATGTATAAAAGGTAAATATCCACACACGCCTGTGACAACCAGTGAGATAACGGGAAGATGAATTGCATTTATTTATTTTTTTGCTGCTGTAGAGAACATTCATCTGTTTATTTTAAAATATCTGGATTATCACGAAGGACACCTTTTTTAAAAAGGTTTATAAAAAGAGTTTGAAACTATTCAAGCATGAAAAAACTGTTAAACTGTTTGGTACAAGATAACAGAATCGTACAAAATTGTTGTTTTCATTATCACTTAAGCATATTCATCCTTTTATGATCCATAAGTGCTTAATACATCATCGTCTTCTCTTATTATAGGTTATTGAAATCTGTACACCATAACCCAGGGAAGTTTTCCATTCCCGAGGAGAAGCTGAAACCCTTTGAGAAGCTCCTGCTCAAACTGGAGGGACAGATGCTGGACGGCATGATATTCCAGGTGACTTCACTTCTTTCAGCCCTTTTGCTGTTAAAGGATAGATTTCCTTTGTTTGGTGTTAGTGTGAATACGTAAACGGAGATCAATTGGGTGATTTTCACACTTAATACATGAGGCATATATATTCTGTGTATGACCTTTCACCTCACACGGTGACAGGCCTGTGTGGAGCAGAGATTCAATGATCCCGGGGAAGGAGGCGCTGTCGCCAAAAACAGTGCCTTTGCCGAGGAGTTTGCCTTCAACATCCGCACCATATTCACCAATGTTGAGTCCAAAATTGGTAGGTTTCTCCTCTCAGGCTTGACTAGTTTGCCCCTTTGCTGCAAATTTGAGTGATTTATGGCTGTGTGTCGGTGTGGTTTTCAGGTGAACCTTCAGAGATTGACCAGCGGGATAAGTACGCGTCCGTCTGTGGGCTCTTTGTGCTTCACTTTCACATCTTCAGGAGTGTTGACAAAAAGTTCTACAAGGCGCTGCTTGACATCTGTAAAAAGGTAGCTCTTGCCCTGCCTCTGTCCTTTTTTAACTATTGTAACGGCATTAGATTAAATGTCTAAAGCTGATCGCGAGTTTAATAGTGTGGCGGTTCCACGGCTCAAGGTGTCTGAGCAGCACTTCTCCCCTTTGTTCTGATTGTCTGTGGAAGGAAGGAGAAAGTGTGAAAGTCTTCAGGCCGAGACAAAGGACCAGGGCAGAGGTGTCAGTAAAGACATCTAAGATCAGACGTATATAGGACATCAATGTCTTTTTACCATGACAAAGTCAAGGTGTTACCCCTGTGAATTTGTATACGTGCCTTAGGGACTCTCAAAGGTTGCGAAGAAGTTTGCCACTGACTTTATAATAGATTTCCGAATTGTTTGAGAAAATCTTCCATCCCCGGCAATTTCTGTTTTTGAACCATATTGCGACAGTGAGAACGTCTCCATCACGTGGGTTTGTGTCGGCCTTCTTCCTCCAGGTTCCCGCTGTCACTCTGACTGCAAACATCGTTTGGTTTCCCGACGCTTTCCTCGTCGCCAAAGTCCCAGCGGCAGCCAAACTGATGGATAAGAAGAGTTTGCTGGCGATCAGAGCGCAAAGAGACGCCTGCCTGCAGCAAAGAGCCCAGACACTAACCAAGTCAGTGGTGCCAGAGATCGGCCACGTTTCCTTTGATCAACGCTGAGTTTTAGATTGGTAGGATGTGATGGCATCCGTCGTCTCTTCCCCGCAGGGATGTGCAGTCCTACTACGTGTTTGTAACGTCCTGGATGATGAAGATGGAGTCCATCTTGTCCACGGAGCATAAGAGTGGCAAGTTGTCGGAAGACCTGAACAGCAGGTGTAATGTGTTTGTACAGGTAAGGGACGCCGATGTCATCGCTCAACGAGGCTTTGGTTTGACAGAAGAAAACAACTAACAAATACTACTGAATAATAAAGTATTTGTTATCTATGGAAGTTAGTTTGTGATCAACTGGTCATGTAATGGTCCTCACCTGGTCACTTCCTTTCCTTTTACATTCAAGCTTTATTAAAGGTTACCTGTTCCTCACAGGGCATCCTGTATGCATACAGCATCGGCACCATTATCAAAACCACCATGAACATGTACATGTCGATGCAGCGGCCCATGACCAAGACCTCCGTCAAAGCTCTGTGTCGACTCGTTGAATTGCTCAAGGTGTGTGTGTGTGTGTCTTTGTACTTTTCACCAGTGCATTGTCTGTTTTTGAGGAGAAAAAAAAAACCTAATGGGGTCATGTCATATGTCTCCCCCCTCAGGCTGTGGAGCACATGTTTCACAGGCGGTGCATGTTTGTAGCGGACTCCGTTTCTCACATTACTCAGCAGCTGCAGTCACAGGCGCTCAACGCCATCGCCGTCGCCAAAGTAAAAAAACAAACAAATCTGAATCTTCACAGAGCTTATAGAGTTTTGACTTTCATGTGACGTTGTGGTGGGGTTGCGTCTTTTTTTTTCTTCTTCCTGCAGAAAAGGGTGATCTCCGACAAGAAGTACAGCGAGCAGAGGCTGGACGTGCTGTCCTCTCTGGTTCTGGCGGAAAACGCTCTGAGTGGTCCCAGCACCAAGGAGCGGCGCCTGGTGGTGTCTCTGGCGCTGTGTGTCGGCACTCAGCTGGTACGCTTCCAGGTTCCTTACCAACACTTCCGTAGGCCTTAGTTGGTTTGACATTGAAATTGAAATCTCTCGCCGTCCTGTAGAAAACCTTCAGAGATGAGGAGCTGCTTCCCCTGCAGCTCGTTTTGAAGAAGCTTGATCTGATCAGTGAGCTGAGTGAGAGGTGGGATTTTTTTCCCCTTTGAGCACGTTTGAAGGAGATTTTTAGGAGCCTATTTGCCAGTCGGTGCATGACATAATCGGCAATTTTATGTTTTCTGTCACATACTTTCTCCATTATTCCTTTAGGGTCAAACTGCAGTGTGACTGTAGTTTCCTTTACTGGCACCGCGCCGTGTTTCCCATTTACCTCGATGATGTGTACGATCACGCTGTGGACGCCGCACGCATACACGTAAGCAGTGTGGATTGACCCCTGTTTGAGAGGATCAAAATCTCAATTTAAAGGGACGCTTACTTGCTGTTGCTGGATGAACGTTGTATTTACTGTTCTACCAGATCCCTGGAAGCTTGAATATCTTCTAATTTATGTAAGCTGCTGGTATAGAGTTTGATTTTAAACGTTTTCGTTCTGCTCTGTCTGATCTGCTGCCGTCCTGGATGTCATCTGTGATTTGCTGGGACAGTACATGTTTAGTGCACTGAGGGACAGCGTGCCCTCCATGTTGTACGCCAAACACATGGAATCCTGCGACCAGCTACTGGAGAGCTACGACAAGGAGATCATGGACGTGTTCAACGAGGTAAGAGAGCATGTTAAAGAGTAGCCAGATGAAGGGAGGATTAAGGGTGAAAGAATTTGGTTATTTTGCACAAATTAAAGAGCTTTGCGGCACCTTTTTTAACCTTTGTGTGAATTTATACATCTTATTCTCACTGTAGCACCTACTGGACAAGCTGTGCAAGGAGATTGAGAAGGACCTGCGTCTGTCTGTCCACACCCATCTGAAGCTGGACGACAGGAACCCGTTCAAAGTCGGCATGAAGGACCTGGCCCACTTCTTCTCCCTCAAACCCATCCGATTCTTCAACCGCTTCATCTTCATCAAAGGTGAAAAACTATTTTATTACACGTACATTTTAGCATCTACCGTACTACACAACGTACTACACTACAAGTATATGTTATGCTTCTGTTTTTTTTCCATGTCCATTTATTTCAAATGTAATCAAATTCAATGTTGGCTGACGTGTAGATTGAGATAGAGTACTGGTTCTGTGTGATGCCTCACCAGCAAACTGTGTGGCAGGAGGAAGTGAATGTTAAGATAAGATGGTTTAATGTGAAATGCTGACACCTGCTGGACAACTACAGGACTACGTTTCTTATTTTCCATGCAGCCTATGTGACCCACTACCTGGATAAAACCTTCTACAACCTCACCACTGTCGCTCTCCACGACTGGGCCACCTACAGTGAGATGAGGAACCTGGCCACGCAGCGCTACGGACTCATGATGACAGAGGCCCACTTGCCCAGCCAGACCCTGGAGCAGGTCCGTTGTGGTTTCGCGGTACACATCAGGACAGCGGTGGCGTTCTTAGTTCGAAGAGTTGAAGGCGACGCATACGTGGTTGGTTGTAACTGTGTGTCCTCGGCAGGGTCTGGACGTCCTGGAGATCATGAGGAACATTCACGTCTTTGTCTCGCGCTACCTTTATAACCTCAACAACCAGGTGAGACCCGTCGCATCCGTGTCCACCTTCTGCACCTTGAACGTAGCAGTTGCACGTGCAGTACGTACCGTTTTTTTGCTTTACCAACAGATCTTCGTAGAGAAGGCCAGTAACAACAAGCACTTGAACACCATCAACATCCGTCACATCGCCAACTCCATCCGGACCCACGGCACGGGCATCATGAACACCACGGTGAGTTCACAGCGCGGGTCTCGGGGGGCCATCTGGCAAGTTTTTTTTTTTTCTGGACAGCTACGCTCTTCTTTCATCAGGTGAATTTCACCTACCAGTTCCTGCGCAAGAAGTTTTACATCTTCAGTCAATTCATGTACGACGAACACATCAAGTCCAGACTCATCAAGGACATTCGCTTCTTCAGAGAAACAAAGGACCAGTCGGATCAGAAGGTAGGAGACGCTTGGTGTCTGTGACACTTTACCACACACAAAATGATTTGTTTTTTTCATGGACTTTATAAGAGAAATGTTATAGTTAAGTCGGCCCAAATAGCCACGAGCTGCAGTTGAGCTGGTAGTGTTTGGTGTTTTTGTTGCAGTATCCGTTTGAGCGAGCAGAGAAGTTTAACCGCGGTATCAGGAAGCTGGGGATCACTCCGGATGGACAGAGCTACCTGGACCAGTTCAGACAGCTCATCAGCCAGATTGGTGAGGAAAAAAAAATAAGTGTGTGTGTGTGTGCGTGTGTGTGTGTGTATTATACTTGTAACTTTTATATTGCAGGTAACGCCATGGGCTATGTGCGTATGATCCGCTCTGGAGGACTCCACTGTTGCAGCAGTGCTATCCGGTAAAGGAGTTCAAATTCTGGTTTTGTGCCATTGTATTTTTTTATTATTTATGTGTATCATTTTTCTATATTGGGCGAAATGCGTCTGAGAAAGCCCTATAAAACTATTTATTGTAACATTAGGGTAAATCCTTGAGTCACTGTCACATCTCACTTGTATGTTTTTGTGTCATCTCCAGGTTTGTCCCTGACCTGGAGGACATAGTCAACTTTGAGGAGCTGGTGAAAGAGGAGGGACTGTCAGAGGAGACCCAGAAAGCTGCTAGGTAGGCCAAATGCTCATTCATATTTAGGCTACTTCATTTTGGGGATTCTGGGATTTTGGTTAATTTAAGTTTAGCTTTAGCTCCAGTAGGTTTACTATATAAATTATGGAATGTTTTGTGTTTCACGTTCAGTCAAGATACTTTCAGTGGATTTCCACTTTTACCCCCTGCAGGGGACCCCCCAGCTATAAAATAATAGCACGGGAAACATTGTTTCACAATTCCTCTGAAATGTTGGGTCACTTCCAGCGTCCTGGATGCAGTCCTCGGAGATCTGACCAGCAACTCTGCCGAGGGCACCGAGTACTTCAAGAAGCTGGTGTCGGTGTTTGCACCTGAGTTTCGCACTGCCAAGAATATGCACCTGAGGAACTTCTACATGATTGTACCCCCGCTGGTCAGTGTCGAGACCTCTCTTTTTCTTTCCACTTGTCTTTGTCCCTTTTCCCTCTTGTGTGATTGTGTTGTGTTCGTCAGTGGTCTCTGCAGAGCTTCCAGTCATTTATGCACAGCTCATCTCCCTCCTAGACGGTGAATTTTGTGGAGCACTCCATCAGCTGCAAAGAGAAACTCAACAAGAAGAACAAAACTGGAGCTGCGTTCACAGACGATGGCTTCGCCATGGGTCAGTTATCTGCCAGGCGACACCGGCTCAGTGCTCGGCGCGCTTTTCTCCGACGATCCTCACGCTGCTCTCGCTCTCTGCGTCGCTCGCAGGTGTGGCGTACATTCTGAAGCTGCTGGACCAGTACCTGGAGTTCGACTCTCTGCACTGGTTCCAGGCCGTCAGAGATAAGTACAAGAAAGAGATGAATGCCGTGGTGAAGGAGCAGAGCGTCCAGACTGGCGGCCAGGATGAAAAGCTCCTGCAAACGATGAACCTCACTCAGAAAAGGCTGGACGTCTATCTCCAGGTGAAGTCCCTCTAACGGGGGGGGGGGGGGGGGCGAAATGTTAACAGGAAGTTGCCAAATTCTTGACTGAAAAGCGTGGCGAATTCTCTCTGGGGCTGTTTCTTTTTGTAACGTAGCCGTGGATGTGCAGACTACTCTCACTAACTTAGGTAATAAAGAAAAGGTTTTTGACAATTTAGTCTTCAGAAACTCCTCCTCCCACACATACTGACATATACCTCTGGGTGTAAGTATAAGTATCGTAGGTTCAGATTTAGAAGTTATGACTCAAAGAAGAAATACAATCTTTGACGGTTATTGCAGCCATTCTTCCTCCTTCTTCCTAACTTCCTTAATTGCCTCTGGATCTGTGTGTCTGATCATATGAATCCATCGAGCATTTCAAGCAGAATGTTCACCTGCGCGTCGGACAATGTAAGATCATTATTTCTTCTTTCCTTCACTGCAGGAGTTTGAGCTGCTCCACTTCTCCTTAAGCAGCGCACGGATCTTCTTCAGAGCAGATAAAACCGCGGCCGAGGAGATGCAGGAGAAGAAAGACAAAGGTTTGGCGGTGTTGTGATGATTAATGGAGTTGTTTTAATTATGCAAAACCACCGGCGCACCCAACCTGTTCTGAAGGCTTTTTGTGGAGAGATTGCACCATGATTAATGAAGGAAGTCTGTGTCGTTAAACTCCTTTTTTTTTAGATCACAAAAATAACTCTCCTGCCATTCATTTAAAATCCAACATATGACTTTTTAGTTGCCTGGTTTGTCGTTGGTCAGAGGTGCTTTCACATATGCTTACAGATACTTCCACTACTTCTTCTCTGCCCAGCTTCGTTGTCCTTGTCTGTTTTCCATTTCTATACTGGGCCAGTAAAGATGATTTTTGTCTCCGTTTTGCCCGGCAAAGCAGGAGGTCCTTCAGATGGCTCCACCCTCACCGAGCCCATCCCAAAGTGACCGTCCCCCGTCAGAACAACGGATCAGTGTTCATAACGGCCCACGGATGTTGTATCTTTGCGTCCCGGGACAAAACAATCATCTTAACCAGAGGAAAGAATGTGTACTTAAGAGTGCGACTGCAGGAAGTGTCTACAGAACACCGCCAGAACTTTAAAGTTTGAAGTTGTACCTTTTACGCAAGCGACGGTCGGGGGGGGGGGGGGGGGGTGTAGCAGGGTAGCACGGCTCTGCGCGTCCTCTAGTGATTGTTCATTTCCTACATCTTTTCTCAATGGTTGTCCGTGACCTTTAACGGTAGCTGTCTTAAATGCCTGTGTAAATTTGAACTAGTGATGTAGAATCTTTTGAATGTATAATCTCCTCTCGTTCATGTGCCATATTTGTCTACTATTGTTTTATCCTTTATAAGTATTGTGAATGTGCCTTCATAAAATGTTTCAACAACTTTATTAATATAGATATAATACAAGATTCTTGATCTGTTACTGTAGCATAGTATGAAAGTGTATTTTTCTATCAGCATGTGGTACATGTGAAAATGAGGCCTTGCTGGTCTAGATTACATTCCATGAATTGACTTGCTTGAAGAGAAATTTCTGTAACGTCTGTGAAGACCAATAAACCTTCACTCTGAACAGAATTGAATGTCCATCACAGGATCTAATTAAAGCATCCAAACTGATGATAGTGCAGAGTGTGTTAATTATCTGCTTGTTTGTCAGTGTACAAAGCTGAATTCTACTAGAAAGGAGAGATGTTGCGTCACTTTCACAAAGAATAATGATCACAGACAGTGGTTCAGGAAAGCCTTTTCTGCTTTATTACAAAGAAAAGAAGCTTTGAACTTCTGAAAATACAAGATTGGTCTGGATTTTTTTTTATTCTCCTCAATTTGACAATTTTCTGTTTCCTATGAAATGCTGCCGTCTGCTGCTGCCCAAACTGCTTGAACCGAAATACATCCCTTATTTTGACTCCAAACTTGTGGGATGATCTCCATGTTTGTATTTGTATTTTTTTCGGTTGAGAATCCAGCCTTTCCCTAAATTACATTTTAATTTTGTATTCTTTTGATGTAAGTGCCCACAGTGCCATTTGACACCCTGTCCAGCAGATCAAGAAATGTCCTGTTGCGTCCACATATTGCATCCATGCCCACCTCATAAAAACGAGGTAAAAGGCAGGGCAAGATTTCTTCCAAAATAGATGTCATATATATATATATACATACATATATATATATAGCAATCATATATACACATATATACTAATTTATGTGATGCAAAGAAACAAAAAATGTACACATTTCTTACAAAATTGTAACAAAGACTGGAAATTGTTTGTTTGCTCAAGAGCAACGTCGAGGATTTGTCCACATTTGTGGAAACCAAAGTAATCTCCCAGATCAGTTTCCATGTTCGACTGGCACAGAACTCGCAGAGGGAGACGGACAGAGGGGTAAGCAGAGTATGTTGATGCAAATACAAAAAGGTTGAAGTCACTGTAAATGGAAGATAGAAAAATAAAAGTTGCATGAACCCACCCGACCCGTAACAAAAAAAAAAATTGAAAAAAATTCGGGGAGTGTTCATATAAAAAAAAAAATCACAAACAAATTTTGTGTTCTTTTATTACTAAATATAGTGCAACAATAAACATTGCATTTATTTCACCCTTTCACTTGCGTCTGAGGATGTTAACTCTCTTGCCTTTTTTTTCTGTTCTTAACACTTGGTGAGGCGTAAACCTTGTTCTGTCACTGTCCTGTGTCACAGGGTCAGTCCTCCTTTCTAAAAGAAAACAAGCTTCAGATTCAGAGACGTAAACATAACACAGATCCTGCGCAAAACAAGTCAAAAAAACAGGAGGAACCAAAAGAATAAAAACAGAACAAGTGTTGGTGTTTTTGGGCAGCATGAAATTTGGGATAGGCGGCAGTTTTGATGGTGGCGACGACGACCCCCACAGTCAGATAGCCAAATCCTCGAGGAATAAAAACCGAGCCGTGTCAACCACAGCGCCCCTCCTGGACAACAGTGTGGTGTGCAGGAGCCGTTGCGGCCCTCTGGGCTGGTCGGGCCTTAGAAGGCCTGCTGGGCTGGGTTGTAGTTGAATGTCGTTGGCACGTGAGGCCTCTCTTCAAGCTTATCATACTCCAGATGGAATTCCTTTGAGATGCAAACGCAATGTTAACATGGCGGGTCGGTCAGTCAAAACTTCATGACGCTTTGGCAGTGGGTGACAGAGGCTGGTTCCTACCTTGGCTACTTTCCTCCAGTTGAGACAATCAAAAAAGTAGTAGGTTCCCCTCTCGTAGGTGTTGGTCTTCAGTGTAGGCTCCATGCCGGGCGCCCTCGTTATCCAAACCCGCTCTTCTTTATGGTACCTCCAGTCCCGGTTGAAACTGGAGGGCAACGTTATGGACAAGAAAGAAGACAAATGAGAAGACGCAGAGTCTTGAATTTTTCACCCCAACAGCCTCATAAAGCCACAGGAATCACAGAAGAAGAAAGTACACAGTGGGAGCAGCCTCTTGTTAGGGATTCAGTGTCTTGCTCAGGGGCACTTGGAAGCGGGACATGGAGCAGCCGGGTTTCAAACCATCAACCCTGCGGTTACAGGCACGCCGCCTGTGCTCTATGTGGCGCGGTCGCCCAACATTTCCCATGATCACCATCAAAAGGCAGAGAAATACCTTTACAGTTAACTTGTTATGTGTTAAGTACTCACAGCTCTACTGCCGCCAGAAGCTGTAGCAGGTCTCCCCCATTCATGTAGTACAGGTAGAACAACAGGTCTTCGCCGTATCGTGCCAGTTTAATTGCAGCCAGCTGGAGGAAGGACGGCAAAGGATTCAGAGCATTAGTTGTGTGCCGACATGTGCACCCTGAAGAC
Source organism: Pungitius pungitius (assembly GCF_949316345.1). Lineage (NCBI taxonomy): Eukaryota > Metazoa > Chordata > Actinopteri > Perciformes > Gasterosteidae > Pungitius > Pungitius pungitius. The sequence goes on from NC_084905.1 coordinate 3,165,636, forward strand.
TGCTTCTACTGGCACTGAAGCTCAAGCTTACCTTGTCCCTTATGTGGATGTTGGTTAAGTATTCAGACGGAACGTGGAAGTCTGAAAAGGCAAAAAGTAGGAGTGACTAAAACGTGTAATCTTAAAACATTTTCTCCATTTACTGTCATGCCAACAGATCACAGCTCTTTTTGGTGGGGAAAAAATGATGATGCAATTCTGTCATGCCATTGCTTTGAAAGATCAACGGTCATTGCTTATTGTATGAGTCCTCCCTTCAAATGTAATCATTGACTGTAATCAAATGTAATCATTGATATGTTTCAAAGTGTGCAGTGTAATTTGTTGTAAAAATGGTTTGGACCCAGTTCGGTCAAGTTTTGTAAGATCTTCAAGATCACTGAATCAGGTTTCAGGTAGATTAAAATGTCATCCTCTCCCACATAATTCATAATTGCAAAATTCTTACCGATGTCTTGAGGTCGACATGGCGATGAAGCCCAAGGAGAGGCAAACTTGGGGTACAGGTTTCTGTAAAAGAAAAGGAAAGTTGCAGTAAGCTCTTGGCACGAAAGGCATTTGATAGTAACAAAATAACATATATCACAAAAACACAAACTATTGAAAACACAGTTAACTTGGAAACTTCCCCACATCGGAGTCAGATATGGTACAGGTGGAGGCTGGGGCGTAATTAAACTTAAGATTTACATAAATATCAATCCATACCTGAAACACCTTTTACAGTCACATTTAAACTCTTTAAGATTTACATTTAGACAATTTAAAAGCTACGGAGTCGAGGGTAGAACAGATGCCTTACTCTGGTGAGTTTAAGTTGAGTCCCAGTGTTGTGAGGTCACTTCCGAGCGCCAGATGTACCATCCCCGGATCGGTCTCTGCTGCCCGGATAAACGTCAGCAGGCCAATCATGCCGAATTGGTCCGTCACCATTCCTGAGGGGATGTTCGTCACCCGACCTGCAGAAGCAAGAGAATTCAGAGTTCAACATCAAACCACTGGAACTGGGCTGTGAAGCACAGTCAATACATTACCTCCACATTTTAGACCCACACTTTGTGCAAGCATTGGAGAGAAAACCAAGCCAATTCTGTGATGGTCACAGACAGACAAACGTAAAGAGGATGATCTGAAGAGGGTGATCTGTATCACACTGAATATTCTTGCGGCTTCCACACTGCAACCTATCCAATAAATAACTAACCCCAAATTTAGGGTAGAAGGGATGTCTCAGTGGAATTGGAGCGATACGATTGGCTGAGAGGTCTCACCATCGGGCAACACCTGGATCCCTTTCTTCTGGTTGTTGTTCTGTGCTGTGGTCGTCTTGTCTCCGGGGAACTTTGGCCCATCTGCATTGGATGTGCTCTTGCTTGTGGAATTCAAGTTCTAAAAAAAAAAGAAAACCAGTTCAAAGCACAGAAAAACAAAACAGCAATAGTTAGATTTAATGAGTAACCTTGACACCCGGTCAGAGCGTGGCGTCCTCGGCGGCTCACACTTACAGTTTTGCTGTCGTCGTTGTTCAACGTGGGGTCCTTGTAGTTTGGCCCAGGCAGTGCAGGAAAGTCCTCGTTATGGATAGAGAAATCCTGTGTTTGTTCAGTCGACGGCTTTGTCACCATGCCAACTTAAGGGTGATGATGATGATGATGAAGGACATAGTGAAGTACAGATTATAATTACCCGAGGTGTAATAACCAATAAATCACAATGAAAAAAAAAAGGTATCATAAGCTATTCTTGAAAAAAAAAAAAAAAAAAAAAACCTTGGCTAATGTTATAAACCCAAATCAAGAAGCTATTTTTAATGTTCTCTCTACTCGGGGGAACCTTCTTCCTGAAGCTTAATATGTGTAGATGTAAGACACTTTCTATGGCCTAATGGCCTACCATAAGGAGCCCGTCCAGCCAGTGGGTTGAGCACCGGTGTTGGGTTTCCAGTCCCTTCTCTCCGACTCCTGTCTGCTAACGCAGGGAAGTCTGACAGATCCAGTCCCGTTACATTTTCACTCCCATCTGCAGTAATAGGAAGGTTAGGAACTTGTAATATGTAATGTCACCTTCAACTGCATCTGTGTAGTAATGTGTCGATAATTAACTTGTCAGTCTAATTGTGTTTCCCTGTAATTCTAGGGATAAATGGCCCTTCTCTAAGTATACACTGCTGACCAAACACAACAGCTAGTTACAATAATATTCACTCACCGTCTGTTTCAGCAGTCAAAGATAAATTGATACAATGCTTTCAGGTTTTTTTTTTTAAACTTATCAACACAAAAGAGCCCCATCAGTTTAAACTGCTGATCACTCTGACCATATGCGTTTAGAAGTTATGCTTCTTGCTTCAAGAAGACACACTTCACTGCATTTTACAGTGATCCAGGGCATTTCGTCATGTCAGCAGCTCAGTTTCAACAATTGTGCAGCAAGGTATATGATTATAATCCTCACTGTGCTTCACTTAGAACGTATTTGTCATATTCAAAACAAACACCAGAGTGCTTATTTAAATACAACTTTAAACTAATGATCCCTTAAAATATCCTGAGTAAACACACTAACCTGTGCCGTTGAAGATGTTGCTTGATAACGAGTTGTTCATCCCAAACCCCTGATTGCGATTCATACCGAACCCTGACATGCTGCATAGAAAAAAAAGAAAAGGAAAACCAAAGATGAGGCCAAAAAAAAAAAAGAGATCAACTGTTCCTTCAAAACGTCTGCATCGGGAACTGTAGAGGACACAAAGGAGCGCGGACCTCTGGCCCGATCCGTCTACCTGTTTATGGTGAAGGGCTGGCGTGCTGGCTGCTGTTTGGGCATGCAGATGATACTGGGCGAGCTGCGGTTGGGGCTGCCAAGCCCCGAGCTGCCCATACTATTGGTCCTGCCACTCATTCCAATGCCTTGACCGACCTGAGAGTGGTTCAACATGTTCCTCGTGTTCATCGGCAATGTCCCCCTGTTAAAAACATGAATAGGTCTGATTAGGTGCATTTAAATCTTTACTCATGCCACCTCAAATGTCATTTCTATTCCATGGTTGTTGTTTTTAAACCACACAAGTATGCGTCTTAACTGAGTCTGCCCTCATTCCCACCTGCTTGGTGATGGAGGGGTATGGAGAGACATGGTGGGGACCCCCGTTGTTGGGGTGATATGACTTGGTAGCTGCGTGCCTTGTGTTAGATTTCGATTTAACTGAGGCGTACTGTTCCCGATGCCCCTTACCGAGAAGCCAAGTGCACCTGCAGAAAGACATAGAGGGGAAACCAGAAGAAGAACATTTATCGTCAGACAACAGAGAGAAAGTCCATCTGAAAAAAAGGTTAGTTGATTTCGAGTTACATCAGCAAGAATTCTGCTAAGCTGCTAAGCTCATCTGCATCCTGCCTTCCACACTGTTTACGCAAAGGATTTACTTTTACTTCAAATGTGCTACATGTGAGAAAACTGATATGGGTGTGACGGTAGAAAGAAAGGAAAGACTTACTTTGTGGGCCGTACAAACTTGCACCAAGCTGCGACAGCTGACCCGACGACGACGACGGCGAGGGAGACGACAGCATCTGAAGGAAAACATTTGAAGACTAGAAAGAGTAAGATGACCAGAACGTTCCTCCTCTGGCGTTGAATCAAGACATGACACGGGTTGTGCAGACATGTGGACAAAACTTACATCTTTGTCCGACCGATGTGGGAACATCGACGGCTGGCTGTAGTACATGCTTTCATCAGTGAAGTCATTATCGACTACCTCGACAAACTCTACAAATTTCTTTCTAGCACCAAACATGCCTTTTGTCACCTGAGGAAGAGAGAAGAGCTGCTGTTAAAGATGTGCAAGGGAACGTAGCTTGGTAAGAAGGAAGGAGTTTTTAGTTCACATTTAAACTGATCCCTCTTAAAAACCAGATGTTGAACACTTTAATCTGGCTTCAAAAGTTTTATCTTGAGTTGTTTCACTGTTGTACAACCACTCTTTACAATATGATTGACAACACTGCAACATTATTTGAGCCTCTGCTCGTTGCAGCACTTCCCAGATCCTCCTTTTAAGAAGGCACTTCCAACATAAAATAGAAAACTCATTGTTTTTCTAGTTTCGTTTCAAATCACAATGATACACTTGTCTTCACGGGGTGTTGAAACACGGTTTTCAAAGTATGTGTCCAATTTTAAAACGATGTACACGCATATCGGAAGAGCGTGTTGAAACTTTTATAACAAAATAAACAATTTATACTATACATAACACGATTCACTTAAATCAAGTGACAGCAGCAACAACAGGTGACTTTGCCCACTTTAAACTACCACTGGAATTAGTTATTAGTGTTGAATGATGAATAGTTAGTCAATTTGACAGTTTGAAAATTAACAGCAGCGATGCTAACCTGCTAGTTAGCCAGCGCTAGTGCAGTTAGCTAGCGTTAGCAGGCTAAGTGCTCATATTCAATCTGTGTTAGCTTAGCTAGCCCCAGCTCGTAAGTGGACTGCCTTCACCAGGAGCCAAGTACCACAACATACCGAAGCCTTTCAACTCCAAAACAACCCGACTATGCTCCCCCAGCAGCGGTCACTATACGGCAGTGTGCTGGGCCCTCAGGACCTCCGTATATCCAGTGCCAGCTGTCCGTTTTCTCGGCTCCGTTTACAGCAGCAGCAGCAGCAGCCGGACCAGCAGTGACAATCTGCCGCAGCTAACGGCTAAAGAGTCGGGCCGTTTCGAAACGGGGAAAACCCGGGGAATAAATGTCACATAGCGAAAGCTGAAACGTGAACCGAACCGATTCAGTTTGACAAAAAAATAAATAAGTCAAATCTCCTCACCGCATCAATTTCCCTTCTCTACGTTAGATCCAAGATGGCTGTGTGTACTCTCAATCAGAGAAGGATAGCCTTTACCCTCTGACCTTACAACCGGCTGACCACTTCCGTACACAAAACTCAACATGTCACAAACAGAAAGTGTTCTCAGGGTTAGACCATCAGGCAGCGGAAAACACTGCCATGAACAGCCACGGAGAGTTTGTGCATTATTAAGTGAATATTAATGACAAGTCCTGGGATCATTAGCTTCAGTCCCAACAGAGGAGCTTATTTTTATCAGAACAATCTGAAAGGATTTTTGTTTTTTCAACTCAGTAAGCCAAGATAGGTAACATTGTCATCAGAGTAATGTTTATTCAGTTTTCCATTGGCCTTACGAAACAGACACACCAGCTCCGGGGCCCCAAAACCTTCCAGATCAACTGGTTTGTGTTAAATCAGAATTGATTCTGATCTCGAGATCCTGCCTTGAAGTGAGAATGCATTCAATTGTAGGCATGTGGGCAGAATATTTTGCAGGACAATACAATCATGTTCATGTCCTCTAGTTACTACATTTGGATTTCAGTAATAATACCATCTTCACTATTTCTGGATTTCAGATTAAAATACTCTGCTTTAGGCTGACTTTAGACCTGTGAACGACCTCGAAAGCTCTTTATTAACTTCAGAAACATCAAATTAAGTTTTTGTCAAGAGTTTGACAGCCATGTTTTAAGGAAAAGCAGTTCAGAGATTACATAAATGAGGGCATAATCACATTAGTAATCTAGTAATCACTCAATAGAACAATTCATTACGGTGCTTTCCCTGCTATGGCATATTAACCTGTCTGCCATAAACATGGTCTATAATGGCAGTAACATAGTTCTACGGAGTTGTAGGCCTACTGTTGCCTGTCTGAGGCCCCCAGGCAGTGGATAAGGAGAAGGACATGTGCTAAAACCGGTCTGGCGGGGAGTGAAAACAGACAAGGGGCAAACGGTATTCCTTCTGATAAGGAACATGAAATACCTTCTCAGTTTTATCGAGTTGGAAAATATCCCTAATTAAACTATGCAAGATAGCCTTTGCAAATCACACCCGGGACAGCAAAGGAGTACTTTATCCAGCAAAGACAAAAAGGAAATTATATTGATTTCTTCAAACAATGTGGAAAACTAAAAGCCCATTTGGAGGGGTTACGGCACTAAAATCCTGTCTCCCCAATGACTGACAACACAGTTTAGGTGCTCGCGAAATCTACAGAGCAATCTGTCATTTCAGTGCACATCTTAGTATTTCTGGAATCCTGTTATTTGATTTTCCCTACCTGCCAAAATACTTAATTAATTACCGCCATCAACATCAGACATACAAACACATACAGACTCTGGATTATTATGTAATTTCCCACTCGACTGCCTCGGTGGCACAGACCCAGAAATCTTCCCGGATTGAAACACGATGTAAATGACCATCGTTGCTCTTTCATCACAAGGCCCTTCTTAAGCTTTTCACCCTGCCCCTCCCTCTCTCTCTCTCTCTCTCTCTCTCTCTCTCTCGCCCACCTCTGTCGTCTCAGTGAAGTAGGGGGGAAAGTCATTAGGCACAAATAGGGAGGAGAGAGTGGCTAGCTGTTGCTATCTCCATGAAAGTCAGGGCAAAGCTCAGAGCCACTGAGAGATGGTGAGAGGGCTGCACTGGGGAGTATCCGCCATGGGAATACAATATGTTTTCAGCCCATTAAATTGGATAAACAAATGGCTCACTGCTGAGAGATGGTGAGAGTCATGGACATCAACAGGAAAACATTGGAAGGTAGGTGAATTTTCAATTACAATATTTTTCACACTTATTATGTGTTCTGTTTACTTGTTGACAAGACAGCGTTTTTTGTGCTGTTTTTCAAATGATAGGATGTGGTTCAGCATCATAATCCTGTAATTGCTGCTCAATGCTGATGCAGTATGACAGAGATGCATTACGTTGTTGCAAACTTGTTTGGTTTCTCCCAAGATCAATAACTCCAGAGGGGGCCGTGGTTGGGAATGAACGGGATGCTATGAAATTGACTTGAAGACGCCAACTGACCATTTCAGAGCAACCCTCATCCGGCACTCAGTTGACGCGGAGGACCAGCGGCGCATCCGCGAGACTCTGCGAGATGGGTAATGCCGTGCGAGGCGCCGTTGCCTTCATTCCCTCAGAGCGCTGTCAACGCTTTCTCTTGGGGGACTTGAAGGAAATGCCGCCCGATCGGACCCTGGACCTCAGCGGCCGGCAGCTGCGCCGGCTGCCTGTTGCCGCCTGTGTCTTCGGTGAGTTAGTGAAGCTCTACCTGAGTGACAACAACCTGAGCGCTCTACCTGCTGAACTGCAGGGCCTGAAGAAGCTGCAGCTCTTAGCCCTGGACTTTAACTGTTTTGAAGAGCTCCCTGCAGCAGTTTGCAGATTGCCTCAGCTCAGCATCCTTTACCTGGGTAACAACAAGCTTTACAGCCTCCCCGGAGAACTGAGAGAGCTCAAGGAACTTAATACTCTGTGGCTTGAGACTAATTGCTTCACTGTTTTTCCACAGGTAGTTTGTGAGCTCCCCAATTTAAAGACCCTGCACTTTGGTTATAACCAGATAGAGAGTTTACCGACCGAGCTGAGATTGCTGGAAGAGCTTCGAAGTATATGGCTCGCTGGGAACCAGCTCGCAGCGTTCCCGTCGGTGTTGCTGGAAATGCACTTCTTAGCTGTCATTGATGTGGATCGGAACAAAATACGTCACTTCCCGGGCCTGTCTCACTTGCAGGGGTTGAAACTCGTCATCTATGACCACAACCCCTGTGTTAATGCCCCGGTGGTGGGCGAGGGAGTCCGAAGAATCGGGCGGTGGGCGGACAGCCCGGACGATGTGCTGGAGGGGGATGGATCCAAAGCAGCCAGTGAGACCGCAGCGCAGGTCTCGGAGGGACACCCCGAGGAGGAGCGTAACATATAGGGTCAAGGAACAAAGTGACCTTCAGCCTGCGAGACGCCTGGCAGTACAGGATGATGTTCAAGTGGAACACTTCAAGTCGAGTGAAGTGTTGTTTATCAGGCTGGTGGCATTTGGTCCATATACGGCCAAGTCAGGTTGTTGTACGAGTTGTTGACAAAAAGAGAAATGTCAACCCGGGAATAAAAAGTGCTTAAAATGATTATTTATTTACATTGTGTAGAAGGTTTGTGTCTTATTTGAATAAGTAAAACTCTCTATATACAATTTCCAATGATTAGCTACCTATTAACCATCAAATCATCAAATCGTCTGCCTAAATGACTATTATATATATATATATATTCTACAACTATTTTATCTTACATACCCAACATAAACTTACAGAATGTTACAGGAAACAGTGCATGTTTCTATGTGATGTGTGCGCACAACACTTTCCTGTAAATGTGTAAATTGACTATTAAGTTGGTCAGTAGAGCAGATATTGAAAAAAAGAAATGGAGCCACCACACGCAGTCTCAGATAATATCTGAACCTGCTGACACAAGGTTTTTAATACAAATGATGGATGATTTAAGTCAATTAGTGCACTCCTATCCAGACTAATGCATAATTCATCAGATAGATTGGCGCTGTGGCTTTGAATAGAGGCTGCTAATGGGCCGTAATATCATACGCCATAAGGTTTTCATCCGAAACTGATCATAAATGCTGTTTTCCAATTCCTCAGGGTACCAGAAAAGTCTTCTCTGAACAGGATACAGTGATGTTCCAAACAATAAATGTTTTTGAGGCATTTTGAATTACCAGAATCATACCAGTCTTTTCACTGGAAATGTTAGGACACAAAGAACTACTGTATTGGCTTTAATTGAGCATGCCATTAAAAAGAACTGTGTGAACCTCCCAGACATTCTGGGAACATATACAGTCATCCTTCTGTTTCATTGTTTAAATGCGGTGTCAAAGATGTGCAATGCCTAAACATCTCAGCCCTCAGAAAGGCCCGTGGCTCACTGAAATCCCAAAACCTCCCCAATCCCACTGCCCCTCAGCCCTCTGATTTTAAATATATTTTATCAATATGAAATGAGGAAAAACCACATGCGTTTTCCACCATGCCAAATGGTATATCTGCACAAAAAGAGAGCTATAAATGGATCTTTTCCTTGTGTTTAATAAAACATTGAGTAAACAAAGATGAAAAAGCGTGGTGGCTAAGGTGGTAATGCTGTCATACTGGTAAACCCTTTTCGAAGAGCAAGAAGTATATCAACTTTATGAGACAAAACATATCGCGTTAAAGCTGCTGCCTCCTGTGAAAGTGATGCCGGCGTAGAACCAAACTTTGATGTCACGGAAATGTAAACAAGACACTATGAATCATGGGAAGAGAGCCACTGCATGTTTATTTCATTTGTTCAACACATAAATAACACCTATTAAAATCATTTTGAGGCATTTGAAAAGGATATTTCCATGACATCAAACAAATGCATCATATATAACATATCTCTTTGGTACAGAATTCTATGTCGCCTGCAAAACTCTTACATAAACTCCCTTAAGGCTTAAACCCTTGGCTCCCCCGGAGTGCAGGATAAATACTTGTAGGCAGTTCTTAATTCCAACAACTCATGAATCTTCTTCAACAGCTTTAACGACCACGATTTTGAAACAGTAACTTTATTTATCCTTCTTATACCGTTCCGTAATGTTAGATACAACTTAAAAAGACACATCTAAAATATTGGTGCTTTTGTTGAAAACTAAATAAATAAAACTTTCTCGACATTAAATTGCAGTGTATAAGCTGCACTGTAACAGATAGTGAAGACAAAGAAATAGTGATGGTGGAATGAAGACCTCCTTTGTCAAAGGATCCCAGCTTTAACCAAGTATGAACGAGCTGTAAAATCACTCAAGAAACTGAGACAGAACGTCTCTGAATGAACAAGTAAAATAAATGTCTTGTGTCCCTCAGGCTTCACATACGTTGTACGGTAAGCAATTAAAAACAAAGACAGGATTTTGGGCACATTTTCCAAATCAAATTGCTCTGAAAGAGACTCTGTGAAAGAGTATCACGAGGCTTGCTTATCTGGGACCTTTAAAAAGGGTGTGAAACATTCTAGGAAGTCTCTAAACTATATCAATTCTGTAACAAGTACGTGGGGGGGGGCTACATTCAAAAACAGAATCCTGTGCACGGATGTATGAACCGGCAATAAAGACACGTCTACTTGAGTTATCGTGGGAGTGTCAGGATGTCTGCATTCAGCTATTGAACGCTGGCCGTGATGTGAGAAAATGCCACCTCACAGTTCAACGGACCTCTGAAGGGTTAGTTCATATTCTGTTAGACACGGCAGAGCTGGAATGTAGTATCTTCTGATACGGGCATTATAACAACACCGATGGTAAAACATCAGACTTTAGAAGTGCTGTGGACAATATGCAGAGAAGACAACAGAGAAGAAGTCAAAGTTACAACTAGGCCAAGGACTCAACACAGGACAATACGCAGTAGTTTGTTAGCTTAAAACCCGAAACCTCCATTATATTTGTGTTAACATTGAGCATATACTATAAGTGCTTGTGTTGGGTGCAGTGGCAAAGCTTCACAGGCTCATCCACGCCCCGGGTCTCTGTCGGAGTGTCGTCTCACCCTCTTGAGGCCGTTGGCGTCCCTCCGACACGCCGGAGCCGTCGTCTTCCTCCCCAGGGCGGCCCTCCTTGTTGTTGTCCCCAGGGGGGTCCGCGACTTCTGAGGGCCTCGCCGGGAACTCCCGTGCCCCCGTGCCGTTGTCACGGGCATCCGAGGCCTCGGTCACGGGGCCGATCACTTGAGGAGCGCCAAGGTCCTTCTGCGAGTTTTCCTTCTCCATGCGCTTCCGAGCGTCCTCTCTCCTCTGCTGGATGCGGGTGTTGTCCCCCATCATGACCCTCACCCGCACTTGTTCTGGAGGCAAGAGCCCGCCCCACACGAACTGCAGGTAGCCGAACAGCACGATGGCGCTGAGGAAGGCGAAGTTGGTGGCGACACCGATCACTGCAGACGTCAGGGGGAAGTTGTACAGGACATATCGCACGCCGGTGAAGTAGGCGTGGATACGCAGTTGAGAGGAGTAGATCTGCACTCGTTTGGACATGATCTCGATGACCGCACCGATGGAGGGTTGGAAGGCATTCGTCTTGTACTCTGAGAAGAGCTCAACCTCAATGAGCTGCTTCTGTTCGGCCATCCCAGTCACAAAGAAAGGAGAGAAGAGCAACGTGCTCAGGCTCTGCAGGAGGCTGGAGCGGTAATGCAGCATTGTGGATCGGCCCACCGATGAGACGGTCTTGCCACCCTTGGTGTAACAAGACATCTTGACCATGAACATACCCAGTTTTTCATTCACCGGGGACTCTGGCATCTCCAGCTCCAACGAGACCCGATACGGCTGACCGTACGCCATCACTTGGTCCCTCTCATTCTTGATGAAGGAGATGTTGGCCGTGGGGAATGAGCACAGGACCGACTCAGAGGCGTCGCAGTCGGAGGTGTAGAAGAAGTGCACAGGGGTGGAGAAGCTCACGGTGGGCATGTAGGAGTAATAGAAGCTTCCATAGAGAAAGATGGACACCCAGAGCAGCAGTAACAGGACACAGAACAGGATGGCGGCCTGCAGTAGAGTCCGCCGTGCTTTCAGGAGAGTGACAGATGCCACATCGTGGACCCAGTGGAGGACCGCTCCCATCGTACTTATGATGGTGTCCGATCCGGACTTTCTTCTGGTCCTGGTTTGGTCGGGTGTTCCTCCTTCGGCTCCCTGAGACTGCGGCCCCGGTGGTGGATCCCTGTGGTCATACATCGGTGGGCGGTGCCCCTCCAAAACTGTGTGATCGCTTATCTTCGCCCTCCCATGCCTAATGATCTGATCAGAGAGCTACATTATAGATCCGCCAGCTAGCAGAGGGCTTAGCTCGTGCTTATGCTAACGGTAGCTGCGGCCAGGTCGGCTCACTAGCTAACGTGTTTTAAGCCTACTCGAAAAAAAAATCAAAATATTTACTCCTAAAGGTTAGACGGGGATGGTGTCTACCTGACTTCACCGTCTAAGCTTGTTTTCCTTCTTCTTCTTCTCCTCCTCCCTCCTCCTTTCTTCGACTTCTTTAAAGGTTATCGGCAAACTAGGAATTCCTTCACTACCGCCACCAGCTGGTATGGAGGGAGGGTGTCAAGTGATTATACAGTTTATTTTATAATAAATAAATAAAACAATGGGCAAATGCTTTCTAAATAATAATAATGAGTATAGCATACCAAAATAGTACTTCTTGAGATGTTATGCAGAATATCTATATGTGTATAAGTACTTTTTCCTTGCTATGGTGTCCTATTGATCATGCTCCTTCCTGTAGATAGTAGATAGATAGTTAAGTAATGCCTATTGCCGACTCTGTGTCTGTTCTGGTGTTAAGTAGTTTCTCACTTAATTTAATTTACATTAATCTATCTATAAATCTCCAGAAACTCTTTAATAGCCATTCCAATGCCACCATCAACACTTTGCCGTAATGCACTATTCAAATCTCCACAACATTGTACTTCCCCTCCTAATTAAACAGATAATTGTGTTTCCTTTGAACCCCCCCTTGTTAGCATGTTAGCTACCACCCAGTCACAGGACTAGCTTTTTCCAAAGCATGACCGTGTGAACCGGAAGGCGATGCCTTCTTTTGTGCCACTGTGAAGCAGCAGAGCCGAGCCGCAACAACGACGCCAGGGAAGGCTGCAGGCCCGTAGACTCTGACGGACATCGATGGGTAAGAAAAATCGCCTCACGGGAGGAGCGGTCGGTCGGAGAACGATCCTACAGCTTTCCCCTCCCGGGCTGCGCAGCGGGAGTATCGGAGAGAGGGAAGAAGCCCCTTCGGGATCCGATGGTATTTCTTAATAATGTCATCTCAGTGGTTTGTTAGCTGAATGCTAAATGCTGGAGGTGTGAAGCATGTGGCGATCTTTTAAAAACTTGACAAAATCCCGCAGTCGAATTAGTTAACCATGGGTGCAAGGTTAAATCACCATCACCAATAGCTAATGTCCACGCATAATGATAGCGGTATGCTAACTGACCTTTTCTTAAGTTAAGCTAACTGTTCGCCCAGAAGCTATCGTGTAGCATGCTAAGCTAACGTTAGACGTTTTTGTGAGCATGCCAAAATAGTCTTACGACAAATGACTGTGGAACCCACCCGTGATCACCTGTACACCATGAACGTCGCCATTACGTTTGACTTGTGTCAGTGTGAGGATGCTGTCCGTGTGGGAGAATAACGTTAGCTTATAACTGCTAGCTTGTTGTAGCTAACCCAAGGCTAACCTCTTGGCTGACATTTTTTTTGCAGATGAACAGGAGGTTGATGGACACAGATTTATGAAGGAAAAACTCACAAACATGAAGACTGCCGCAGTAAAGGCCACAGGTAGAATAACGGTATACGTTGGGAGCTGTTTGTGTTTCTTATACTCTTAAAACCCAAAGACTGGGATAAGACAATAACTGCCACGATGAATTCACTAACCACAAAGTCACATATTAAACATAAGGACCTGGGCTACATGTTGATGTAAGCCATTTTTACATGATCCAAACAACTAAATTAATTACTAGATGTCAACATTCCCATAACGCCGCCTAGTCATCCCACTCACCCTTTCTCTGGCTTTTACTTAACGACACGTCATGCTGTAAAGACTCACAATATCTCTATCAAACTATAGTCAAAAATATTCTCTTTCCTGAGCTGTTAAACTAAGAAATATGTATTTTTCCCAGTAATTACACAATGAAATCCACTTCCTGGGTGGTTCTAGATGATGTTATGACCATGGGGAATAGGTCGGATTGGCAGTGTATACAAGGTGGAGATTTCCACTGGGCAGCTTTTGACCGACTCTTATTGGCTAACAGTTCTGCCAATCAGATTTTGGTTTGTATAGCTCAAATCTATTGGCTCTAACAATTCAAATGAGATGCCAATCGCTCAAATTGGTCATAGGTTGCAAAGTTATGGTCCCGCGTAATTATATATATTTAAAGCCCCAAGCTACTGTATTTGGATGTATTGAACACCATTAGTGATAAACAAGTGAAGACGTTGTTTGAACTGTCAATACTGAAAACTTGACTGTCCCCTTGTGGGGCTATGATTTGGGAGAGGTTTAAAGCTGCAAATGTATCATTAAAAAGTGGTAAACATCCTGAAAGTACTCTTAAACAGGAAAAAATACGCTATTTACACATCTGAACAAATCTTATAGGTGTTCTCTTCTATTACATCACAGAAATGATTCAAATAGACCGTACGGTTGCAAAGATTTACTCTTTTTAATAAGAAGAGTCTGTAATAAAGAGTTGATTGATAGAGCAGAGAGCTGAAAAATGGGTGGGTTATAAGAGGTTAAGCAAAGCACGTATGATTGATCAGGCTGCTTTGTCTCCACTTGTAGAGGGCTTGTCTTTGCTTGGAGTCTACGAGGACAGCGATGAAGAGGAGGCTGGAGACTCTCTTCAGCATTCAACTGCAAAGTCAGCAGACATCGACAGCACATTGGCCAACTTCATGGCTGTGAGTATAACTTGCTGTATATCTTAATCATGTTTGTGTTACTGAAATCGGAACCAATGGTTATACATACGTTCATACATATATGTGAAGTTAATTGAGGTACATAATCAACCAACTGATATGTGGCTATTTCGGCCTCGGACCAGTCCTGAAATGCATGTTCCTGCATTGGTTCTACATACATAGTGTCTCATCTCAGGAGTGTACCTGAAATGGCCCAAAGAGTACAATATTAATTTCTTTATGTATCGTATCATGCAAACATCATTACATTACATGTCATTTTAGCTAATGCTCTTATCCAAAGCGACTCTCGTGTCAGTCAGTATGTGATGGAGTGAAGATGTCTGTTGAGAGAATATTGTACTCCCCTCTACACGGCTCACTCGTGGTCTAATTACCAAAAAGCAAGCCCACAGAGACTCAAAGTAGCTCACAATTCCATGAGAATATTACTAAAGACACCAAATGGTGCAGTGCCAGTGGAATATATCCAGCAGATAATGTATTCATCTGCTGGATTAATATCTCTGAATGAAATAATGTACTACACGCTACATGGCCCAGCTGTGGAGGCATTGATACAGCTGTCTATTCATAAAGCATTCGTAGGTTTATGAATAGACAGCTATTTAATGTGTTGTACAATCTGGACCATGGGCCTGAAATAAATGTTTGATTAAATGATTTGACCAAGTGACAGGAAAGTCAATTATGCAAAACGTTAAGTTATACTTGGTGCCTTTTTCTTTTTAAAGAAACGTAATCATTATAGATGAGCAATCGCACAGCACAGTACGCAGTTGAGAACTGAGAGGAGA
Source organism: Pungitius pungitius (assembly GCF_949316345.1). NCBI lineage: Eukaryota > Metazoa > Chordata > Actinopteri > Perciformes > Gasterosteidae > Pungitius > Pungitius pungitius. Next base: position 3,180,882 of record NC_084905.1, read on the forward strand.
GATGGTAAATGGATCTTCAGACTAACCTACCGTGGATAGTTATCGGCAGGGCAGACGGTCCATGTTAGGGTTCCCTGATTTAAAATCTTTTGTGTGTTGTTCATACGCTCCTTTGGCCATTTTTCACCACAGGAAATTGATGCTATCACCACCCAGCCAAATTCTGAAGATACACCTCCACCTTCAGTCCCAACTGCCGCACCACCCAGACCTGAGGTGGATACTCGGCAGTCAGATGCCAGTGCAGCTCAGAACCAACAAAGCACAGAGTTTGAGTACAACACTCAGTGCTCTCTTTCTGGAGGTAACTGTCTGTGTGCGATGTTGTAGATGGAAGTGTTCATAGAAGAGCAATATTAAATCTGTCTTAATGACATGATATGCCGATATTTGTTTGCAACCTTTTTCTGCTTTGAGATTATTGCTGTTCGTCTACATGAAAAAACAATTTATTTAATATATTTAATACAAATCAATTGCTCTTTGAAATTCAACGACAATACTGCTAGATTACAAATAAACTGCCTACATTTCAGCAACCTCTTTAATACCAATCAGACCTGATGATCATTTGTTTCTACCTTCCAAATTGCTATACATTGGTGACGATTTAATTTTGTAATTTTATGTGCTAGCCTTACTTGAACTCTGCTTTGATATGTTTTTGCAGTGGGTGTAGAGATGGGAGACTGGCAGGAGGTGTGGGACGAGAACTCTGGCTGCTACTACTACTGGAGCACTCGGACCAATGAGGTGTCCTGGGAGCTGCCACACTATCTTGCTGATCAGGTGCAAAGCCTGGGTCAGAATACCAACAGGTAGGAACAGACAGAAAGACGCTTTCATCATCGTCTTTGTGAATGCTAGCGTCATCTCTGAAGTCCCGCTCTCTATCTGATCTCAAGGACCTTTCTTCACACGTTTTTGTTTTTGTCACGCGTACAGAAATTCAGACCTGTAAGATGTAGTTTTGTATTCTTTGCAGCTCTAGTGTCAATGGCAACGGCACAGCGCATGTAACCTATCACGCCAAGGAAAATGTTGCATTTGTTGCAGCCCCGCCGTCTGTGAAGGAGACCAAAGTGAAGGCAAGTTTAATTTCATAAATGTGAATGAATTTGACTCTGGTGTTAAAAAAGCATTCTGAGCGTTAATATTTTTACCTCATGTTTTGTCTAAAAGGAGGTCATTGAGAGTGTTGTAGGCCTCACAAGTGAAGAAGAGGAGCGCCATGGCGTGGCGGCGTCTCTGCTTGGACCTTTGATCCCTTCCGAAGTGAAAGAATCAGAAGAGAGATGGAGAAAAAAGTTGCTTAAAGGCTTGGACGAGCCTGAGAACAGTTTAGATTCTGATGGGGAAGGTGTTCGCAGTGCAGTATCTCAACCCACTCCTCCGTTGGACCCTGACCCAATCCCCACGGTCCTGAAAGACCTTTGCAACAAGGATTTGGAAGGCCATTCTGATGCTGAGGAGGAGACCGAGGAAGACACCATGGAGCTGGAACTGGCCCTGGAGAGGAAAAAGGTGAGCCACTACTTTTTTTTTTTTTTTTCTGGCAACAGTTAACGGTTAATTTGGCACAAAGGAGGAGGATAATGGTCACTATATAATTCTGATCATTGCAGTGAAAGTGAAGTGAAGTGAAGTGAAGTGAAGTGATGACATGTTGGACGGACATTTTGTGAACTGCTACTTGACTGGTTGGCTCGAGGCGTTCATACGACCGCCAGGCATTTTTCTGGTTTGAGGGTGCGGCAGAAGTATTTCCAAGTGTGCACCGGGACAACGTGGCCTCCCCCTAAGCTGTTCTCCCACTCTTAGGCTGAGCTGCGGGCGCTAGAGGAGGGCGACGTCAGTGCCGGGGGCTCGAGTCCTTGTTCTGAGGCCAGCCAAGAAGCCTCCGGTTCTCGAGGCCTTCTACTAAAGAAAAAGCGGTGGAAGACTGCCTTCCCCTCTGCTCCCAGCCCAGAGTCCAACAGCATCGGCTCAGACCTTCAGGACATCGCCGAGACGACAAGTGAGGGCGGCATGCACGGAAGAATACGTGAACAATGAATATTCCTTTGATTTAATGTTTTTGTTCTCATCTCCTTACATCTTTAAATGCCTCTTTTGTGTCTTGTAGCCCTTTCGAAAGTTCAAGAAAGCGTCAAAGAAGCAGAGGAAAAGGAAACGGACAGTTCAGAGGAGAAAGCGGTTACAAATCCTCCGATTAAAGAAGAGGTGGAAACACCGGAGCTCAAAGTAGAAACGCCTGAGCTCAAGGTAAAAACGAGGTTACCACCATCCATGGCTATTGTGGCTCTTTTGTGGGATAGTTTGTAATGCGAAAGCATATCTAGTTTCAGATTGGAGAACTGGCCAATACGTTAACTAGCAAGATGGAGTTCCTGGGGATAAACAAAAAGGCGATCTCAAACTTTCAGTTTCTTCTGTTACAAACTGAGGTGAGAGGAAAACTATTCATTTTCTGAGCAACCATCCTAGCTTCCAGATGTTGGAATCCCAAAGTGTGACATTTAAAATATTTAACGCTTCATTTTGTTTCACATCATTTTGCACAAAACCTCGTCGTAGTACTTTAATATTTAAAATTCTCATTATAATCGATCATAGGGTGTCATTTGGAAACGTAATGTAATTACTTTTCCGAGTTTCACATCTATCTTTTGTCTTAATGTCTCTGCATCCTTTTTATCTCACTCGGTGTCTCCTATCGCCCCCCACAGACTCGGATTGCTGACTGGAGAGAGGGCGCTCTGAATGGGGTCTATCTTCGTCGCAGGCTTCAGGAAGCTGCCGAACACATAAAATATTACGAACTTAACGCCACTCCTAAAGGCTGGTCCTGCCACTGGGACAGGTACGCGCTCCTTACCTTTCACATCTCTAAACCCCCCTCGCCCCCCCCCCGAAAAAGGTTGCAGACTTTGTTTCATGACCTGGGGAGACGCTTAACCAGTCTGGAAGGATCAGAATACTTTCCAGAAAGACTCTGCAGGTTTCTGTGATGCAATCCTGGCCCTCTGCCGTGCACATACTGATAAGGGAGCATCCACTCTGGGCCAGCCTGCTTCCTGTTAAATATTCCTGCCGCCAAAAGCTCCCTGTCCCCATAACAGACTCTTAAGCCCTTTGTTGTCAGGGCATTTGCAGACTGATTATGGGTCCAGTCAGTGGAAATTTTGGAAGGGTGGGGGTGGGGGGGGGGGCGGTATGGTAGGAAGGTCGGTTGCGTGGGAGCGCTTTGAACTTTACAGGACTACAGCACCCAGAATGCAATGCAGACAGTGATGTCCGGGAAGCGAGGAGTGTCACGCATCTAATAAAAGGTGAAGATGGAGCAATGACGGGAACCCAGCAGGTCAGACCTACTCTATTTCATATGTCTTCCTGTTTTTATTATTTTTCTTTCTGATGTAAAAAGAGATGAGTGTGTGCTCGTAATTCTTGACCTATGCTTCTTGATGATTACGATGGTGTTTCCTCTCTGGCGTCTTCCTGTGTCTGGGAGGGAATGGTTGTCGTAGAAAGGAACAAATGTGACAACCATGGTGTGAGCTGCTGATTGCTACTTTCAGGACCTAGAGATGATTTGTTTTGCTTTCTTTGTTTTTGAGAGCAAGGTGGGTTCCCTATCCACATCCCCTAACCACACTCCAATTGGGCCCTGCTTCTGGACAGCTAAAGTCGCTGTCCATACCAACACTCCTGCCCCTTAGTGTGGCCAATATGTCCACTCCCTTGCCCCCCCCCCCCCCCCCCCCCCCCCGCCCCCACTGCCCCAGGGTATCCCGCCACTCACGCCGTTGCTGGGACAGTCGTTGAGACTCTTGCCTTCTATCTCTGTTGTTCCACTCTTTAGAGAGCACAGGCGGTATTTCTATGTGAACGACCGGACCAGTGCCTCCCAGTGGGATTTTCCAAAAGAGGACGAGGGGGAAGACCTGAAAGGCACACACTGTACCGAGACACAGACTTCCAGCCAAGAGACCATCAAAACATTGAGCGCATCTCCTGGCGGGGTCACAGGTCAGTCTTTGTCCCCAGACTTACCCGCTCAGAGTGTATATGTATGTCTTCCTGTTCTTCCTATGAACATGTGCTTAGATGATGAAAACTGCGACAGCGCTATCATCAGGGTTCATACAGTCTTGAAAAAGCTAGAAAAGTCATGGGATTTTAAAATGGTTATTTCCGGGCGCGGAAAGCTGCTTGGAAAAAAACAGAATAGTCATGATTATGTTCATATAAGATGAGTTTGAAATAATGCTTTTAAAAGGGAGACGGGGTCCGCTGGAGGGTGCGCGCATGTGTCTGTGTCGTGACGCAACTCCTGCATGCGCAGGTAGTTACCCTACATACATTCGGTGGTGTGGAAACACTGTAAGCTTTATAATTAAATACTGAATTCTGTCACTGAGATCTTCCTGAATGTTAGGTCATGGAAATTTGATTTTAAAGTCATGGAACTCAAAATGTGTATGAACCCCGTATCATGCTTCGCCCAACGGTTTTGCAACTGTATCCGTTTTAACAGGACCGTTAACCCCAGCCGCCCCCCCTCCAGCGCCACCCCAGCCCATTGCATCGTCTCTCTGGTCCCCACCTCAACCCCCCCTTCCTGACAGCCCACCCCCCCCTCCCAGCAACCCTCCGCCGCCGCCTCTGCCCCCAGGCTCCCCACCTCCACCCCCTCCTCCTCCCGACAGCGACGAAGAGATCATGGAGGTGGAGATGGAAATGGACGACGACAACGACGGCGAGCCCCCCGCTCCCGGAACAGAGGAGGACGGCTCTGCGAGACCTCCTTTGCCTCCAGGCACTGCTAGCGTGAAGGTACGCGAGAAATCAATTTAACTTAGCCATCTGCAGCTAACCATGTACGTGATTGTGTATATGTTTAGGAGAAAAGGCTAAAAGTGTTTCGCGTCCCACAGATTGTGGAGTCGTCCGTTCCCTTGGGGAGGGGTCAGAAACGTAAAGCCGGCCAGCTGAGTAAATCCATAACTATTGGCAGTGGTGCCATTCTCTACACCCAGCCGGCTTTCAGCGCAGGTAAAATGACGTATTCCCCGATATGCGCGTACCTGTCAGAGCGGTATTATTCCAGATCCTCTGAACCAAGACCAAAGCCCTGTTCGTTTTAATGATGGTTTCTCTTTGTGCAGCTCCTCTGATGTCTGCGACCGCTTACTGGGGCGTGCCAGCTGTTCCTGCTCCCCTGGTCCCTTGTGAGCCTCCTCTCCCACCTGTCCCCGCCCTACCCCCTCAGCCACCACTGCCGCCTTTCCAGCCGCCCTTTGAACCTCCTGGAGCCAAACCTCCGGCCCCAGACAAGACCAAGAAAATTAAAAAGGATAAGGTCAGTTTTGGTTTAACATTTTACATCAATTGTAAAAGATGGGACGGTAGAAAAAAAATAATAATGTAAAACAAACTTCAAGACAAGTGTTGATTTAGCTTCTTGCATTTTTTCCCCCCCTCCCTCCTATCTCTATAGTCAAAGAAGAGTAAGATCAAAATGCCATCTCTGGTGAAGAAGTGGCAGAGCATCCAGAAGGAGTTGGACGAAGAGGAGAAAAGCAGCTCCAGTGACGAGGACCGAGATCAACTCAACAAGAGGAGTATCGAGGACTGGAAGACACAGCAGCTCATGACGTATGTTTACGTTTGAACTGAGTAACGTTACGCAACTGGTTTTTGATGATTGTGTATGGAGCGGCTACGCTGACCCGCTCTTCAATAACCTGTTTTTAATTCGACAGAGGAAAAGCTTCAAAGAATGCTAATTTTGAGACGCTGCCCGATAACTGGAGAGACCGACTGAAGAAAAGGAAGACGACGAAGAACACGTAACATCCAACCGGGGTCAAACGGCGCCTGTGTCACCAATATTTTTATTCGGCTCCAACCCTTACTACAAGGTTATCCTGCCCGAGATGAGCGTTTTATTTTATGGTCAATGGACTCTGTTCATCATTTTATGGTGGACAATGGAGACATTTGAGGTCCTTACATGGCAGGCCATTCCACAGAAGGGCTTGAATGTCCTTTTATTATTTTTGCAGTGACAGTTGTAAATGTGCCAAAGTGATTGGGTTCATCAAAAATATACTTCACCACCGTTTTGTAGAGCTTCATGACATCGAGGACCACCACAGTTTGTTTGGAGGGGAGTGTCTATTTTATTGAGTTTATACAACTCTGTTCATTCATGTATAATATAATGTGCAATGTTTTTTGAAGGGGATGGTTGCTGAACCTGTACATTTTGTAAAGTTATTAAACAGTTTTTTTCATTTTTTACATTTTCTTTGTTTATTTGTTTGCTATGTATTTTATTACGGCTTTAAGACGAGTTACTAATTGACTATTCATTTATTATTTTAAATTCAAAAGCAGTTTTATCCTAATATAATATTACATAATCTGCATTTTAATTGCAGCATAATTCATGAAGTATCCTAGTTGACAGGTCTTGGTTGATATTTGAGCCAAGCCACAACATTTCAGAATCCTCTTAATTGCGTTTTTAAACTAAGAAAATATAAAAGACAACAAGGACAACGCCCCACGGGGGTTTTAGAATGCCTACAGAGGACTTCTTTTTATCTCAAGAAAATCAAAGTGAAGAAATGATGTGGCAGGCTGGTCCTTTTTTACCTAACGAATAAGAACTTTTAGAAATAATTTAAACGTTAACCATGAATTAGATATAGAACTCAAAGGTATAAACATTTTCAATATTTTTTTAGTGCTACATCAAATGTCTAAGGATTCCATTAACTTGTTACCAGACATTTTTTGTACACTTTTAGAGCATAAAGCATTGCTTATTTCACTTCATTTATTCTTAGCTGCGCGTAGATCCGCAGCCACAGGAGGGCGCAGCGGAGACTCGCAGCAACCAGGAAACACGTTGTGACGTGCTGAGTTCAAGGGTCAAACCAAGCCTCACCCGTTGGGTTTTGCGGGTGTCCTTTCCAGCATTGTAACGAGGCATGGATTAAATAAATGTTGCTTCTATCTTGATAAATGAGTTGCTGCACAACACTACAATACTATATGCGTAATGCTAAACATGCTGAGGACATCTCTGTCCCCAGAGGATCTACCTTCAGTGAGCTCATCCCTTCACTCAGGTCACAGAAGACCAGGAAGCCTCTGGGAAATATGGTCCGATTGGTCTGGGTGTCTCATGCTTTAAGAAGGAATGAGAATTTGATCCAGGAGCAGATTGCCGGGGGGTGGGGGGGGGGGGGGGGCGTTCAGACAGGTGAGTACGACAACACAACAAACCTGGGAGAAATGTACACAACCAGATGTTTGCATTTTTATTTTTCTACTTTTACTCAAATGCTTTTACTTGCATAAGATTAACTGTGAGTACAGTTCAAGTAGGTCTGTGAACGTGTGCACAAGGCACCACTGAGAAGGTCTTAAAATCATGAAAGGACCTGCCCTCATATGGAATAAATGATATTCCAGTGGTTATTTAAAACACACAAAGTATCTATTATGCAGGGTTATTCAGGTCAGTCAGCCTTACCTTTAGTTTTATTCTACATATTTAGAATGTTAGAATGTGGTTTCAAAAAGGAGGGAAGTCCAAGCTCAAAGATGTAAAAGACAGGAGAAATGTCAATGATCGAAACGAGGGAGAGCAGGAGATTGCTCTTCTGGAAACAAACAAAAAAACCTTGTTGGGAAGCATTCTGTTGGCTTTGGGATGCTGATCTAATAGAAGGGATGGTGAAATCCACACGTTTTGAGTCTCTCTCTAATAAAACCACAGGCCTGCCTGTTGTAGTTCCTGACGTAGCCTGCAGAGTGCATTCAAACACCAGGTGATCCATGCACTGATAATCTATGGGATTATCCTTCAGTGACATACCACTCATGTGCACACGATTTTGACCAAAGAAAAGTGACCGGGCTGAGTGATCCCAGATGACATCATGTCCTAGTCATACAGACTAGATGACAGTTGGCCCTTCTAATCACGGGTACCTAACAATGCTGCAGATCGATATGTGCGAGATATGTGCACAGCTGACACATTTATTTTATACAATTCCAACTCCTTCCAAAAGGCTCCAACAGCGATCCACTTTTCACACATAACCGACTCTTTGCACTCTGTCGAGCAGTGTTACGCTTACCTCTCACATCGATGATCGAGCCTTTTCTGAGAGATCTTACAAAGCCAGAGATGAGGTCAAAGAGGTCAACGGAGATTAACACTGTGTTCCAATTTGCTGACTTGTTTTAAGCCAGTGCGACACACTGCAGCCGCCCTTACAAAGTGCGTATCGTTGCATTCAATTGGGACCTCCTACTGCTTCATAACATTCTACCCTGAACTCTGACCTCCTTGCTGATTTATGATTGCTGATTTAATATCCAGAGGAGCACATTGGCTCACAAAGATACAGTAGGACATCCTTGTCTTCTCTGCTTGTGATGCTATGCATTGGGACATTCAAAATCTTTTTCATGGCACACTTATTGGTTCGGCAGTATGCGTACTGAAAAGCACAGAAAGAAAGAATTCAAGAGGAGGACCTCTGGATTCAGAGGAGACTTTCCCTAGAAGTTCATTCTCCTAAGGCCGAGGCGCACAATATTTCTGGTCGGATTACCATGCGACATCCTTAGAGCAGCGTGCAGCCAGGCAGGAATAACAATGGGAGCTGGAGCGGCACTAAGCTATTAATAGAGGGACCAGCCGAGGGAGAAATGTGGAGTTGGGTGTCCTCTGCTCTGAGGACCACCAGAGGGCACTGGGAGCCTGTAATGAAACACAACGGAGACTCCTCTTCCCTTCCTCTTCTAATCCCACCCCCATAGAATGCTTTAAGCCACTGGGTGTCAAAGTTTTAACGTTGGCGGGATGCAGTCTGAAAGCTGCATTGCAGAGTTGATACTCAGGTAACAGCGCAAAGGCAATTAAATGCAATGTTCTCAATTATTCTTCAGCAAGTGGATTTTGGTTGCTTTCCTTGCGTCCGTCCCGCCCCCGCCTGTGGATGTGTGGACGTTTTAGGAGGCATTTAAACCCTTTTAGTTATTTGGGCACATTCTGTGGTATTCTTAAAGAAGGGCTTCCATCGTACACACACTCCAAAATGTAAACTTATCCAAATGTAGGTCATTTGCATTGAAAAACGAGGTATTTCAACGTTTTCACTAAACAAGACATGCTTGCTGTAAATGTTTTTTTTACAAAACATTAGATAAAATATTTGTTTAGATAACTCAATCAATTTTATAATAAAATGTTTATGCTCAAGCTTATATAAAACACGACAAGTTCAAGTGTATAATTGATGAAAAAGCTATTTGTGTGTTTCTAGAACACTTCTGGTGCATGATGAAGACCTCCAGTAGTACATCTCAATTCTATTTGAGTTATTTTTAAGGATTCAGGCTAACAGGTTGTCAGGTACTGACATACAAATGGTAAGTTTGCATGAAGTAATCCTTGGAAAAGAAAAAGAACAAAAGAACATCCTTAATAGGTTTGAATTGAAGCACTTGAGGTGCATTTCACCCTTTGACTTCACATTCCTGCACAAAGCAGGAGAAGACACTTTTTTTTTAAAACCATGACTAAATACTCAGTTTAAGACAATCTTAAGGACATGAGAGGAGAAGGTTGTTCAGCGAGGGCAGAGCGTGGCGTCGCAGCAGCCTGAGCACCGGCACAGCGGTCCTCTGATGTGTCATGTCTGATTCCTAATGAGTGCAGGTAAAATGTTTGCCGTCAGACGGGGGCAAGGGAGCTAATGAAAAATCCCCACCACCCAGCCTTCAGAGGCAATTACCTCAAAATAAATATTAACCACCAGACGATGTGTCGAGTAATGTCTAACAGCCCGAATGCAATGTTGCATTCAAAGTTCACCGCAATTCCTTGAATATTTCTGCATTCAAAAGAGAAACCCCCGAAAAAACTTGGTGTGCAGGGCGATCTCTTATCATGAGTCTGCCCCCTGAAACGTCTGGGTGTCCTTATTTACATTTCCAACCCATTTCTCAAGGGGCCACATTTTATGGAGACAAAACCACGCAATTATTGTGCACATAACGTCAGCCTCGGCGGCCCCCCCTTTTGATGGCTGATTTGTCCCTGTGTTCCTTTGTCTCGCCTGCCGTTCCAGTCAGTCAGGGCCTTGCTTGGTTCCCTGGCTCTTCCTGCTGGCTGAAATCTCATCTTGGCTTATTTACATTATATTACACCCCCCCCCCCCCCCCCCACACACACACACACACATATTTGAATATGAAGCCTGCTGGGAGACGAGTAGAGACGCAGATAGACGCGGCGCAAGATCGCACAGGATCACTCGTCCCTTTCCTTGCCCTCGCGTTCAGGTATGGTCACCATGGAAACCATTGCTTTTATTATTTACCATTGTTGTAAGCGCGCGTGTTGAAACTATGGAATACTTGGATGGAATGTAATTAACATCAGCGGTGGGGAGGACTTTACTGGATATATGGAGGCAAATGTAGGATCCTATACAATGTGCATGAGGCAAACCTCATTATACATTATCTGTCATATCAAAAAACTTCAATTAATACTTTTATTGTGCCTGGGCCCTGTATCTGTTGTGTGTTTAAATATGCAATAGCTTCCTTGAAGTTCCCTAGATCAACTCAATAAGTTCTCATATTTCACTGGTGTTTACGGCTTGTCTCCGCTGCTTAAAGTGGCCATAAATCATATTTTATCATTACGGGTTGAATGAGGAATCAGAGCTGAGGTAGAGGATAAATCTACTTAAATCTGATGATCACTAAACAGACCTAGGTCAGTCACAACTACCGGAGCATAATAAGAATATGCAGGTGAAACTCGAAAAATTAGAATATCGTGCGAAAAGCTCATTACTTTCAGTAATTCAACTTAAAAGGTGAAACTAATATATTATATAGACTCATTACATTCAATGTGAGATATTTTAAGGCTTTATTTGATTTAACTTGGATGATTATGGCTATATAATATATGATATATATATACTAATATATTAGTTTCACCTTTTGAGTTGAATTACTGAAAGTAATGAGCTTTTGCACGATATTCTAATTTTTCGAGTTTCCCCTGTAACTAAAAACTCAAGTGTGCCTCTGCTTTTTAATAAGTAATTATTCCAATGACCAAATTGTTAATTAGTTGAGACTAATTGCTAAACGTTTGCGTTGGGAGCTGCGTGGTGGATTGCATCGTTGTCTGGCAAGTGAACACAGAGAGAAGCAATGAAAAAGGAGTTGGTCACTGCAAGTTGGTTGTTCAGGTTCAACAACTAACCTTCCGTACGCCATCAGAGCAATGAAAAGCAATTAAGATAAGGATTGGAATGAGAAAACACAAAGTCGGGTCAGATGGCGACTAGAAGCAGACAGAAAATATAGACATCAAGGGAACGTCCTTAATGCAAACTGTTATTCACAGACATTCACTGCTACACATCTACTCCCACGCATTGTCCTCGTGATGGCTAAACAGAAAAGAGCGTTCAAAGTGAACGTAAGGAAAGAATCTTCACAACCTATTAACGTATCAGAGCCCAGACTTCACTGATGTGTAATGAAAATAGAACCCAAATGGCGATGTAATGGAGAGGAAAGAGATGCACAAACACTCCATTCCCTCTGTGAATAAACACCCAAATAGCTTTCCTGCGACTGCGAGTTGTGAGTGATTCCACCGATGAGTTTGATGGGTCCAGTCTCTCCTTATTCATTATCCAATAAGGCCCGGGGTTTCTGGATGAACACAGGTCACCATGCTGCATCGGGAAATTACCATTTCAATTACTGTGTCAGCGGAGGCGGCTGACGGCTGCAGTACACATCCATCAGCCGCCTTTCTCCTCAAGCCCACATCTGTATACGGTGAGCCGGGGATCACGAGAAGGGAAGTGGGCAGAAATCAGATGGATAATGAATAACTATTACCTGAAGGCGACTAAAAGGAGTCCTTTCTGTTGTGCTCCAAGAAATGGAAAAAGTTATAATGCAGGTGCCAGAAGTCAGAAATATATTTACTTCAAAAACTAATAATAGACGTGGGAAGAAATTCAGAAAAGATCACATGGGATGACACTGGGAAGCACTGTTTTTCAATTAGCAACAGAAACATACAATATGTGGAAGAGTTAATCTAGAAGGCTAGACTATTGTAATGGTCTCCTTGCAGGTCTTCCAAAAAAAACTGTTTAGAAACGCTGCTGCTAGAGTGCTAACAAAGACCAAAACATGTGAGCACATTACACCAATTCTTAAATCCTTACATTGGCTCCCAGTATGTCAGAGAATTAATTTCAAAATCCTACTGCTCACATATAAATCACTACATGGTTTAGGGCCAAAGTATATCACTGATATGCTTCCACTACATAAGCCTTCAAGATCGCTAAGATCTTCTGACACCAATCTGTTAGTGATTCCCAGAGGAAATACAAATCATGGGAAAGCATAATTTAGTTAATATGCAACAGCTGGAATAAATTCCTGAAGATTTAAGACTCTGACCACGTTTAAAACAAGACTGAAAACTTTTATCTTCACCTTTGCCTTCTGCTAAATTTGACCTACATTGCCCTTTTGACCTTTAATTAAACAATTTTAATAAGATTTTAATCTCTCACTCTGCACTGTAACTTTTAATTCTTTTTATATTTAGAAATGTATTTGCTTTTTTCCTAATTGTCTTTTAATTCTTGCATTTAATTTCAATTTATTGTATGACATGTTATGATGTGAAGCACTTTGAGTCTGCCTTGTGTATGAAAAGCGCTATACAAATAAACTTGCCTTGCCTCAAAAAATAAATAAAAGGAACCTTACATCTTGTCTTCGCTGTGGGAAACACGATAGATCATCGAGAACAACACCACCTTTTAAAGCATGATTACACTACTCTGTTTTTTGTGTTTTTTTTAGCAATCTCAAAGACCCCTGCAGAAAACTGTAGATGAAAATGTAATACACAGGATTCCCATTATAGACTCTATAGACCAATCTGTGTCACTAGTTTGGGACATTTGGCCTTGCACGTCCCAGCTGCAAGGTTTCCACTTATTAATAATGGATCACACTCCATGTTGTGTGTGTGAGGGATTGCTCGATGGGACGCGCCCAGAGAGGGTCATGATCTGAGCCCTGCAACTCTCCTCAGCTCCATGGATCGTTCTCGTGTCACCATCTTTAGCATCTTTTTTCTCCTTGGTTGGTTTCACAGCCTGCAATGTGATGTGGTTTTGATTCACTCTCACTGTTCCCAACAACGGTGCCACGCATGTTTCTCAGTTCGGTTTTCAACATGAACTCGTATGTCAGAGTGGTGATTGGCCGATTCATCGTTTGGTGACGTTGTTGACTGAGGCTGATCGTCTTCACTTGAATTCAAACACTTAAATCCGATGCAAATCTGCTAGCAGTCAGAGTTCTGGATGCCGTGAACTTAATTTCCCATCGAATCACCAGGCCGCGCATAAACCGTGCCTTCTGGTGGCGTTCCGGCGGGAAGGTGCACACGCTCACTCGTGCCATACTTGAGAAGAAGCGCAGCTTCCACGGCCGCTCGGCGAGGCTGCCGAGGCGCTGGCTTTTTGCCTCGCTGCTCGGGTTGTAGGCTGTTTTCTGCAAACATGTTTTGAGTCTCCGTCTTCCAACTGCTCGCCCCACAGGGCCAACTCGGTTACTCATGATGATGCTTCTCTGTCTGCGTGAGAGGAATCGGATCCTGTCATAGAGAGTTTTTTTTGGGAGGCACTCCAGAGATGGAACTGGAGACATCTTTGGAAGCATTTGATCAACGGAGTATATTTGAGACAAAAAAAATACTGTGTTTAAAGGAGATAAACTGTGTCTTTCCACCATTAAATCACATCATGTCTTGGATGTTGACCAGGTGAAGATCAATATAGTAATATCCTTTGCTATGGTTTGCTTTTATGAAGCAATAATCTAGGCTTATGTCTGCCTATGTCTCTCTCTGAAATGTTTCAGCGATTTACTGCTATGAAAACAGCAAGAACCTCCTTAAGTCACAACAGCCACGTGGTTGTCTTTCGCTATATTCTTTGATCATATAGATAGATGAAACTCTTTGCTGATACAAAGCAAGGATTCTGATTGTCCCTTTGTGTTCTTTGCGCTTCTCGGTATCCACTCGTCCGATCTCCCTCGCACAGTGACTCGCAACTATTAAACGGCAATGGATAACTTTACAACTGAACTTTTGTTTGTTTCACTGCAGCCGACGAGCTCAAGTTCAAGCCTTACGAATAAACAGCACCTGCCTTTGCAACTCCACGTTTGCATATTTGTACTTAATACACTTATAACATTACCTCAAAATAACTGCTAATCTGGATAAGTTTGGGGACAGTTGTCCGTCTTGTAAAGTGTGCATCTGATGTCTTTTCCTGTGAGTGAATTAAAAATAAATGACCACTAAAATGTTTTCATCTGAACTTTATCTCAGTAAGTAGTATGCAGTTGCATTTTTTAAAGATATTTTTTAATACATTAACTTAGAACACAATTCTTTATTTATTTTTTATATCTAAGTGTAGGGGTACAACCCAGAGTGTGGACATACTGTATTTCTTTATATACAGCCCCTGAGATTACTTTGGGATGTCAATCTCAAGTTCCACACCCAATAGCACCCCTGAACTTGGCCATAGATCCGGCCAATCATTGACCAGGAAGTTGGTGCGCAGGCGAATGGAGAGAGCGGAGAGAGCGGAGGGGGCGGGGCGGGACGAGGAAGAAGAATGGCGGGACCCGCGAAGTACAACTGTGATTGAGGAAGCGCGACGGTAGGGTACGTCAGCCAATCGCAAGTTTAGCTTCAAGTTTAGTTCAGGGTCCGTGTCGAGGAAGAATGACTGTCGGAGTGGCCGCGTGATGGAAGAGCGTCTACACCTCCGGCGTAGAAGATCTTCCGGCGCCGCGGTTAGCAAAGTATAGCTTGTGTAGTGCTAGGCGGGCTCTCCTCGCTAGCTAGTGAAAAGTGTTTAGCTAACTTTAGGAACTTTATTAGCTCGTCGCCAGCGCCGAAGGCTTCACCGCGCCAGCGAACAACGACATCCAGCCGCCTCGCCTCTGCAGCCCGTGATGTGCCCGCAGCTCACCTGCTTTCTTCCACGCCACTAACCGACGTTTGTGAGTAAATACCCCGCCACACGTGACTCCACCTTGTCCACGCACAACAACGTGGCCAGCGGATCGTGGCTCTTTTTTTTTTAACTGAACGGGTAAAACCGTGAACTGTGAGTGGACATAATACTGAGGGAGCAGTGTGAATATCATTGAACTTTGTTGTACACAAGGACCTTTACGTTATGGGTGGTTTTGAATGATGTGATTACATGTTTTTCTGCATTCAGTTAAGAGCAACAGTGTTAAGCTTGGCCTGTCGTTTACCGCATCTATGGCTATATTATGGTTTTGTTTTTGTAAATGTTGATTGGACTGCTCAAACTTAATATGAAAGGGAAAAACTTAGATGAGCCACTCTGATTTTATGCACATAGCTCTCCTCCTCCCACATAGGACCTCTAGGGGTAATCTCTGCTGTGTTTGGGTAAGCAGAGCAACATCTACTCCTAACAGCTGGATCAGACACAGCGAGGAGAGCAGGCTTCACTTTAGTTCTCTCCCCATCTCGAGATCTAGACGGAATGCAAATTGAGTCTAAATTAGCATTCAACAATATAAACATGAATCAAAGATATTCATGAATGGCATATGATGAATCCCGATATCAAAATCAAAGCATTTAGTTTGTTATGAAACCTAAAACATTTAATTGAATGTGAAAATGTGAACGCATGTGCCCATTTTTTATCCATGAAATCCTGCGCTGATATGGCCGGCCTCAACAACACGAGTGAGTCATCCGCGAGGCTTTCTGCGAGCAAGTGTTTGTATGTGCAAGCTGTTAGATTTCTGTGAGTTAAACGGCCTTAAAGTGGAGGATTGCGGCTCACTGTCGTCGTCATCAGGGGCAGAGTGACAGACAATGCATGGGTCAAAATAAGAGACGAGGAATCCCTCTGTTTCATTGTCTGAGTATTGTACGCATGTAATGTCAAAGACATGATGTCTTATTGTGTATTCAATAAGTGTTTTTGTGTGTGGTTTAACTTCCCATGGGTTCACTGCAGAAAAGACTGCTTATCTGAGAATGTGTGTCCTATGACAGCTGTTGTGTTCATCATGGTAATTTGCTTGTGTATCTGACAAGTTATTTGTTTTTATTCTTGAGATTTGTGCATCTATATCTCTGGTTTTGCTTTGGATTAACGAGTTTCAAACAAAGAGCAGATACATCTCAAAAATTAAATACCAGGACAACATATTTCTCAGACAATTTAAGGACAGCCGTAAAAACCAATAACGCTTCAACTATTTATGCTTTTTTTTATAGTTTATTCCTCCACTGAGGTCAGTGTTGCTTTGGCCTCTCCAGATACGATCTGTCTAGTTCAATGCAGCTGGTGTGAATAATGCATTAGAGTTGATGACCCCCACCCTGACCAAGGGACAGAAATAACACTGACGTCAGCCCACGATGGTACCAGGAGGCACGGAGAGGGGATATAGAGGGGGATATTAAGCCGGCGGTGCGTCTCAGGGATCAGCTACACCTCTCAGTCGGCCTGTCTCGCCGTCAGGGGGGATGCATCTGTGTCAGGCTCTGCCTCTCTCTTGTCTTTCCACGGCAACGTGACAGGAATCTGTGAACACTACTGCTCCCATTCAGCCTTCCACCCAGATTACCACCAGTCTTGCCCCCCCTGCCCTCCAACGCCCCAGGGAATGCTCTGCTGTACTACCCTCAGGACCAACCTGTGCTCTCTTTCATATACAGCATACTCCTGCAGTCACAATGCACAGGGCCACTCGGCCTGTCTTATAGCAGACAATAGCTGCATACTAATCAGCTGGACAGCGCAGCCAATCGGTCGTCTCGTTGTCGTCCTTCCAGTCAGCCCGCCGGCTTTTGTCTCATTCAAACATGGGGGCCACAAATTAAATATTTGTTGATGAATTACCAGAATTGAAAAGGATTATCAGTAAACTAATCAGAGCACTTTATAATACAGATTTTATCCGAAAGCTTGTTGTGGATGGACAATAAAATCGAGCACACAACAAAACATGCCGATTTTTTTGTTCTTGTCCTAGTTTTCATAGAGGCAAGAACAAGCAAAAGAAACTATAAGAAGTACTTTATCAAACCCGGAGCACGCTAACAGGTCACAGGTCAAGGACTGATGCTGAGAGGTGCTTAACATCTTGCCAGATCCACTGGAGGCCCAATGTCATTATGAAAAAAGAGTCATATTTGTGTTGAAGAGATATCAATGAGAGTCCCCTGTCTCTACTCTACGCTGGATGAATGCAGTGTTTAAACAGAACCGATAAGATGGAGCTGGATGACTACACCGTTGTTTCATTGCCAAAAATGTGCTCTCTCGCTCTCTTTCCCAAATCATTTTTGCTTTCATTTCCCCTGCCAACGTCCTCCTGCTGAAAGAGGACTTTTCTATTTCTTTGTTAATAGGAATATTCAAATTTTACACATCTTTTTCTCTGCTGCTAATTCACCATAATTAAACCCGGCACGGCTGCAGATTTGAAATGGTGGGCTCAGAGTAAATATACTGCGGGGCACTTTGATATCAGGGACTGCCTCTTTAGTCCAATGTAAATCTACACGATGTAGATCCACGGCATGCATCGTAGTAAGTAGCGTTCATACGAATGTGGGCCACCTTCAGACTTTCTGTAAAAGTTGTTAACTAAGCCAGGCTTCTCGCACTGTGCAAACACACCCCGCGAAACCTCTGGAAAATCTATTCATAGGAAAGGCAGAAAGAATCGCACACATTTATTCCTCCCCGCATGGGGGATAAAAGGGATGCATATGAAATTGAAGTACATAGGTTTATCTTGATCTGCTTTTCTATCAGTGAGGAATCAGACAGACCGACAGACACAGAGAGTTCACTTGGAAAGCGCTCTTTGTGGAGACTCCCTCCCCCTGTGCGGGGGGGTGGGGGATGAAGCATTACTGTGTGTGCTGGCACGGCACAGGAGAGATGAAAGAGCGTCTGACTCCATCACCGAGATCTCCTCCTCCTCTGTTTGATCCTGTCTTCCGGTCGGCTGGCTCCCGGAGAGCAGCGCGGAGAGCCGGGGCCGTGGTCAGGGGCATTAGCATGGAGGGGAGGACACAATGGCGTTCATGAGCACCAAATGTACACCCCCCCCCCCCCCCCCCCCAAAGGTGCACACACATGCAGAAACACACAATCACTGGGAGACGCACAAGGGCAGTAGTACATGCATTCAGGCCCAAATCAGTCTGTACAGGATGCTCAGTTTAGTTCATCCAATGAAGCAGGTCATTGGAATCGTTTAATCTAATGCAGTCTAAGCACAGTGAACACTTTGAAGATTTTTACAGGCGAAATGTTGTTTCCAACAGTATTTCTTTGTTTAAAAATAAGCCAATTGATTTTGTGCCAAAAGGAATATTACCTTGTGGCGGAATATACCGTTTGTCTCTACCGGATGATGTGTTGAGATTAACACAGTGATAATTATTCAATTATTGTTTAAATTACTTTCATGTTCATTGAATTCTTAAGCACATTAAATGTGATTAATATTTTTTCAACTGAGAACATAATTTCATTTATTTCTCATGTATTAAAGACACGTCATCTCAAATAATGAACGAATAAAAACAATAAGAGTTATGCAATACTCAAAAATTACATAAAACATTGGGTCGTTCAGTAAACTACACACAGGGTTGTATTGGCTGTAAACGATCTTTGAATATTCCATTAATTTGACCTTTAAGTAGTCCTTTGAAGATCAAATCAAGGGACAACAAGAAACTGATTTTAAAATGAGTATCTAGTCGATAACAGCCAAGAAATAGAGAAATGTTCCATTTTCCACACTTGCACAAATTGAATTCTAAGACGAGGAAAAGGGCACACAAGTGCAAAGACACACACACACACACAACTCTGTAACCCACTTCACCTCCATGGTCAGCAGGCTGATGGGAGCACAGCAGAGAGGAGGTTATTACACTGCAGCTGCAGTAGTAATGTGCTTTACTTATGACAGGCGCTGGAACATTGCTAGCTATCTGCTCTCCGAAGCAGAGGTGCACTGGACTAACGACACATGGACAACAACCACAAAACTGTCACAAGCAATTATCAAAGGAAGAGTGGGAGTACAATGGAGTTTTCTGTTCCAGGCGAATCTGGTTGCTCATCCGTGCTTACAGCTTATTTTAATGTCGGTCTACAGAAAGATTCAGCAATTAACATTTGAATAGTTAAATATTTGAACTATTGTGTCTTTGACCCATCTTGCCAGATTTCACAATTAGTGTTGCTGGTGTTTTGTGGCTGAAAGATGTGATGCTCAGTTGTTTTGCCAAAGGCTTTCACTGTAACTGGTTCAGGAAAGTGATGTAGGTTCTCCAGGGAGATGGATTCCCATTTTAAATTCCTGAATTTACTGTAAAAGGTTGTTGGTTCAGTATGAGAGAGATGAAATATATATATAATTTCACGTTTCGCATAATTCCGGAAATAATATGATTTGGTTGATTTTCCGCATGATGATGGAGCTCAGTGCAGTCTACTCTGCACGTTGCTCTGTATTTTTTTTAATTTTTTACGTATTTTGCTCCGTTCTGATGCATTTCCGGATTGTATATTGTGATTCTTTGGTTCTGTGCTCCTGTTTCATGTCTTGTGGATTCTATCTCTTCTTTCAAAGTAACACAGAGTGAGGTGAAGGAAATCCTAAGTGAGCGATAACAAATGCTCATGTTTTCTCTGTCACGCTGGAAGAGGAAGCAGCAGTTGGCATGAAGACCTGAGGGCTTCAGATGTGTTGAAAATGTCAATATAGTCATAATCAAGTTACTTTGGGATGCAATTTGGTCTGATTGGTGCTTTATAAAAAGGTCGGTTTGATTTTATTTAACCGGATGTTTTGCAGTTTAGAGCCGTGTTGGAAAACGAGGACACGATAGAAAATGTTTTGTGCGGTTAAGGATCAACTCCCCTGCTCACCTCTGTCTGACGGGCGCAGGATACACACAAAACTAAAGGAGCTAAATCAATTTAAATCCCATTAAAGTCAGAAGCATTATTGAGGTCATTACCAAGGGGGAAAGACGCCTGATGATGATGGTGGATCAAACAAGATCTAATTAATTCATTTATTCATTAACTCGCAGCCCTCATGCAAGCGCGGCTACTGCAATGTAATGAAAATGGAAAGAGAGAGTCACACATCAAGTGCAGCGTCTCTGCACAAACATCAAAACTGTCATGAGGCGGAAATTATGAATATAAAACGTGAATGAAACATCAAAGGAAAGTGGTATCCCGTCCTTTTCAAAGGACACTTAAACACGTGACAACAACACACAAACACACACACACACACATTAGGTGTCTGTCTGCTTTGGGGAGAAATGATAGGAGTGAAAATGAGAGGGAAACAGAGGAAAGGAAGCAGGAAAGGAAGAGAAGCTTCAGTCTGTTTCCCTGCTTCATCCCTCGCCAGTGGAGCTGCAGCAGACATTAACGGTTGGTATTGATCCCTCCTCAGATGGCTGGGCCACCAGAGGCTGAGGAAATGACAGAAACATGTTGCTTCCTCCACCAGGAGACGTTGGGCTGGCGGAGGGGTACGTTTATATGAGGGGGGCCAAAAAAAAAGGCCTATAAAGTACTGTAGTTTACAGGTGTATTGGCAAGTTTGGCCTATTTGCATAAAGGATACATGTACACATCTCAGCTGTGTCTCCCCTGACCGTCTCTCGCCTCTTCTTCCTCCGCACGGCCCGGCAATCGACACATGTTGGACTAGATGAAAGATGAGATCTTCATGGGATACCGTCCACAGCGCGAGGAGTCTGTACGGGCCACAATCAAGTCCTCCACAGGAGGCCTTTCACCGCCCGGGCATCTGATACAACACCGTAACCTCCCAGGTGGGATTTGAGTCATGCAGCAGGGTTAGACTCAAACACACTATCAGCCGAGGTCTCGGGGTTTTGAGCGCAGCTGGGCAGGGGGGTGGACGCCAGGTCAGAGGTTGATACAGACAGAAAGAGTGGGGGGGGGGGGGGGGGGGGAAGACGACTCCCGAGTGTCTCAAATGAAAATCTATGTGGCAGGAGGCTGACAGCAGGGCTTTATGGGGCTGGAGGAGGCCGCTGGTCGCTCCAACGTCCAACGGACTGATGCACACACTTGTGAATGCATTGTCTTGCTGTTATTATGACGCATTAACCAGCATCATGCTGAGCGTGGAATACACACCGACACGCTGCACACACGCACATTAATATTGACATAAACACAAAATGTATGCAGCACGGATTAAATGTTAATTACTGCTTAGAGGTTACATAATCGTATTCACGATGAAAGGAAATAATGAAGTGATTGGTTTTCTTCTCTCGACAGAGATAACAGGTCAAAAATCCAGCCCAGAGCTCTTAATTCAAAGATTCCATTCAGCTTGGAGCAGCCACGTACAAAGCCTTTTCTTAAATTCAGCCTATTTAAGCTCCAAATGTCTGGATTTGTACACCTCCTCTGTTTATATGCTGCTGTCCTTTTTAGGCATCATATTAACATTTTCACAGTTTTTTTTTTTAAGAAGGTCATTCATTTTTATTTTGTCCAACTAGTCCTCAATGTTTCCTTAATCTGAAACGATATTCTTCCATGTTTAAACCCGGTCAGTAATCTAATGTGCGAGTCTCTCTCGTTGGATCCCATGACTCCACTGTCTTCTTCACTGGCTGTTTTTGCTTCTGTTTCACTTCCAGTTGCTCCCGTCCAACCAGCTGCTTCTATTCCACTGACGTCCTTGTCTCGCTATTTGGATCTTACTTTCATGGCCCGCTGGTCGCTGGGGTTACTCATAAGTTTAGGTCATCTTGAGTTTGATTGGAATGAGCCGGAGTCAACTTGATATATTCAATTTGTTCCTTTGATGTTTTTTTTTTTTCTCCCTTTTCCTGTCTCGTGGGCAAAAATCTTCATTCTCCCTACAAAAAAGATGCATGTATCTATGCTGTTTATGAGGCAGACTTTCCTCAAATCCAATTCATTCAATGTAATCCCACTATAACCCAACCTATGGTAGAGGATGTTGGCAGGCTTTGATCGGGCAGAAAAGGCCTGTGTCCAGTGAGTCAGGCACGGAAAATCACTGTCGAGGCCCTTTGGCAGAGTGTGAAACCTCGACCTGAAGCGGGAAACAAAAGGAAAGATAGAAATCTACTTGGGTTAATATTGGTGTGGCCTTGTTAAAGATCAGTTACTGTGAATTAGACCAAGGACCATCTAATGAAGCCAATGTAAGTTATTTTGTTTATATACAGCTAAAGCTTTGCATGGGATTTAAACAGCTGTCTGAGGATAAACCTTTACTGAAAGAAAAATGGAGGAATCGTTCTTCTTTGGTGTCTTATACCTTTTTTAACTTCATTGTGGTCACTAAAAGTCATTTGTTATATATATTATATATATTTAGTCCATTTTTCTGCCTGTTTGAATCTGTCCAGGGATCCACTGAAATTGTGTTTTGTTCTGATCCCAACAGCCTCCCCTTTCTTTTTGTGCTTGCTCCGTAGTTTTTTTCAGTCCTTCCCTCCAGGTCCATGCTTCAATATCTCAAGGTCAGACCTCACGTTAGCCCTGGTCTGCTTTTTTTTTTCCCAGTCTTGTCCAAATCTCCTCCCACAAGTACATCTTGGTTTCCGCTGCATTTCAATCTGCTCCTTGACAATCTCTCCTCTGAGGAATAATAATAGCATTCATTAAGGATTACCACTGCTGCCACACAAAGCATTTTTCCCATCAGGCGCGGCCTTCTTTTCTTATTCCGATGGTCCCTCTGCAATAATGTGGGCCCTCTCAATATTAAAAGCTTTATTATAGCAGCAGAACTATTGAGGGAGAGTGGAGTAATGTCTCCCCGAGCAGAGAGGGAGGTAATTCTCCCCTCTTTTGTTTGTTTTAGCATCCAAAGCTTCTGCGTGCTTTGTTTGGGTAGCCGGTCCGGCCACACGTGTGCGCGTGTGTGTGTGTGTGTGTGTCTGTAATATCAAATAGCGTGCTCCCGTTCTGATGTACAATTCATAACACCGTCCCGAACCCATGACGTAGGAATGCGACGCTCCCGCCCCGTCACTCTGTTGGCTCCTTCAGAACGCACCGATCACACTGTCGCACACCGCTAGCTTCCATCTGACGGCTCCGCGGGCGCCGCGTGAGACTCGGTCAGACGCGTCTGTCAAACGCGGATTGCTCTCAATTAGGAAAATAGCCCCTTTAACTGTTGAATCAAAACATGTCCGTTATTACAGGACGTTTACGTTTCAAATGCCAGCTACTGCTTATTGACATTTATCCAACAGCGTTGACCTGGCCATGTGTGTTTACTTCACAGTTTATCATGCGTAATTATGTCACAAGTTATTTTGTGGCTTGATGAAAAATCACAGCCTTTTTCTAATACTTGCCAATGAGCTCTTTGTTTGATGCTCACTGTAAGGAAGTCTTTTGTCTCTTGGTGTCAGGTCACCTTCATTTCTCTGTGCTACTAAATAGTATTGAATTAGTATAGATTTTTTTTTTTTCTACATGAGACTAGATATTAGAAATGCTCTCATTTCTCCTTATTCAACTGTATTGCAGGACAATGTTTAACGCAGTATTCCAGCATATAGGTTTTGTAGCCCCTTTTAATTTAAAAAATGTTTCAATTTACTGCTTTTTCATGTGGTCTCCTGCAGCTACCTGGCGGTCAGGTAAGTCACACAAGTAACTCCAAAGCAATTGACCAGTTGATTAGCTGTACAAAAATCAATGTAGACTCTGCCTTTATAGTTCAATAACACAAACACGTTGACACACATGGAGCACATGACATTTATCTTCAAGCGCGGCAGCACTCGTAAATATATTTTGTGTGTCTCTGTAAAGCTCAATGACAATCTAGTGCGCTCACACAGCCACGGGCCTTTCCACACAGCAGGAAGCCGGGAACAACATAACATTTGTTTGGCAGTGTCAAAGGTCCATTTAAGACTATTCCTTCTCTCACACCATCACACCATCAATCAAACTCCCAAACCTGGATTCGTGTTTGTATTAGTGTGTGTGTGTTTGTGCGCCAAAGAAATGCAAATAAGGATGAACTCTTATAGAATGGACCACAGTCCTGGTGTTGTGCAGAGCTCCAAGCATGACTTGTTTCCTCTATGAGCGCTTTGTGCTTGGCATGAATCGCAGGTACAGTCCACGTCTCAGGCTTTTAAAACACATGCACACACATGTAAGCACACGGCTACATATCGAATGTGGAAAACAGAAGAACCTTTTGACACGTCATGAACCAAGGAAGTACACTCTATGAAGTACTTGTGTATGATCAACGACCGACATGAGAAGAGGAAGCAGCGGAGCAGGAAGCGAAACACCGGGTCAGCGAGGGATGAGGGAGCGATGATGGTTAGGAAAAAGCAAGAAATGGATGAGAGGATGGGGTTAAGGAGCTATGAGTGAAAGAGAAGGAGGCCTAAGAGAGAAGATGAAAGGCGTCATATCGCACCAGAAGAGACCATGGGGGATGTTGTGTTCTGGACACCTGAGTCTTCCACTGTATCACACACACACACTCACACACACACAGTCTCCATGCTCAGGCTGAGGCCAACGGTGGCTAAGGTTGCTATGGTGACATCCCACCAGAACACTAATTACAATTAGCAACCCTTCTAAATGACCACCTCTCTCGTCTTTCCCCCTACGTCTCTTGGGTAATTATAGACTACAGCTCAGCTCCCCCGGGCTCCGTTGTTGGCATCTTTTTTCTTTCTTATAGCTAAATAATCCTGTCAGGAAACAATGGAGGAAAACAAAATATTTTCCACAAGGCTGAAAGGCCGTCTGCTGTTTTATTGCATCAATGTTTCCCTGTCATCAGCAGCATTAAAATCAATACGCGCTTTGCATTTCTGCAGTGAACTGGTTACGAAAAACCACTTCTGAAAAGACTGCTGAAAGAGTGTTGCTTTACGTTCAGGCGCTACGATGCATCCACATCAAGTGAATAGATGCAGGGAATTGGAATTGTAAATGGGAATCTAAGAGCATCAGAAGGCTGAGTTGCAAAGGTGGCTGGTGTCACGACCACTTATCTCCCTCTCAAAGAGAAGCGAAGAGGTGAAGACCAGGAGTACCACGAAGGCACACAAAGAAATGGACCCACTCTGTTGTGTTCTAAGCTGAAAAGGAGCCTCATCAAAGGGCGCTCAGTCAGTGGTGTCGCAACACCTGCAGCGGTCAGCCAGACGGGGGGGGGGAGCGATGATGATTCTGTGGCAATGAGGACAGAGGACACGGCAGTGGCAAAAGATATTCATTGATTTTTGGTTTGGAATGTAAAGAGCATCAAAAGACGGCCGACAGTCAATGTATCTTTCATGTCTCATTCACAACCTTTTACGTACTGTCCAACTCTCTTTGGTGGATTCACATCAAGAAACTAGCATGCTCGGATTGAGGTGCAATTGTTAAACACATAAATATTGTTGGTGTTGTGTTTTGAAAGAATGCCCTCACTTGTGTGCATGACGTCTCGCAGCCGAAAGGCAGACCCAGACGCAGAGTGACGGGGAATTGTGGGCCGACGACCACTGCGCGGCCCCAAAATGTCAAATTCACAATCGGGACACAATACATCGAGGAGCGTGAATCAAACAACGGATGGTGTAGAGAGACAGCTGCTGTAGATGGAAATTGACATGAAAGATGTGCACACGACGAGGATGTGAACGTGGACGTGCATATAAGGATCACGTAATTAAAATAAATACTTGGGGGGGGGGGATGAATATTCATGAGCGTTGGAGCCGAAGCAGATGGCGGAAAACGAATACAGAGGATTCGCAGAGATGGTGGGAATGAAATAAAAGGCTTGAGTGAGAGAACCGAAGTGATATTGCATGTTAGAAAGGTACAGAGAAGGGTTAGAAGAAGGAGCACTGCTGGTTGAGGAGAGAAGAAGCCCCCCCTCATCTCTTTAGCCCTGGGGGATGGAACACACTCCCTCTTCCTAATTGCATCCACGTTACACAAGGGACTCGGATGCCTGAGAAATAGAAAAAAAACGGCCTTCCTGTCCACACCTCCACCTCCACCGATCGCACCTTTGCTGCCCCCTCTGTCATCCCCGTCCCCCTTTGGCAATTCTCTGAGTCATTATTTCGTTCCACGGCCCAAGCACCCCAGACGGTCAAATCATCTCCACAATAGAGGAGTGAGAGAGTCCGTCCTGTTGTGTTATTCCTGTCCAGTCCGGTGAGTTTGATCATCGCTAAATCCTCCACCCCTCCACCCCCCCATCCCTCCATTCCTCCGCCCCTCGGCCTTGGTGACAGATATACAACAGGAGAGCAGAATTATGAAAGAAAACAAACTAAACTGCTGCCTGTCGGGCTTCTGCTGGGGCTTTCTGGGGCGAGTTGGCTTCACTATGGATCCCCAAAATGTCTGCAACAATGAGTGTTTATCACCTCATCCCCGTTGTGATCGGGTTTGAGCTCAAAGGTTCACTGTTGGAGTGAAGCCTGCACTCAAACTGATCGGTCCATCTCACTGCCGATCAACTTATCGATATCCCTGAGCCTTATACAGAGCTACCATGCTCACCTGCAGGCATGTTCAATTATGGAAATCCAATGTGTGAATCATGGATTGATTTATTCTTTTTTAGGATTTGGGTTAGGGTTAGTAAGCGGTTGACGTTCTAGCAGCTAACCATTTATCTCTATAAACTCCAAACTTGATGTCCACACTGTTGCTAACTGTTCGTCACTCATAAGCATAGAAGAGAGAATGCAGAATAACCATGTTACGGGTCCCAGAAATGGTACCGCAGCAACAAACTTGAGTGATCTGTAGGACAGATCAAGTTTAGCAGCAAAAATGACACGAGGCGATCGGTACGTTGTTTCTGCGGAGTCAGCGGGAGTCACGCTCCAAAACAACCCCTTTGCAACTGCTCCCGTGCCAATAGTTCCTCCTAAAGGCACCGCAACTCTCTCCTGTACCTCTGTATGTTCCAAATTACATGCTCCACGTCAGTGTGTTTGCGTGTGCCTCAGCATCACAGCAGGGGCTATCAGCAGCACGGTTTGTCACTTCTCTGGACCTGCAACTCGACCTGTTGTTGCAGATGTTGACAGCTGCAGGAGAAAAGTGCACATATTGTTGCTACAGCACAGCCAATCCACTCACTTGATTCAGCCGGATGAATGTGCGCGCACATCAGTCTGTGGGGAATTCATTGTTTCTATGTAACTCCGGGTGTCCACTGCACGCACATCGAGAGAGGCCCCCCCCCCACGTCTGAACGGAGAAAGAACGCCTGCAGCGTGATCTCTCGGAGCGTTTTCATTTACGGGAAAGTAATCAAGCAAATTAAATCAGATCCCTCAGAACCGTCTGTGAGCACAGTTCAGGCCATTTTAATTCAGGTAAAATGTCAAAACAGGTCTGCGTCACGCTTTTGTGTGTGCACCGAAAACAAAGCACAGGAGCCAGGCAGTGTTTCCAAAGTGAATTGATTTTTTTTTTTTCCTCCAGCCTGCTTCGTCCCCTTTTGACATTTCACTGACACGGTACAGCCTGGAGCCAATGTGCAGGATGATGAAAGCCAGGGTGGCCTTGTGACCTCTGAACCCTGTCTGATGCGCGCCTCAGCCTCAGCTTCATCATCCGCTGTGACTGCTGCATGCTGGGATACGGCTTCTTAGGAGGTTCACCCTGAACTCGCCTTTGCTTTGCCCAGATCTCCTCTATTTAGAATGTCCATGTTTGTTATTTCTCACTCATTTATAATCTGCTCTCGATAACAGTGTTGCGTTCCATAGACCATCGTATATTATTCACTGTCGTCTTTCACGTTTTCCTCTCATCGATTCGGTTCTGCTCCACTCAAAACCCTCCTCTCCTTCAGCGCTGCTCTCCTCCACCCTGCACCGCCCTGCTTTGCTCCTTCACGCTCTGTTCCTTGCCCTCTTCCCTCCTTACAACGCTCGCCCGCATTAGATTCAGTTTGGAATCCGAGGATGAGAACAGCAAAGCTCCAAAGCGTGAACCTGTACAGAAAACACACATCGCCCTCTCACAATACAGGCTCACACACACACACACACACACACACACCGGCCAAAGACTCCATGGCTTTGATATAAAAGAAGTTTTCTTTTTTGATTCAAATATTTAGGGAGCGATATTTTCTTTTCTTTTTTATTACTGCTTTTGGGCTTTTTGAAATACAAATCCTTTTGTGAGAGAAAAAATATTTTTGGAGCTTTTGAATTAAATGGTTTGTGTTTATGATCTTGCTAAATGAGACATTTCTTCATGGGTCATTTCAAGACATTCACTTAATATCTAGCCAGAAACTAAGAGCTTTTTGTGGGGACACCATTCCATTCTCGTTTTACAGCCCTGTGCTCTTTTTCATGTACTCTTTTTCATTCAAGGCTTACAGTATCAAAAGCATTGTGCTCACATGCAGTTGTCTTTTATGTGTGTGTGTGTCTGTGTGTTTAATCCTAACTCCTCGACATGTGCCCGTCTGAGCATATCACTGCTCAACACAGTTGGACATCAATAGTTGGACTAAATAGTAAACTACCTGAAATATGAAAAGGAGACAAGAACCTTAGCCAAGCACTCTTTTCTGAAACAGCATTTCAATCCTACCCTGAACATTTCAAATGATCTGAACGCGAGCCACTCTCTCTCTCAGGAGATGAAAGACTAAATAGGTCCTCATGTGCATAACAATATCTGATATAATAAAGGCAAAACCTCAGTCCGTGGTGTATTGATCTGATCTGTAGGACGGAAACGCATGAATGCACATACGTGTGTTCTTCTGCGACCTTGAATGAATCACAATGTGTGTGTGTGTGTGTCAAGGAATTGACCTTTCACAGCAAATGGTCTCACACAGTCAGACGAAGCAGAACGTGTTGTGGTGTCTGAATCTCTGAATTTCTGCTCAATGAACATTGAGTATTTGTTCAATCAACAATGCAAAACACCCCATAAGGCGATGGTTGGTGGGGAGCATCTGCTTGAACTAACACTGTGCTTCATTAAGTAAGGCCCGTCTGTAAATGACACTTGATTTAGATAGAACACAAAGGATGCTGGAACCCTTGGGTGACATGAGAAGAATAAGGTTGCCAAACACACACACACACACACACAATTACAGAAATGATCCTTTGAGTCCAAAAAGTCCTCGGTATGTTTTCAATTAATTTAATTTGTCCAATAAAGTATAATAAAGCTACTTATCTGAAAAATTATACAGTTTAATAGCGTCATGACATTTTAGTATAAAAAGGAAAATTTGTAATGTGTCCGTAATGTAAACCATTTTATTGCTGAAGTGATGGTTGAACATAACTTTACATATTTTCTTGGCGAAATGGAGAAATAATTAATTGAGCGTGATGGGGTTTAAAAAGCTAAATATGCGTAGCCGAGGTGCGACGCTGCCCTGAAACTACTCCAGAGATTTGGGAGAATGTTTTGGCGGAGACGCTCAGAAATGGATACATCAAAGAATCCTTCAAGGCTCGGCTTGTATTCGCACTTACAGATGAGCAGCGAGGTTGTCAGTACTGATTTAGACCACTCTGCTCATCCACGGGCCCCCTGCTGACAGTGCCCTCTAAACACTAGTGGGCCACGCACGCGCACACACACACACACACACACGCACACGTTAAGAAGGAAAAACTTGGGAAAAGTTGTCAGAGCGTCATGTTTGTGTGAAAAAGTTAGCGGTTATTCTTCCGTGGACACAACCAGGACAAAGACGATATGATGTTAAGGATGTTGAACGAAATCGACATAATATAGTAAATGAATGAACCTCTGCACCTAAAATCAATAGAGGAACTCATTTCCAAATTAGAACAGATGATAAATATAATGCAACAGCAAAACCTTTTGTGGAGACACAATTTGAATTGCTATTACAATTATTAAAAAAACGGCCCGGCTTTCATTGTTGTTGTGAAAAAGCATTTGGAATATTGGTGATTTGAGATGGTAAAAAAGTAAGTTTAAGTGATTTTGCTTTTTATTTATGTAGTGTTTTAGCAATAGAAAATAACTCCAATTTAATATTATATATGTACTATATATGTTATAGTTAATGCTGAATGAGCAGCAGCACATGCTCCATCCAGGACATTGTTAGAGGGATCTAACAACATAAACCACAGTGCAGCTGCACTGCTTTCCCTCTTTATGTCTACTTCTGCAAGTAATATACCACCTTTAGTGTTGTTGGGATGTTGCAAATGCTAATTACATTCGTATATTAGTGGGATAGTGTTTGAATCACCCCAGCACTTATAATTAATAAGAGAAACGTAAACCTCTTTTTGAAAGAGTTGTTGAACAAAATCCCGGATTGCTTCACGCTTGAGAGCTGATACCCAGCAGAAGCTCAATAGAGACGCCACGAGAAAAGCAAATATACACCGAAGTGATGGATTACGGCTCACTGAAAGCCGTGTTAATTTCCTTTGGCATATATCCCATGATTTCTGACTTAGTTCGTCCGGTCTTGGCATCAAACCCATCCGTGGCGAACCCAATTTGCTTCGCCTATGTCTCCCAACTTTGCTGTCCTCCTTGTTTTCTTTATTCAGCCCGGGCAGAGTGGGGCAGGAGGGAAGCGAGCGAGGCCTGGTCTCTTTGATGTGTTCTTAAAGAGAGAAAATCTGCCTTTCATAAGCCCCCCCCCGGTCTTATCAACTCGGAGTGATCAGGCGAGGCATCGGAGAATGTGTGTGTGTCCCCACAGGAGGGCTGTGATGATGGGGTGCTACTCACAGTACACCCTGCTACCTGACAAGTAGACTGCATCTACAGACCATTTAGTCAAATCTCGCCATAGATACCGTACCATTGGGAGTAGAAGTCACTCATCGCTATAATTTCTGGGATTGAAAAGGTTTATTACCAAAACGATGTGAGTGCAGCGTTTGTGTTTGGCAGTGTGTTGACTGACAGATTGATAATGTACAGAGATCTCATTACGTCGCACTGCCT
The DNA here is from genome assembly GCF_949316345.1 of Pungitius pungitius. Taxonomy (NCBI): domain Eukaryota; kingdom Metazoa; phylum Chordata; class Actinopteri; order Perciformes; family Gasterosteidae; genus Pungitius; species Pungitius pungitius. The sequence continues at coordinate 3,212,138 of NC_084905.1, forward strand.
TCTGTCCTCATCAGAGCAGCGTTGAAGAGTGAAAAGGTTTCATTTTAATGAACAATTACTGCAAGAACCTGGAAAAAAACGAAAAAGGAAAACCTTACAAACACAAGATCAAATAGAAAACAGCGATTTTGGACGTGTGAGTCCGACTGTCTTCAAAGAATTAAATCATTTTCTGTAAGAGATTCGATTTCAGGGCTGCTGCCCTATTTCATGCTTCATATTTTACATCACGACAATAAGCCGTGTCTCGGTGTAAAATATGAGGCATGAAACGGGCTGGCTGCTGAATTGATCAGCGTTCCATTTCTCTGTGTGCTGCATGCAGGCCGCTCACTAGAATTCACCTTTGACCCCACCAAACGGTGGTATTATTTATTATTCTTTTAATTATCCTTAAGTGAATTAAATGAAAGTGACAGATTCTCCTTCAATCCTAAATGTTCACTCACAACTTCAAAAAAAATATATTTTAATGAAAATAATTGAGTTGGATAATTATGCAATTTATTTGATGAAAGATTTGGATCTCAGGTGCTACTCTAGGAATTTTACGCTTCAGCCGTAGCAATTTATTCATTTATACTAAATCAGTTTAATCTTTCGTGTAACATGCCTCAAATGAATGCATTGATTACTTTAGTCAATTATATACCTTTTTGATATGTATGATAGAAAAGGTGCATACAAGATGCCAATTGGCGTCTTGGAAACACACCATTTTAAACATGAATTAGCAATATTGGCAAAGTATTGATTTCATTCGTTGTAAAAGAGTTAAATATCTTAAAGATAAGACGTAACTGAACAAAAGATTTTGTCTGTCCATCTGCGCACGGACGCACGCAGCGCTCAGCGGGGCGTTAAAAGTAGCAGATGTTAGTGACGTTTTAAGCTGCCAGGGATTTGACGGCCTATCGCAACATACACCGGGGGAGCCCTCCGAGTCACTCAAGTAGTCATTTCTATAAAGAGATTCTGCCTTCACAGACCCTGCCTTTGCATGTATGTGCATGTTTCTCGTGTCGGCCTGTGTGGTGGTGACTAATCACAGTCACGAAAGCCTTTGCTTAAATGCAGGAGAACGGTCTCTTTGGTTTGAAAAGAGCTTTTAAACCTGCTACCTGTGAAACGACGCAGGTCACTAATCAGACTTTGAGCAACGAGCAGCGCGCGTAAAAGGATCCCCAGAAATGCAGCTCCTTGCCCCCCCCCCCCCCACCGGACGCTTATCCGTCCTCAGGCTATTAGCCAATGGATCCGGAGATTTGGCCAACCCGTCTGTGAATAGGTTGCAAAACAGGCTGGCAACGTGCCCGCCAGACCTCCCCCGGAGAGACATCCACGTGGTCTGGAAGTCCGCTGACTGGACAACGACCAAAAAAAAAAAAAAAAAAACCCCGCCCGTCGTGATGCAAGCCAGCAGCTCAAGGTCAGCAAGCCAACCAGCCCGAAGGAGCCAGTACGTCCACGTTTAATAATCCCACTTGCTCTAATTACAGATCATGGTGAGCTCTCTGCAGAATAGACCAGCCCCGACATGAGAGGTGTGCGGTTCTTATTAAAGTGATTAAGTGCGAATGATCTGCCATCACGAAACAGCAGGGAGCCCTGAAATATATACTCCAAATGTAATGGAAGATGTGGAGCTCTCTGCATTTTAATCGTAGGATTATTGATAAGAGGGCTTGGCGGTTCTAAAATGACAAACTAGAGTCCAATTGACCATCATTTTCATTTTCGTCCTAATGACTTAATTACGTTTAGACCAGTGATTAATGCCCTCACGGGCCACTAGAGGTCAGTGGCGAGTTGAGTTGCTGCAATTGTTGAATTGCTACGCTTCCAAAACAGAAAGCTTTGTTTGAAGGAAGCATAGGTTTGGCCTTCTAAAAAGATAAAAGATCACCTGAGAGCTCAAAGTAGACTGTGGCTGCAGAAACTGAACATTTTGGGTAAATCTGGCCCTGACTCCATTTAGAAATCGAATTACTCCACATATCACCTGAAGCCAAACTCCTTTATCAATGCATACATAAGCCAAAAGAAAAAAAACGTTGATGTCAAATTTCTGCAACTAATCGGCTCCCCAACAAAGGTCATCCCGTGCGTTTTGACACAGAAACCAGACTTAAACCACAGCTCCAGTGTGAGTGAGCGAAACCAGCACACATGCCCCGTCACACGGAGGGGAGACACGAGAGGAGCTCCTCGGGCGCCGCCGGGCGCCGCCCCCCCCCCCCCCCCCGGCTCAAAAGACTCCTCAGGCTCACAAAGGAGGGCTTGTCTGTTGAGGTGCTTAGAGAACGGTCAGGTCGTTGATATGCAAGGCGACGGGGCAGCTCGCCTGCTTCAGAGTTAATTAAGCTCCAGACCCCAGTTGGCAGGGTGCCCCCCCCCCCCCCTCTCTCTCCAGCTGCACTGTGAGCTCCGACACCGGCATTCCGATAGGCCTCTACGCCTCCCCCCCCCTGGAGGTGTTCCCCTCCAATCTAAACACAACTTTATCTAAAATAATCTGCTCGTCTGTAATGTCAGGCACCTTGACTATCGCCTCCATCTTCATTTCTTCTTCTTCTTCTCTTCTCCTTGTGACTTACTTTCTTTGCTGGTGCCACGCCAGAAGTAGCTCCTGCGTGCCGCCCCCCCCCCCCCCCCCACACACACACACACGCACATTTAGAGCTCTCTCCGTCCTGTTTAATGTTTCATCCTCATACTGTATCTATGAAGGCAAAGAGGGCAGGCTCAATCAAACAGAGGACAGACTCCCCAGCGGCCCGCCACGGCTCTAATTGTGGATTCATCGCGGACGGAGCAGATCAATACGACACTCTTGACTCTGCGCAGCGCAGGATGATCTGAAGTTTGTCCTATTGGAATTTCTTTCACCATGGGGGATTAGATACTTCCATTCTCGTCGGAGGATGGCGAGACCTCGCTCTCGAGGGGGGAGACAGAAAACGGGGAAGAGAAGACCTCACCCCTTTTTGCTGTTTTCCTGCTAATGACTCTCCTCTGCCTTTGTAGTCAGAGGAACACACACACACACACACACACACACACACACACACACACACACACACACACACATATAAGCTGTTGTGTCCTCCGATTTTAAGGTGACCTTGGTGCTCCTGGAGACTATGAAGCCCACAGTTATTGTGACTCTCCATATAGCTGCTCTCTGGATCAGGGGCTGTAATAGTAGCTCTGCATTCAGGCACCTGAGAGGGTGGTGGTGGTGGGTTTAAAAGTGTGAACCTACCCTACAAAATAAAAGATCCATCTTAACAAGTCATTTAGTTCTGAGGGTGAACATCTCTATTCTATTCTAACCCTAATGTGTTTGACGAAAACAAAGAACTAAAAGACAGAAGATTTCTAGTATCTGCTAATCACTTGAGACGCAACATTCTTTCCTTTCTCTCTGCAGCATTTGGACTGGACATTTTTTTTTCATTTTTTTTTCAAGATTGGTCAAATTGGAACCTTATTCCATAAAGGCCAGATGGACGGGTTATATTTTCCCCCCTGAGTGATAGACTCAGAAATTGCAGAGGAGCAGCAGTAACACCTCCTCAGTCTGTCACAGCCTTCCTCCCATCACACGGCGAGGGGGGGGTCTCCGCTGCAGTGTCAAACCCACTGCCAACACAACTCCTCCATTCATCGACCCTTTTCTTCCGTTGGTTCTGGACTCCGGGTCGCAGCTTCCCCATTTAGTTTTCCCATTTGCATGCGGTCGTGCGGGGGGGGCATGTCGCTGAGACAAAAGCGAAAAGCCACCTGAGTGTATGCGGGCGCCGCTTGGGGTGCGGATGGAACGGGAACATGCATTCGGAACCACAGGGTTCAGTTAGCCTGTGTTTGAAAACTATTTTTGAAAAAAAAACTCAGTTCAAAGGAGGAAGAATGAAGATGAAAGCTGAAGTACGGAGAAATAATGGGGTGCCCTGGTGGCCTTGATGTTAAGCGGCTGGCCGCCATCTACGTGCCCAATTTACTATTTTATGTTCCAAAAAGAAGTCCGAGACAACGTGAGCGCACACACGGTAGAATATTCACTGACAAGCTTTACTATCAGAGAGCAAATTGAAAGATGTCACTATATGAATTTACAAAAGGCAGCTGAAGAAGATATCGGTTACCACCGAGACAATATATGAGACTATACTATGCACGTGTATGTGTAGTTATGAAACGCAGTATATACTGCTGCTACGAGTCAGAAACGGGCAGCAAACCGGATGTAACCACAGGGTGGCTCCTCAGTGAGGGTGTGAGTGCGCCACAGTAGCGCACAAACGGATACGTTTAAAAAACTATTTATGCCACTCTGAATCACAACCTACAGTCAAAAAAAAGGTCTAAAATGACAGATTTCACAACACCATAAAAGAGGTGCACCTCTGTTCAATAATTGATTCTTGTCATCTCCCGCCTTGACTACTGTAGCTCTCTGCTGGCGGGTCTCCCAGGTACCGCCATACGACCTCTGCAGCTCATCCAGAATGCAGCAGCTCGGTCTTCAACCTTCCGAAATACTCCCACACCACTTCTCCGTTCTCTTCACTGGTTACCAGTGGCTGCCCGCATCCAGTTCAAAACATTGGTACTGACGTACCATGCTGTGAATGGATCGGGACCAGTCTACATCCAGGACCTGGTGAAAACCTACATCCCAACTCGCTCACTCCGCTCTGCATCTGCCAAGCGGCTTGTTCCTCCCTCACTGAGAGAAAAGCACTCGGCGAGATGGCGACTCTTTGCTGTCCTGGCTCCCAGATGGTGGAACGATCTCTCTGATGACATCAGGACCGCAGAGAGCCTCTACATCTTCCACCGAAAACTCAAGACACACCTCTTTAGACTCTACCGGGACTAAAACACTAGCAGACCGTAGCACTAACAAATGGTAGCACTTAAATTGTACTTATAATGGCACTTTTCTATAACATGTTTTGAAACCGCTTATTTGATGAAAATTGTACTTTGTTACTTGTTCTTCTGAGTTTGCATCTCTATGTGGAAATGCACTTATTGTAAGTCGCTTTGGATAAAAGCGTCAGCTCAATGACATGTAATGTAATGTAATAAGACAAATTAAAAAGGACACCAAATTGGGCCAGCACAGTGTCACAGTTCTTTAGTCAAAGTCCACCTGTCCAACTCCACCACACAGAGACAACCAAAACGTGCAAAGGATAAAAATGAATGATAAAAATGGAAGTAAAAGCGTACAGATACAACAATCTAAAAATGACTGTATAAACAAAACAAAGTGGTGTCAAACGGTTACATAAACAGGCCACACACAACTAAATTATGTATGCAATTAATATATAAACTTGACTGAATATGAACAATTAGACTGAATCTACGCCTTCTAACTATGTCCCCTAAAGAAAGGCTTCACATTATGCACCGCTGTTTACTCTCTGGACGCGGATCAATGGAAAGACACGGAGGCGTGCACCGACACAGGGAGAGCAAGAGGAAGAGGGTGAAGGGAAAATTCATTTGTTATGACAAAGCAGGATAAAATGTCTGCAGAGAGGACCGTGTCCACTCTGTCCGGCCCGGCGAGAATTGATCCCTTGATCACAGGGACACAATCACACACCATAAAATCCTCTGGCCCTTTAATTTAATAATGTATATAATATACAGATCAGTCTATTAGTCCTTGTTTTTCTTCTTCTTAGTTTCTCTAATAACAGCCTAAATGTTATTCATTCAGTGGAGACACATTTCCTGATTATACCATCAGAATAAATGTCAGTGTGTCTCAGTCACCGCGAAGGAATTGAGGCAGAGATAAAATAAAACGTTATTAATTCTGGGATATTAAACACGCCCACTCCCCTTTTCCACTTTTTACATATTCATCATAAAACGAATGCAATTATCAATACTGTAATCTATTTGGCGGTCACATGGTGCAAAAAAGTCATTACAAGTGAGCCTTCTTTAATGAACAAATCTAATGAAGTGCAGTAATATGTTAGAAGCGAGATTTCTCTCACCTTAGGGGGTTATATGCGTGTGTGTGTGTGTGTGTGTGTGTGTGTGTGTGTGTGTTTGAATCAAGGACTTAAGTAGTTTTGACATGGGTGAAATGCTTTGCTAAGGACAAAAGAAAAGACAGCCAGGGTACTAAGTTGGATAGAAATGTGCAAAAGATAATAAATATTTTTTTTAATGTGAAAGTGTGCACAGCCGTGTTCTGACGCATGAAAGCCAATAAAGGGGAGAAATTACCGCATCTAATCTCGTGGATCCACCACATAAGCATCAACGCACATAAACACATAAAATCACGACACTTGAATGATTTATTTGCTCAGGGGAATGTAAAGCCCCCCGCGCCCCCCCCCCCCCCCCCCCCCCCTCCGGAGGACTCCTAAAACAGCCGCCTTGCATTATTCATGTACGTCGGCACGGTTTCTGCTGAGATGCAAGTCCTTGGACATGTGCAACGGACTTCTGTACAGGACTTTTGTTTGAGGGGCATTACGTGATGTGGCAAGACATCATTCAGTGATGTAATGGACCTCGTCTTCCCGGCTTCTTGCTTTCTTAGGAATTCCACAGAGAGAGAGAGAAAGAAAGAGAGGGCAGCAGCAGCAGCAGCAGCAGCGTCAGTGGATGCCTTCTCCCATGAAAGGCCAGTTACTTGATCGGTTTCCTCCTGTGTGCGCGCTGGGAGGAACGGCGCGCTGATGGCCTTTAACCAACAGCAAATACACAAAACAGCATGTTTTACACAGGAGCACATAAAAAGGCCCTTGAAACAACAGCAAAACTGCTACATCAGATTATATTAATCAACCAATCACATGCGAGTGCACTTTCCCTTATCTAAACCAACTGAAAAAAGCCACTTGATATTAAACAACAATACTCAGCCGCGGCAGCAAACCCTCTCTGATCCTAAAATCTAAAAAAGCTTCAGCTGTCACCACCAACCACTCCATCCTTTAATCTGTTGAAGGAGATCCATTACCATATTAATAATGAGATGTGAACCCGTCATATATTCAACTCTGAAATAAAGCAGCCTGCCAGGCACTCACACTGAGTCATTTTAATGACGGTGTGATAATTATAACTGCATGTGTCAGAATTGACAGACATGGCTCCCTGCATTCATCATCACACACACACACACACACACACACAAAACTGTATCCTCTTCTACTTAGTCCACATGTAAAATAGGGCACGGCCTAGCTTGCCTGCATTATGAACAGTCTTGAATACGACAAATTGGTTTATTAACTCACCAACTGGAACTGAGGCGAGGGTCAGCGTGTCAGAATAAATGGAGAGGGGCGTGATGTCGAAGCTTTTGGTGCCCGGTTACATCTGTCCAGAACCATGTTGGAGACTGAAGGGTTCTCGCGCTCCTGACGAATTTCCCCATACTCTGCGAGATATAATAAATAAAGAAAAGAAAAAAAAAAAATCTATAAATGATGTGGTGATATAAATAGTATTTGATGTGGGATGATGTCAGCAGGAGTGAGTGCACATTTTTAAGACGTAACATTGCACATATAAAGTTTCTCACGCAGTTTACTGACATTAAGATGCTGTTGTGTTCAATAGATCGCATTCGGTGGCTTTGAGCGACACAGCAGCAGGCGTCAAATGTGAGTGTTCAGATGGTTATGAAACGATGTTCGGTTCCTTGTTGCCACACTGTACACGTGTGTGTGTGTGTGTGTGTGTGTGTGTGTGTGTGTGAAAGAGATGCTTTGTTTTCTCAGTTTTGACTGTACACCTGTGCAATGCTTTACTTGGATTTTGGCAAATCAACAAATGTGAGGACAGGCATTTAAAAAGAAAAAATGAGCTCAAATTAAATTCAAATTTGAATACATCAACATGGAGAAACATGCAAAGCGCAGTTAATGGAACACATTATGCACGTATTTAGTGCACACAGCAAGTTCAAGTCAGATTGGGTCAAAACACATTATGTGACAAACACCCCTCCCCCCCCCCCACACACACACACACACACACAGCTCAGCCGGTGCAGTGTTTGTATTTGCTTGACAGCATTTTAGGGTGATCACGACTGTCTAAATGGATGTGTTGTACGGCGTTTGCTTCAAACCAGCACGGCAAGTATTTCAAATACATGTAAGTGTATACAGTATATTGTCCACTTTCCAATATATACACATAATCTGCATATTTTATCAGCTAAATTCAGCCGCCTCTCATTCTCAAACCAAATCTCTATTGTACATTGGAATTTTGAATAATTTTTATTTCAATTTATGCCAGAGAAATGCTACATATTCATGTTGAATATGAAGTCGACATAGTAAAGCAGGGATGGAGAAAATGTTTTAAGGGGTATAGTGAGGCCAATAGGCCACCTCATCAACAGCATTATGCCTGCAGCACTGCTGAGTCTCTTACCTCTGCACTGCCTGGAATGTCACACAGACGAGACTCCTGTCCCTTTATAATCTGTGTGAATGACCATTAGTTGCTCCTGTCTAAGCATGTGTGTGTGTGTGTGTATTTAAGTCTTTATGGGGGAATATAATGTATTGCGTGTGAGTCATTGTTAGACTCTTTTCTGCTGAACACAGGCAGGAAGGCAGGCAGGTAAACCAATCGGTGTTCTCATTAACCGCCTGTGGCTGCACAGTGAGTGAGGGGAGAAGAAGAGCAGAGGACTGCGCTAAGGAAGAGTGAGAGAAAATACAAAATGGAAGATTTTTTTTTTGTTACAAAGATTCACGTGCGCAGACAGATTTGCGCTTTACTGATTGTGTGCTGTGCAGGTGTGTGTGTGTGTGTGTGTGTGAGTGTCTGTGCTTACACTTGGTCTACCAAAGTGTGTGTGAGAGTCCTGCGTGAGCCTGTGCGTGCACGTATGCATCTCTGCCCATCTGCACGTCTGTATGGAGGGGAGTAATTGAGTGGTGGAGGACAGGGCTCGACACCGCAGGGAGCCAGCTGTAGTCATTGAGGGATGAGCGCTCCGCCTCTGGGAGCCAGCATCTCTCTCTCTCTCTCTCTCTCTCTCTCTCTCTCTCTCTCTCTCTCTCTCTCTCTCTCTCTCTCTCTCTCTCTCTCTCTCTCTCTCTCTCTCTCTCTCTCTCAAAACAAGGCAACAGGGGCGGGGTTGGAGAGAAAGAGGAATATTGGGAGGGACGGAGGGAGATTGAGTAAGTGAGAGAGAGATGGGAGAGGGCGATATGAGCAACAAACCTCCCCGGGAGTTGCATCTCCTGCGCTCACACAACGCCGAAGGAGAGGGGTGGGGGTGGAGGGACGATGGGGGGGAGAGAGAGAGAGAGAAAACCAATGGGAGCTCCTTTAGTACAATACACTTAGATGTGATGGGGGATGCGAAGGAGGGGGGGGGGGCTATAAGCCCGTGAACTACGTATTTTTATTAGTATTTGAATGACAGTGGAATGTCCATGATTCCTGGTCATAGGTTTTCACGATCACAAAATGGGCTGAATTCAGAGAACAATCAGCACCTCAAAACAACTCTCAATGCAGTGACATTTGTGAAAAAAGTTGTGTTTACTCAATTGATTTAGTAGTGTGTTTCTACGGAAGAATAATCACAATATACGCACTCTTATACGCACATATTCATTCTTAAAATAAGCTTTAATGACACCTTATGAAACTAAGAGGCAAAGACAAAGAGGCTGAGGTGTTTGAGAAGTGACCACAGGTAGTTTATTGCTCAGGGATTTGGATATTAAAGAATAAGTGCCTCTTTTTAGCAAACTGCAGCTAGGGGCTGATCTGACAGTACTCTCCAAAAACGTTCTGATTACAGACGTGCCAGCTGTTGGTTGGACTGTCTAATGGTGTCTGATGGGTTTTTGCCTGAGATATAACACAAATAAATGAAGAGCAGCCACATACTGGGCTTAAGCTTACAAAAGCTTAACAATAAAATTAAAGCATTTTGACATTTTACTACTGTGATGATTGTTTATTATTTCTTTAGTATAATGCAAGTTTGAGAGATTTTTAATCAGATTGATCATCACATGAATCATCATCACGGTACATTTCGTTAAATATATGTATAAGATGCTATGCACACATTGCAGGAATCATGCAGTGTCTCCTTGATGAGGGGGCTCGGGCAGGGTGAAGGGCTCTCATTATTCCACGACAGACTCCTTGCTCTCGGATTTAAATGTAACATTAGCAGATAAACTTCAGGCTTAGCCGACCAAACCGTGTCTTTGCAGTCCACTGGAGTCTTATGTAGCAAATGGACCAGGCTGTTACTCAAAGTGTGGCAAATGAGTTACAGTCAGAGGCGGGAAGACCCTGTTATACCGAACAGCCAATGCACTGAGTTCACTGGGCTTTGAAAAGTACATAAATAAAATTGACAAACTAGCCCTGGACACAGAATCTGTGACGTTGCTGCAAGACAATAAAAAAAGACACGTGCCATGTGAGAGAACTGGTGGAGAAAACTATAATCGCACCTGGGTGAATCAGCGCTTCGTGGATGGGGCCACATTTTTCTCCCTGGAAGCCTGCCAGTAATTCAGGATCGCATCTCGATCACTAATGCAAATTGCCAGGGACCAGAGTACACACGCTTCTCCCCTGGATAGATGACTGAGCTGCTGGCAGAGTTCATGCGGTGCATTTAAACACATGAGGAAAAAAAGACTAAAACCTGGACCTTATTGTTTATGGTCTTCTGAACCGATGTGTTTAAATCTCAATACTGCTGCTTGTGTAAAAGATGCTGAGTCATGCGGCCTACTTTAAGATATTAAGCTTCATGTTAATGATACAATTCCTTTATATCCTCATAAATAATTATGTTGCACTGTCTCTCTGATATAGAAATATTCTTAATTCGTGAAATACACTTGGTTGGATTGGAAGCATGCTGTGATCAAAACGGATGACCAAGCGAGTTTTATTAAAAGGAGTTGTGTTGCAGTCACGTGATTTTTGAAGCTCAGTTGCCCCACATAAGGCTGATTGGAGGTGCCGTATGATTAAGCTCAGTTGACACTAATTCTCTGCACTTTCACTTTGTGAATAATCCGGCATGATAATCGACGGGTAGGCCTGATGATAATTGACAAGCTGTGGGCAAAGCCACAATCTTATATACAACAATATTATAGAAACCCACACGTAATCGTGCAGTCACCAGGTTAAAGGAATATTACGGGTGAACCACTGAGCGATATATATGACTGCTTAAAAAACACCTACACAGCCACCGGCGGGGTGTAACGCACCTCAGGCATCAGAGAGGAGCTAAGTCAACCCATTTATTAATGACATCACTTCATCTCCACATCAGTTAAAACCCTGAAAAGAGATAGCAGCCAGCGTGGGATGAGAGAGGAAAAATAAGTTCTTTAAATCCTCCTTTCACTTACTGGAAACGCTGTTGGTATCAAAGAGCTTTTAAAGACTGCAGGCGTGTCTGTAAATCATACAGAGAGGAGCAGAGCTGTTATAATTGCTTTGCAATGCCTGCGATGCCCCCGCCGCATTATCCCTGTCATAGCTCATTGGTTTTTTTATTGTTAAGTGCCTCGTAAAAACGGCATCAATACATGACCATTGATTTGTGAACGGCTGGGTAATCTCCCCATATGGTGAACATACATGATCCACACACACACACACACACACACGGGAAAAAGTGTGCAGCCACAAAAGGATGCCCGCATCAGATCAGCCACAATGGCCCGCGGAATAAGAGGATGTGTCCAGATGGGCAGCAGGAGAGGCGGAGGAAGGAGAAAGTGGAGGGATGGCGCTGAGGGACAAGCCCCCCCCCCCCCCCCCCCGTGCTGCTGGTGCTCACTTTGAAACGTAGCTTCTTGTCACAAGTGAACCAGTGTGTCAGTGTTTGTACTGTGCAGCATTGTCTGTGTTAGCTCAGGCCCGCTTCACACACCCCGGCCGGTGGTTACACTAACTATACACACACACACACACACACACACACACACACACACACACACACACACACAGACACAATACGCAGACTTATCAGAGGGAGCAGAACACTGCTCCGATTAATAAGCCATGGCTCTGCCGAGTCACAAGCCAAAAGAATCCCTAACCAAATCTGGTTAGAGGCCAGGTTGCAATCTCTCTGCAAAATTGAGAAAAACTAAACCAAACATTGTTCTTGCTCCTCCAATATTGATGAATTTTTTTTATTCTAGATAAGCTTTTGGGATCAGAACAGACGAGGCTAAATTGGCCAAACCAGACTGTAGAAGATGGCTTCTGCAGAAACCCCTCCGCCCCCCCCCCCCCCCCCCGATCCTTTGTATCATCAGAACCTGCAGGGGGCTCGAGTGAGAATCTTAGCTGTAACTCAATCGTTAACCAAGCATTAAGATGTGTGTGTGTTTTTTTTGTCTTCGAAAGGGCCCATTTTCTCCCTATAAAGGACTCGATGTTGTTCATTACCGTCACAGTCTTCTTCACAGAGACACGCTCTTGACAGTACGCCCGGGTGCCTCGAGTGTTTTTGTGTGTGTTTGTTCGAATGCGTGCACCCAGCGGAGGTTTACCTCCGACTATGGGCCCGTAGTTCCACATGTCTGGTGTTCCTCTGTGTCACACCATCAGCCGTCTAGCGCAATCAATCAAGAGAGCCCATTGTGCCTCGCAAAAAGCCAATGAGCTGCATCAATAACTGAGCCTGCGCTCCCCACCCATGAATATTCCCCTAATGAAACAATCTCTTACAGCAACACAGGACTCGAAGTCAGTGAGGAAATCACTGAGAGGCTGCACGGCGACAGGGAGGTCCGTACTTCCGTCTGATTCGGTCTCGTGATGAGAATAAGGAAAAAGAACAGGGACAATTTGAAAGAGAGAGTGAAACGCATGCGCACGTTGACCCATGTTCGGCCTTTTGTCCTTTTGCGACGTAAGCTAATGCAGTTAACAAAAGGCCGCTAGCTGACTGTAATCCATTGACTCTGATACCCATCCCCCAGAGATGGAACCGAAGAAAGAAAGCCATGGGAGGAATTAACGGCCACGTCTCACTTTTTCAAAACGTCACACATGGAGGAGTCAACAGTGTCCCCCCCCCCCCTACGTAGCCCTCATTTCCATTAAAACAACATAGCGGTCCCCGGCCCCTATTAAGGCCCGGAGAACCGGGCCATCCTCAGCGTGCAATAGGCTTTGCACCGAAAAACAGTGTGTTCATCACTTGGCCTCCCGCTATTGCAGTTAACTCGGTGCTAAGACCATTATTTAAACGCTGAAAGCCGAGCGAGTCATTTGGAGCGACGCAGTGCCAGCTCTTAACGTCTATTCTACGGCCGCAGCTGCAGTGTGTAGCCTGGGATCTGTCGAGGGGCCACTAAGTGACGCTCCATTGAGCCTCCACAAACAACACAAGACAGAAATGAACCACTGAGGCTGGAGAAAAAAAAGGGGGGGGAATGCTTCCTCTGTCAGAGAGAAGACGGATGACAAAGCACGGAAGAGAGGGCGAAGCAGGGAAAGAGACGAGAGCACGGAGAAGGGGCTGCCTGTGATTTATTGGGGGGCACATGTTGGTTTCGGAAGCACCGGTGAGGCAAAGGCTCGATCAGCCAGGTGCACCGAGTGAGAAGTGCCTTTCTACCGTCTTACGGCGACACACAAGATGCGCGTGACCCTTTAATATAGCCTTTCCGCTCGCCGTGAGTCACACGGAGGCCCCCCTACCCGCGCCGTCTCTAATACTGCCCACAAGCACACGCACGCACACACACAACACGTACTCATTCCCTCCCCACAGAGAGCGCATCGTCCACCTCGAGAGCAACAGCGATATTTACACCCAGCGGAGTGGAGGGGGGCCGGCTTTCTTGTCACGAAGCCGACCTTCTCAGCGCACGCAGTGCAGCAGGTGACTCCAACGATCGGCGTCCATCCGAAGGAGGGAGCGGCTATTCTGGCCGCCGACAGGAAGCAAGATGTGCTGGTGTGCGTCCGGGACACTTCAATCCTCGGGGGGGGGGGGGGGGGGGTGGGGGGGGGAACAAAAAAACAGAGACCTAGCCTTTGACGTCAGAGTGGCTGTTCAGGCAGAATCACGGGTGGAGATTAACAAGAGGTCTCCGAAGGGGGGGGGGGGGGGGGGGTAGACCCCGTTCTTGTTGCTAGGAGGCACTGGGTATCTATCTTTGATCGCTGGATGCCTTTAAAAGAGTCAAAATGTTTCAAGAGAGGTGTTAGAGAACGACAGAAATAGAGCGAACTCTTCTTATCATATAAGGTGTCTATCTGCACACCACGTAGTGTGGCCATAACATTTTAGCTTCAGATTATGGACGCGCTGTATAATTCCTCCAGGTTTACATACCTATTTTACACTGATTTCTGTAATAATAGAACAAGAATCTACAGCACATGTTCTTATACATAAATTGCCACAGTTCCACATCCTCTCCAGTTGCCTGTGTGCTGTAGTTCTCTGTGTGTGTGTTACTGCTACGTTGATTGCTTTACGTTGCTGGGCACAAACAATAGCTCTTTATCAAGAAGTCGTGGAGTGAGATGTCGTCCGTGAAACTGTGGTATCGGTGGGATTATCGCTGTGGAAAATGTCAAAACAAGGCAGTGGATGTGCTTTAAACTTTTGCGATGGAGTCGTGTCTCGTGAGCCCCCCAGCGACTCCCAATGAAACAGAGAGCAGTCGCCAATGACAGCACGAGTGGAAGGTGGAAGGTCAATCCGTCAATGTGTCTCATGTCCACTCTCTCGGTGATCCACACGCGTGCTTTGGGATGGACCCCCGTCTTCGGACGCCATCGCGGGAGCTGCTGACTCCTCTGTCACGGCTTCACTGTGAGCAAAGAGAAATCCCGATTGTACCAGAGAAGGCGATGACGAGTAGCGCATCCCCTGCAGCACACTCACTGAACCAAAAGATGCACAAATGAACACAAGCGTATGCAGCTGCAGGGTGCTTGTTACGGACATAAAGTGGACGGACTCGGTGCAAAGAATAGCTTTACAAGGTTACCTTTATTCATTTGATTTTAGACATGTGTCTTAAAACAAGATCAAGGTAGATACTGTTATGCTGTAAGCAAAGATTGAGTAGCAGGTATAGGCCTTGTAGGTCTCTTCCTGTCTCGGGGCTAATTGTGTTTTGAAACAATACTGCGAATGCAGAGTAAAAGGCGTCATTAGTTAGGCACTCACGCTTTATGTATTATTCCAAAACAATTCCTTGATTAACAGAGTGCTGATTGTGTGAATCAATGCCTGTAATTATAAATCAAACCCTGCTATTCTCCAGCAACTGTATACCCTTCAATTACCACTCTGTGTTTGTGAGTTGTGATAAAAACAACTTTAAATGCAAAAACTACTGGAAGACGTGCTTGCCTTTGGCACTGCGGGCTCATCCAGCCTCATTTTTACTATTTGACCATTCATTTAATAATACGAACCTTGAATAAGTTGCTCAATAATGTTGTTGACAGGCAGGGCAGCTTAATTAAAATACAATAAAACAATTTTGGAATTTTCAGACATTTTGACAGTTCTTCTAAAACACAATTTGCTTATATGATGTTTATAATTAATTACTGGGAAAGAAGTAGACTGATATTCCCTCCTCCTTCCATAGGCAGTAGACCACAAAGTAAATTAAAGTTAATTAAAATGACTCACATGTAATCAACATAATCACACGTTGCTCCGAGCTGCTCCGCCCAAAACGACCACTGAAGGAAACCAAATCAAACCTCAACAGCCCAATTTAATGTGATTTTAAATGTTTTTGTTATGTTTTCTTTACAAAGTTATCAAAATGTTCTCAAATGAAATATGCTTTACATTCTACACATGATTGGCCTCTGATGGAGAAATAGTTCCATTATTGCTGATATACTTAATTGTTTTCCCATTGCATGCTAGACATTTTAACAAGGCCAACTCTTTGCACATGAGATGGGTATCTGGAACTAGACAGTAATGTACCTAATGTCCATTCCATGTATAACCCCCCCCCCCCACCTCACCCACCCACACAGACACATACATAGAAAAACACACATCCCCCTAACAAACTGGTATCTCCATCAATAAAGCGTTGCTGAAGAGCAGCGGACAACAAAACAGTGCAACTACTCACGTCAGCAATGAGTGGGATCAGATTGCAGGGGAATATCTCCAAACCCACTGCTGATTTCAACAAGCAACTCAGCTGTGATTTATGGACTTAATCCCCGCAGGCAGCGCGTACAGCCGGCTCTAATGAAACACACTGGTTTGGATGTGATCTGAAAAGTCCAGATAACGGCGCCATGTGGAAAAGAACATATGGATCACCGAGCTCCTCTCCAACATTCCTGAACAATCTGGACAGAACATTGAGTGTTTTAGCGCCACTGAGGACTTCACCAGTTGCACTGTGGAGGCCTTCAGCTGCTTCTTCCCAGCGGGATAAGCATCCTATCTGCCCTCTGGAAAAACAGGAAGAGCCCTTTTGCACACTGCTACTGTGAGTTCACCCTTTCACTTATAGAATATTTGTCATATCACCTGCAGAGGATTACATAATATAGTTTGAACTCTGAGAGCTCTGGTGGTTTGTTGTACCAAAGCATAACTTTGTGACTGCATTGCATCTTATTGCACCTCTTCGATTACTCTGATGGTAAAGCAAAAACATCCTGCAGTGCCAGCCCATGGGCAGAAGAAGACGTTTGGATTAGCTTGTTGTGAGATCATCTGGGGATATGTTCACCAATTCTCCGAGCCCCCGTGGGACCCTGAATGGACGCTGCTTTAAGTTACACAGCCTACTGCAGAGCTTAAGTGATGATAGCTATGGAGGACAAAAAATGACTTAAGTTTAAATAAATGAATAAATAAATGCGTAAATACATGTATGAATAAATAAATGGTTATATAAGAATAAATACATTAATGTAATAATATAATTTTAAACCTAAACAGAACATAATTAAATAAATTGAAATTAGTTTATACCTACAATTATTTATTTCTACATTTCTGTATTTATACAATTATTTATTTCTACATTTCTGTATTTCTTCATTTATTTATGCCTGTATTTCTGTGTCCGTATGTAAATGAGCTCTGGCGGTCTGAACCTCATTCTTGAGCAGGATTGGTCAAAAAGAGGAGCGAGACAGAAGCAATCGATCCCAGCACATCGCTCCTGCGCTCATGGCTTCTACCGGGTGGAATGTAGCTCCTCGTCATCCTCGCCGCCTTCGTCATCCTCGCCGCCATCGTCATCCTCGCCGCCCTTCGTCATCCTCGCCCCCACCGTCCTCCTCCTTTGAAATGGTTTGAAAACACCATGTAGCCAAATGCTATCAGCTTCTGCCGAGGAGCGAACTCCAAGACAGAAATAGTAGACTAATCCTGCTTCAGACAGAGGTTAGGACCCCCCACCTCATTAGCATACAGACACACGCATAGATAATTGTGGAAATGTAGAAATAAATTAATGGTATGTATTTGTTTATGTCCTGTTTTAATATTTATTTATGGTTACATTCATTTACTCATTTCCATATTTTTTTACGCATTTATTTATTTATTCCTGTATTTATTTATACATGTATACATTTATTTATACATGTATAAATAACTAGCGACCATTAGAGCATTTTGTAAAGGCAGACAGGAGGGGAGAGGAGGATTACAGCGGTACTACTGCCATGAGGCATCCGACCACATTCATCATCATATCAGCTTCCTCATTTTGAGGACTGTCGATACACTGCCATGAGCTGCGACATCTTCTATCATTTATCTATTTTCAGAGCAGGAAATGCCGCTCTCACTAAATCAGGAGGATACGTGGTTGTATGAACGGGGCACAGTGGCTGGCTACCACAGCAGGTTTGTTCAATACCTTGCTGTTGGGCTTCAAAAACATTCCATCAAAATGTGCTTTAGCAAGTTTGCCCATTCCTTTTTCTTCTGCAGACTCCAGCAGGTGTCACTCTAACCTGTGATCTCCAATAAAGAAAGAGGAGCGGCAACCACCAACCAACCCCGGACTGGGACTGTCTGGGAATGGAAGAGGTGGAGTTAGTCAATCAGTCACCGCTCTGCCTTCAGCATGGCTGAGTTCACCAGAGGTTCACCTCCACGCAGCAGAGCAGCGTGAAGCCGGCCTGCTTACCGCACCGTGTAACACTGCTGAACCCAAGACCTCAGGGGGAGGAATTGTTTTCTCCTCGCTGCTAAAAAAAAAAAAACCCGGCCCCCACCTCTCCTTTGAGCGTGCGTACCAAACTGCTTTGTCTCGGCATTCGTGCCAATCCGAGACGACGATCATTAATTCATCATTTGGTGGCTTTGGCGTGTAAACATCCCTTATGTTAAAACTAGCGGTGCTTCTAGATTTCCCAGGGTGTGGACGGCTCGTGTTGAACGTTAGACAGGAGAGGAACAGCAGTGGATAGGCCCACAGCACTTGAGAAACCACTGACAGACTGTTCCAAGGACATAACCTTTAGTATGTTTGCTGAGGAGTGAAGGTGACGTGTGTGTGGTAATTTTCTCTTTGTCTCTGGACCGTGTCATTTCTGATCTTGGGGGCAAAACTGCTTTCGTGAGCAGCAGGACTTTTAATGCAGCACATGTAGCTTACATGCACATCGAAAGCATGTCACTCTTCATTTACACTGTAGCAGGTTACATAAACTTCACAGCAGCTGCAGCTTCACAAACAGACAGGGATTTACATGTTCTGGACACTGTTTCTCTTTCTTTGAGTATATATGTGTGTCTGAGCACGCAATGTGTGCCCATGTGTATATGTACACATCATAACAGTGCAAAAGGGGAAATAAAAAAAGCTCCTTCAGCAGTGGCATAAACACTCACTCTGCACACCGCATCTCGCCAACTGAAGGAAAAGTGCTCCATCTCAAGTGGTTCATGTTTGTCCCAAAATAGAGGAGCTGAAACCTGGTGTGAACCTTAAGGTAAACCAGAAGGTTTAATACAGCACTCAACCATGCTCACAGGAAAGAAAGATCATAGGAGGGGTTGCCTTTTTTTTTAGTTGTGTGATCAATTTGCAATGCTTGGTTGCATGAGAATGAGAATCTGTCAAAGTTTTTGAGTCTCAAGTTAAACTCTATCTTTAACTCAAGTTGGTTATTTTTTTCTCCAGAGCCACAGATGTTGTATACAATAGAATACAAATACTTTCACTTTCATTGGGTGGTAGCTACTCCCTATAATGATGGAAATCACAAAACATCTTTGGCATCCCTCTTTAATTTTAAGATTTTTCAGTCTGTGGAACTTCAAAAATGTCATTTATGTTGTAAGGAAATCACATTTGGTCTTGGAGTAGCACTATTTTGCAGAGGTGGGAACAAGTCACTGTCATGCAAGTCACAAGCAAGTCTCAAGTCATTGCCCTCGAGTCCCGAGTCAAGTCGAGTCAAAGACGAAGCAAGTCCCAAGTCGAGTCACAAGTCACAGCCATCAAGTCTCAAGTCGAGTCACAAGTCGTACCATTTTAGTTTCGAGTCATTTCGAGTCCTTTTATTATAGTGGGGACGGGGAACCCTGGGTGATGGTGCGCTGCCTCACAGACCTAGACTACGAAGGGAAGGGTAATGGTGGATCGACTGTGACTGTGTTATAGTGCTGTAACGCTCACCCCAATGCTGCAGCGTAAATAAGGAGGCGATGACTGGCTTGCAACTCCGGTGCATTTATTTATATAAAACAACTCAACATCGGTCACTGTTGGCCGTCACCACACCGAACGAACACTTCCGCATACACGGCCCCCCAAAACTCGGGTTGTCTCGCGAAACTACAGCTGGTAACGGAGCATAACGTGAACACATGCAACATCTGCATAACTGATTAACTAATAACTTTAACTCAGCTCATTACACTACTTTAAAACGGACGTTGACATAATG
The DNA here is from genome assembly GCF_949316345.1 of Pungitius pungitius. Taxonomy (NCBI): domain Eukaryota; kingdom Metazoa; phylum Chordata; class Actinopteri; order Perciformes; family Gasterosteidae; genus Pungitius; species Pungitius pungitius. Next base: position 3,232,088 of record NC_084905.1, read on the forward strand.
TTGGCGAGGATTTCCATCGGAGTCTGAATCCGGGTTCAAAAATCCCGATTTTTGTAACCATGAACGAGCTGTCTCGTTGATACGGTCAAATGGACTGCAGTGATTGGATGTTGTTCAGGCAGCGCGCGCTCTCTGCATACAGGTGGCGCACATTTTCTTGACAGATGCAGATAAACAGAGCGGCGCGGCCGTGTGAAAATGTTATCCCCCAGTTTTCGTGGGAAGTAGCAAGTCTTCTCGAGTCAAAAGGCCAAGTCAAGTCACGAGTCATCGGTGTTCAAGTCCAAGTCGAGTTGCAAGTCGAGTCGAGTCTCAAGTCATCAAATTCATCACTCGAGTCTGACTCGAGTCCAAGTCACATGACTCGAGTCCACACCTCTGCTATTTTGATAAGCAACTGTTTTGTCTGTCTGGTCTGCTAGCATCAGTGATGTGAATTAAACAGCATCCGACCCGCAGTGCCCATTAAAATCTAACTCAGACCATCTTTAGCTGGTCTTAGCTGGGGGGGTTTTAGCCCGTGAGCTCAAGGCCAAAGTTATTTATTTTCCAAAAAGTGAGACATGGAATACATTTAAAAACCAATTACAACGCATGCGATGGAGGTGAAATCCTTTTAGTATTACACAACTATCATTTTATTAAGGCAGAAGACAGAAAGGGATTAGCATAAAAAGTTGTTGCCTGTATCGCAGTTTGACGGCATCTGGATCGAGAAAGAACAAACCAGGACGTGAAGGAGAGAAAACAGAAGAGGACTCTTTGAGGACTCAGCTAATATATTTGAAGCTTGTTAGTCATAGTATGTATACGTTTGCAATACCTCAACAGGCTACATCTCTCATTGCAACACTGATTTGTCTCATCGCTGAACACTGAACACAAAATATAAAAAAGAATAAATGAGCCATTACATGTGCTCTAGACTTTATAAGGCATGACAAATTGCTTCGATTGTTAAAAAAAACAAACGGCATGCGTTGGTGCGTGTGAAGCATATGGGACGATCATCTACAACTTTTGGTTGTAATTCACACCGCTCGTTTGTTGTCGCAGAAACAACGCAGCTTAATCAAAAAGGTGCCAAGTGTCAAAATCGTTGTCAGACAAATCTAGATTATGTTTACTCTGCTAAGATTAAAGCATCAGTCTCACTGGCAGGGAAAAGCGTTCGCTCGAACATACAAACCACAAAGCTTCCCGTTGCACTTAAAGAATACTCAGCTTTTGTGTTTTTTAAGAGACGTCGGTCATTCAACAACTCGGGTAGGCACGTTTTTACTGTCACAGTTGTATTTTTTTTTGTGTCTATTGGGTGTTTTAGAGTGTTTAACGTACTCTGCCATATAAGTGGGTACCATTTTTTACTCAATTCATTATGCTGCCCGTTTGTCGTATAGTCATATAAGTCATATAATGCCAAAACTGAGATGTGTTCACGTACACGGTAACAAAACGACACAACTCCCAGTTAATATGGAAGAATACAGGGCTGATAACATGCCAATAAAAGGTTTCTATAAGTTCTGATTTTAGGGCTCCAGGGTTCGTGAGTGGATGTCTTTATGACCTTACAGGAACTGCCTCTGAAAATGATTAACGTTACTCATGGAGTCCATTTATTTGAAGTTACACATAAAAACTGATTAGTTGGGCCATGTGCGAAGGCGTGTTTTTCCCCTTTCAACTAACCGGGTAAAGGTGATTTTCCCATGGAAAGGTCCATTAAGAAGTCAGTGATGTTGTCCATGTCAGCGAACCAAGAAAGCAACCCTGATTATAACGTGCATCAGGTAATAATTGGGCCTGCGGGACCAACCAGTTAAGTACAGCACTCAGGGGTCGGAATGAGCACAGGGGCTATTTTGGTGCTACACAAGAGGTTAAAGGTCAGTAACAACTGAGCATGTTTTCCACTAACGCGGGAGGGACAGAGCGAAAACACATGATGTTTAGGTTCCCTGACTTGCCTTAAAGCCAATTTTCAAAGGAGTACACATGCAGTCCAAATAAACATAATGAGAGCTTTGAAGAGATATTTATTTATATAGGACCACCTACGTAACTCACTTTTGGAAATAAAATACACCTGAAAAATGACGGGGCAAAAGAATATAATGAAAGAGTTGAGGCAAACATTTAACAAAGTATCTGCAATTGTCCTGTAACAATAGAGCTTAAATATTTATCCTCATATTGTGTTTGAAGTCTCATGAAAGTTCATGCAGTTTTTTGTGTACCCAAGACACAACCACACACTTGCCAGACCTGGCTTCTGTTTAAACCAAAGCCACGTGGTACAATGTCTGCGTCCTCTGATTCTGAAGCGGCGCCGTCCTGCGACACAGTCCCCGTCCGTCCACAAGGGCGTCCTCGATTTATAACTTATACAGTTTTTACAAACACAAGTCTCACACGACTCCCATTTAGAAACATACAAAAAGCCAAGTATAACATTACATTGTCTATTAAATAGGCCCTTTTTTCCTGGTTGCCGTCGGCATCATGGCTGCGACGCAATGGGCACCAAGAAAAATCTCGCCATGGCCGCCAAATCGCTCAAGGCCGAGTCTTCTGTGCAGGCTGCACACCGTCCCGTATCAGAACAGATAGAATCATCCAAAACTCAGCAGAGTCACTAATGAGTAAATAGACCCTGAAAGTCTCTATTATGACAGTGGTATGTTCCGTATCTTTAGTACTTCATAACAATTCAGAGTCAATTGTTGATTCGATTGTGACTTTATCACTACAATAAAGTAATTCATTTGTAACTTTTATTAACCTTCAGTTGATAGAAATCCTCAAATATTCAGTGTCATTTCTGCTAAGTCACTCTCCCACTGCTCATTAATCATTAATCTACCTCATTTGTTATGGTATCCACATGCATCATATTTACCCGCAAGTCTTACTGAGATTTGTAGACTGGCCTGTGACTCTTATTTGCTCTAAGAAGTGACCTTGGGGGAAGGGACACACATTAATCCAAGGCAATTGCTGGCGACCATCTGTCAGTCTGTCGGTCTGTTTTGTTGACCATAACATCATCTGCTAGTCTGTCACACACAATGTATCTTAACAGCCCTGATGCGAATGATTTGTAACATTTTTTTCTATTTCTGAGTTTTTAATTGTGCTGATTGAGGAGAGACCAGTGGTGTTTAAATACCTTTATTCCACATACATTTCCTCGCTATACTGGCAAATAGTGGCGCCTGCTTTTTTTAATGAAGCCAAAGTTAGCATTCATCCATATTGCCTAAATCCACAGTACAACTGTGCACAACCTGTTGGTCTGTCTGTTTAAGACCCAATGCAATTACAAAGAAATGTGTGGCAATTCAAACCTATACAGTTAGATCAATGAGCCTGCAGATGATTTAGAAAAATACTATAAAGAAACTCACTGAGAATAATCAAGGACCTAAACATACTGTATTTTTCTGTATATTCTGTACCTTCTCAGTCTTGAATAGACCATGTTGTTGTGTCTTACATCCTCAGCTTATAGTCTCAGTATGTTCACTACAACATGGCACACAGTTGGTCCCTTTAGGAACATGCTCATGGCTTTTGTTGAGGAATTAGCATGAATAAACAATGCACTGCTGATGGGAGCAATGCATTACTTTGGGGCTTTACTCAAAACAAATGCAGATCTGCGCACCCTGAGGGCCTCATAGACCTGATTTTATGTCCTGTCCTGCAGTTACACCACAACTCAAACATGCTGTGGTCAGCTCTATTTGATATGTGTGCCAACTGAAGGCCCTGTGACATACATAAACTGAGTGAGTAATTGCACTCCTTGTTGCAGAGCCGGTTGCCTTTAATATGCCCATCGTCTGCTGAGATAGGGCGCCCCTGATTGGTTGTTCACAGCGAGACACGACCACTTTTTCATTAATTGAATGTTTGTTTTGTCCAAAAGCCACAATATCAAAGCCCTTGTACAGTGACATATACAGCTTTCACATTTATTTTATAGCTCTTTCCTAATGCTCTGCTACATTAACATTCTCCCACGTGTCAAAATCGACATGTTATGTGCCAATATTGCTGTGAGAGCTTTTTAGGGGGTTGCTGATGAATGACAGATTACTCACATTTGTGTGAGCCTATGTAATCCGATTCTGCTCCACTTCATTCTGTGCAAACCTCATGTCGTCATACTTCAGCCTACTGTAGGAGCGCTTCAGCCTGGCGCAGGCATGACGAATCACCCGCAGAATCATCCAACGCACAGGCACTTTGCACGGCCTTAAATAGATACCACGCATTAAGTCTAAATAACTGTATCATGTATCAATCAGTAGCTGGTTAACTTATTATTAACTTACTATAACTTATCGTTATTGTTGTATTTGTTTATATATATATATATATATATATTTTGTATTAGAAGTTGTGGGAGTTGTAGTAGTAGTAGTTAACACGTTATTTTTCTTATCCATGGTGTGCATCCAACTCAAAATAAGCGATACTATTTCACATTCCCCATCAAAAAGGAGGAGGGAGAAAAAATATACCCACTAAACTAATAAAAAAAAAGCTTAATTACAGCAAAAGTAGCAATAGTAGACTTGGTGGTTAATTCGTGTTGTATAATAATTGTACTACGATTGCTGTTCTCTTATCTCTTTATCTAACAATTTTGAATCATCTTATTTCATTCTGATATTGCATTTTCTAAATAGTTCTTGATTTGAACGTTGTGTTATGTGTTATGTTCAACACTAAACACCTTTTTATTCATTTAAAAATATATAATTGTCCCCTTCTCAAGGACCACACATTTTTTTTTTTTTTATGTATCACCACCACCACCATGATAATTGTGCTCATCATGTCTTGTCTGGATCGAGGCTGACTCGCGTGCCTCCTCGTCGCCTCCATCGACTCGCTCTGCGCTCGACTCGCTCACTGTACACCAGAAACTCGCTGCGCTCTGACCACTGCAACTTTTGCAGAGACTCCTCACTCCACAGACATGTCGCGCAATAGCTGAAGTAAAACCCGTCCTCCGCGGCTCATCACCCGAGCCTCCAGATAAAGAAAGAGAAGAAAAGAAGAAGCCTCGCAGGTTCGGGACGTGGATCGCACAGCCTTCTCCTCCGTCGCTCCCCGCTGCGCATCGGAACCTGCGTTTGGAGAAGAAGAAAAAAAAAAGAAGAAAAACACGCCTGGATATGAATTATGAGCCTTTCCCTCACTAATGAACTGGGCCGGTAATGCAGGAGACCGCGGCGACTCTCTCTCATCATCACTGTTTCAAGATGGCAGATTTTCATTGAGTTTTGAACAGAAATCTCGCTTTATATTTTTGCCATGAATAACGGAAAACCTTGCACCGATGGCCCCTGTATACGAAGGTAAGATGCTTCTGAAAACGGGCTGTTTTTTTCTTCTAACCCCCCCCCCCCCTCTCTCTTCTCTGTCACTGAGACCCGTTGAGAATCAATTGTGATACGACTGAATTGCGGCTGATGGGGAAAAGAGATGCGTCGCAGCTTCGCCTCCCTGCCGTCCCCCCCCCCCCCCCCGAACATTACGCACAGTCCGCAGATTGTTTGCATTATATCACGCATCGGACAAAGTAGGCTGTCCAATCGCCCGCTGCGCACAGTTTTTAAAGAGTGAACGCTGCGATCGGGCAGCAGCCGGTCCGAGTCCGAGCCCGGGTCCGGGTCCGGGTCCGCTACCACCGATACGGCAAGCACAGCCCTTTTTCCCGAGTAAGGTCAGGGACAAGTCTGCGTGTCTGGTGCGTGTTGTGTTTGTGCTTTCTCGGTGCGAACGGTCGCCGGGCTCCGGAGGAGACAGACGCGGGATGGAAGGGTTCCGAGACCCGATCGCTCTCGTTCTGTCCGGTCGTACATCACAGGCGTCTCCGCACCGGCCGACTTTACATCGTTCAGTGCCGCCTGTGAATTTATTCAAACGTTGTTGTTTTATATGAGGTGTTTTTGCTTTGGTTTTCTTTTTTCTACCGGAAAACCAAAGCAAGCCTAAATAGGACGTGTAATCGCTATCGTTGCAGTATTTGAGCTGTGCCTAATCCAATTGGGAGAATGCTCGCGTCTCTAACATGTTCGCTGTCGCACAGCTTTAAAAAAACCCAACAACAATTGAATCTAAGAGAGTCATTCAGATAAACAACGTGTTTGCTTTGCAATGTCGTTGCCAATGTGTAGATGTTAAACAGTGCGAGCGGCCCACTGTGATCCGTGCACGATCCGGAGTGCGTGCATGTGCCACAACTGCAACTACACTGACAGTACCAATAAATTAAACTCCATGGTGAAGAGCAGATCGAACAATTCCATGTAATGTTATCTGAGATTTTGCTTTAAATCCTTGTGTAATGCACTTAGTTACTGTAGCCTGCAGAGGTGCTTTTTTCAGCCATACATTAAGACAAATAACCTTTAACAGCATCTCCAAAGGAAACGCAGGTTTACATGCTAATCAGAAGCTTATGCTAAGTGACTTGCAGCACAAAGCAAGTGATGACCCGTGCTGTTTCCAATATTTATGTTCCAATAGCTTCGAGTTTGACGTGGTCTTATCTACTCAATAGTCCCTCTGCTGGCGTTGAAGGAAACGCCTTCTCTTCGGTTGAGAAGAACTGTCGAAAACACGTTTTAAAGTGAAGGTATAGAAACATCTCACGCAAAAGATGGCTCTAATATGGATATTTAGTTTATGAAATAGGCCGCCTTAGAAGACACACCACTTGAACAACTGTACGGTTGCTACAAACTCCCCCCTAAGTGCTGTCATGCCACTACAATGATGTAGAGGTTTTTTCCTGGGGGGGGGGGGGGGGGGGGGGGGGGGGGGGGGGGGGGGGGGGGGTGTGTGTGGAAGTTCACAGGCGTAGCCCGAGATGAAGGCTCTGCAACATGAAAAGGAAAGTTGAAATTAGACTCCAATGCAAAAGGTAATTAGTGTAAATGACATTCCCCAGCTTTCCCCCTTTGCCGCGGAGAGGAGGAGGAGGAACGGAAGAGAAATAGGCGGCAGGGGGAATTAATTACCCTGCCTGCCCTCCTCAGTGTTGGAGGGGCCTGTCACATAGAGGCGTCATGGAAATGACCCAAGTCAACGGGGGGAAAATAGGTTTCGGGGGGGGGGGCCTTCACGTAGGCCGAGACCGGCAATTATGGTGATCACTCACACTTTGGTGCAAGGGAAACTAACTTCGATGTGATTATCTACTTCCTCTGTTTTAACTCGAGCTTTGACGCAGACGGTCGCTTGCGTTTGTTAAACCTGATTTCACCTTCTCACTCATCCGGACTCATTTGTTTCAACCCGGTTTCAAGAATGTGTTTACGAAGCTTCTGGTGTTATTTTTCTCTCTTCTTTTTACGTGTTTGCCTTTGGTCCGTCTCGGCCGTGAGGCGGGCCCGCTGGCAGACTCACCCCGGGAACCCAAACTGACACCTTGATGGATGTCTGATGTACAGAGCAGGTCCAGCAGCCCCCCAGCTGTGGAAAAGCTAATATTCACACACGGCCCAAACCCTGCCTGCCCCCCCCCCCCCCCCCCCCCCCCCCCCCCTCCTCCCGGCTGCATGTTGCGGTGTTGCTCATGCCTGCGCGAGCATTTGTCTCTGTCTGCCTACGCGGCCGTGGCACACATGTGGCTTCGCCCCATTTGTGTGGCGGGCCTGCGAGAGGGTTGGACAGCTGCGAAGGCCCCGGTCACCAGGCAGGGAGGCTGCTTCATTTGCAGAGCTGCCCTTTTCACAGGTCAACTAGTGCTATTTCAGGGAGGATATGTTCATTTACGCCAGCGGGATGTGTGGACAGAGCATGACTCAGGCCCGGGCGCCGCAGCATCACAGCCGGACTTTGAATGACACCCATGGTCTTCCCTGGTACCCGGGACTGTACCGTGTCCTGTGTTGAGGGAAAGGTGCCCCCCCCCCCCTCCTTCTCCCCCCCCCCCCCACCCACAACCCCCTCTTCCACACCCTTTCCTCTCCCCTCACACTTGTTTGGACCCGCTTGATTGATATCCTCCTCACACGCTACAGCCCGGCCTTAAGCTCCAAGGTGGCGGCTTTTTAAAAACGTTGATTAGAATTGCAGGAAGAACCCTGGCGGGAGTCGGGAGAACCGAGGGGACAACCAGGGAGGGGGTGGGGGGGGGGGGGAGTCTCTCCTCCTGGCTGTTAGTTGTGTTTAGCTCTTCAATGTCCACAGCGGAGAAAGACGGAGGCCTTGGGAGGGAGGTTAGCCAAACAGTTGAAATGAGATGGGGGCGATATTTTAAATAGCTCACCGGAAAGAACAGTCTGAGCTCGGGGTGTAAATCTTCGTAGGTGCCATTAAAAGTGTTTATCCCGCGTTCTTTCCTGTCACTCAGTGGCCGTTTTGATCCCTCCTGCTGACCCGATGCGTCACCGCGTGACTTGTTTGGAAGACGGTTTGCTCAGAAAGGGTTATGAAAATGGATAAGCCGTCTTTAGCAGTATCGCTTTTGCATTATTCAAAACTTCCTATCAGAAAGGGAAGAGAAACCCAGTGTTCAGGGCGTCTTTGTGCTATTGATTTGTTGAAGCATTTAGGAGAAGAAACTGAGGCTTTGGGGGGGGGGGGGGGGGGGGAATTCAAGTTTTGTGTGAGAGGAGGTGTGTGTGTTGCTCTGTTGGAGACAAGGGAATACGTGAGCCCTCTGATGTGCTGAAATAGTTCACAGGTGTGATCAGAGGGTTTGGATACACATGACATGGGCTGGGGGGGGGAGGAGGGGGGGGGGGGGGGGGAGGATCGGCGGCGCGTCACGTCACCCTGAACTGAAATGACAGGTTGGTATATGAGCTTGAATATGAGCACACAATATCTCAGCAGGCTTAACAACTCTTTTTGGTTCATTCCTCTGTGCTGCGCAGTTGACTTGACGCGGGAGACCACGTCGACTGCTGACACGAGTGGGTTTTTTTATCGAAGGAGGAGGCTTTTGGGGGATGGAACCTCAACCCCGTCGACTGCTTACACACGGCATATCCGTGCTGGTTGTCATGCATGTGTGAAGGCCCCTTTTTCTCCCCGCACTGTTGTTTCACACTGTGTGTGTGTGGTGTCGGCTTTGTGTGGAACAGCTGCCTCTGGCTCTGACTTGCAGGGTAACAACTCCCGGCTCTGTTAAGTGAGGAAACGGTGGCAGGCACCTTAAAACGTACATAGGGTTTAGTTGCGAATATGTGATAGCTGCATTTTAAGTGATAGCGTGCAACCTACTGAACCGGTAAGGGTTGGCCTTTAGTTTAGAAGGTTGCCGATTCGATCTCTGGCTCTGAAACTAACACTGCTGGCCAGGAGCTTCACAGCAGCCCCCAGCTGCTGAATGCTTAAGGAAGGGTTTAACGCACAGGCACAATTCCATTGACATGATGATTTAAGGTTTGTGATTGCATGCATTGTGGAGACCTTGCTCTCAGTGGGTCGCAACATTACCTAAATCAATGTCCAACTTCTTTGTATTTGAGGATCAGCGTGAGAGACAAAAATAAATGAATGACCCTCTTAAATGGAGATGACCTCCTCTTGCTAAAAGTAATGTAATAAGCGCTCCAGAGCGAGAATGAGGGTATAGCTGAAATGTGCGGAGAGTCTCCGCACCTTATGACACATCCATTGCTTTGATCTGCTATGAGAGCCACGGTTCAAACAATGGTTCACTTTTACTGCTCCACGACATAGCACCGAGTGAATGAGGCCTTTTGTTAACCTTGGGCCTGGTAAGCCATAATTACAACCAGGATTCCTTTAGCATAAAGGTCACTTTATATGCTGAGGGTGTCGCTTCTTTTTTTTAAAATTTTTTAAATACTGTATTTTAAAGTGAATTATTCTTCACAGTGCCGCCCCAACCTGATCTGCATTTCACTCGCATGCCACAGATCGCTTGCTCACTTTGCAATCATCATTCGCCAATGACCCCTCCAGTTCCCACCCCCCACCCACCGTACCCTCGTTTCCCCCCCCCTCCCCCGCAGCCATCTCTTATCTGTCCTTCCATCCCGCTCTGTTTGTCGATAAGCCGAGAGGCCATTGGCCAGCACTCATGATGCCCATGTGACACTTCAGCAACAGCCTGGTGGCCAGATTGGACGCCCTATGAATATGTGTGTGTGCGTGTGTGTGTGTAATTGGAGCCTGGCTTGAGAAGATGTCTCAACTACTGTAGCTTTTTTGTTCTCTCTAATCATGACCCGACCCCCCCCCCCCCTCACTAAGTCCCCCCCGCTGTTGTCTTATCGCCATCACTAAACCCCCCAAACCGAACCACCAGCTTGTTTGTGACGCACATTGTCCCAGGTCTTAATCCTATTGTTTGTGACCAGTCCATTTGACATCGCACCCTCTAGAAGGGAGCTGCCGCTGCCGCTGTGTTCATCGCCGGCTGTTCATGGCCTTTCAACTCTGTCACACTGCACATGCACTCTGCAAGCTGGTATGAAAACAAAAAGTTTAATGTGGTTCAAATACAACAGATGATGTGAGGTACCGCAGGCAAAATCAATTTTAGTCAATTTATTTGTACAATTACACAAAGCGCGAATGGAAAAAAATGGTTTGCGGTTTTTAATCAAGCCTTTCATGGAGTCCATAACTTGTCTTCTGAGTGAAGGAGACAGACAGTGCATGTGAGGATGGAGAGTGTTTAGAAGGCAGCTATTGATATAAACTGTGAAAGATTTAATCATTAAGATTAGGCCACCGAGGTTTGGCTTTTTCAAGGTATACGCTCTGGCATTCACGGCCGTAGACACAGCCCCGCCATGTCCGGCCCGCGTGGACTGAGCGCCGATGCCAGCCCCATCACCACTCCTGGCTCCGGCCCCTCTCGGTCGGGGAAGTGGAGCGATGGGTGGCTGCTGGCGGCCCCTTCACAGATGGCTGCAGGTACAGCGCTACGCTTGGCCGATAACCAAAGGGACTTCAAAGCTCAGTTGACTAGCGCTCAGGGACATCTATCTTTCCAGAGCCAGGAGGCAAAAAAAAAGGAGCAGGACGGAGAAAGGAGGCGGCAGTAGACGGAGACCGCGGTGGTCAAAAGAGTCAACAGACATTGACACGAGCAGCTTCAGCGCTCTCCTTTTCCCGCCATGCTTTTTCTCTCATTCTTTTCCCTTCCTCATACAGTCATGTGCTCTTCTCATCTTCTTTCTAAAGCATTGTGGTTTTCTCTTTCTCTGCATGCTGTGTGATAGTCATTATTTTATTACTGGGAAAGCTGTTGCAATGACACCAGGACCAGGAATGGAAATAAAAAGTGACGGTCACTGTTACAGATAGCAATATATTCAATATTTTCTTAACTAGATATTTCTGTTTATTATCACAAATAGCACATTATCATATATGTCAGCAGTATACGTTTCAGGGCTTAAGAGCGTTGCAGTATGAACAATAACCATCCACTTCAAAGCCCCAAAGCCCCGGGCACCATCACGGCCGACCAGCAACTCAGCCTGACAGCCTTTTGAACCGACCCCTCAAGTCAGGCCCGAGAGACGCCCGACCCCAACGTCCCCTCCGAAGCCTCCAGCCCTGAACCCTCAGGGACACGTCTGACGTCACCTGCTAAATGGGTTAGCCCGAGAGGCTGCAGGGGTTTGAAATGATGTAAAGCAGCAGTGCATCACGCTGACTTGACACTAAACAAAATACGTCGTTACTTCCTGGTTGAACGTCTCGCAGGCCCCCCGCCCCCTTCCCCCCCTGCCTTACAAAAAGAGGGGGGATTTGTCAAACAATCTGTTTACACGGTTTTGTCAAAACAGTTTCAGTGAGCAAAGGAAATGTTGATGATGAAAGCAGGTGTGAAGCAGTCTCTGCTTGAATCAACGCGTGCAATTCGATATGCTCGGGCCACTTTGTTTACCTCTTTTTTTTAATCTCATTCGTTGGGCTTCCACTGGCAAGCCCATGTTTAACGTCATAACCCGGTGAACTGTGGGTGATTCAAACAGGTAGTGTCCCAAAGTGGAGAGCGTGCATAAAGGCCTTCGAAATGTCTCTTGAGTGCCCTCAACACTAAATCCTCATGGACTTTCCGGGAACTAAAAAGTCCTTCAGTCCGTGAGTGTGGAATCTGGGATTAGGTCCAGATAGTGAGAATTGCGGAGCGACAGGGAGAAACAAATCTTAAGAGGAAAAAAAAAAAAGAGAGAGAGGGGGGCAGGGAGGCTGGTGTGGGGAGACAAATACCCTGTTGTGAGGGGCCCATGGGCCACAGGGGCACTGCCAGAGGTCAGGGGAGCTTGGGGAGGGGGGGGGGACGGGACGGTTAGATGGTGCTTGAGGTCAGTGGTCCCAAGAGAGAGTTGGGTGGTGGTGTTGGGGTTATATCTCACCCCTTGTCTTCTTTAACCTGTCTCCTCCTTACATATGCAATCACCCCTTGGCCTTCCCTGACGGAGCCTAGCACGCACACGCACACACACACACACACACACACACACACACACACACACACACACACACACACACACACACACACACAAACATACTCCCACCCCTCCATCACTTTTAAAGAAGTTGGCACGGAAAAGGCCAAAAGTTGACCTTTAGCTATGTGGACCTTTGCTGTTTCCTTTTTTTTTTTTTTTTACCTCATTAGGTCTCAGAGGGAGACAGAGGCAGCGTGCCAGAGGGAGACGTGAATTCATAAGCATTAAACATAAAGACATTCGGATACAAACAAGTGGCGTCAATCTCAGCAACATGAACCACATACAGATCCTTCCAACATTCCTTATTCACAGCCAGGCCATTTATTTTCACGCTGAAATCAGGCGCAGAGGGCTGAGTTGGTTCGCCACATTTATTACCTCAGCTCCAATAGATTCAACACCCATGTTTACGACACAACGTCGGTTGGATTGAGGACACGTATGCTTTTTTTCTAAATTGGCCCGAGCGCATGCGTTTGTGCGTGTGCCATGATCTATTTAGCACGGCGGGCCTCCTTACTTTTGTTCGAAAACACAACGTGAGGAGCTGCACAAGTAGAGAGGGTTAAAAAAGAAGACGATGCAGAGAGATTAAGAGATTAGAACAATTTGTCAAGCGTTTGTGCGGATGAGTCACCTGCAGTATGAAGGGAGGAGTGTATGTTGAGGCATTTTAGGGGGAAAAAGAAAACCGTCTGTAGTCTAAATTAGTCTGTTTCCGTGGCCTTAATAAGCCCTAAGAAGCAACTTCACGCACCACGCTGAAATACCACACAGTGTTGTCGCCCGGGGAGGCATGTGCACCATCTCCAGCTTGTATTGGATAGCAGTGGGAGGTTGAGTGTACTGGGGACACAGGGAAGCAGAAGGCCAACCGCATATCGGGGTTTACAAAGAGCTCTGTTTTGAAATGGGTCGAAGTTGCCGCTCTGCCCCTCTTCCTGCAGTCTCTGAGGCAGTAAAAAGCGGGTTTCATGCATTAGCGTCAGCGCTGATCATTATCAAACGCACGCACTGGCCTGTGTGCCACATCTCGTCGTTCTAAACCCCCCCCCGAGCTATCCTGGTCTCCAGCTGACGACTTGAAACGTAGCTGAGAGCTGACAGTAAGAGCCGGGCATTAGTAGCTTTTCACCAGCTGTGCATAAAACAAACGAGGAAAAGTCTTTGTATGAATATCTTTTCCTGGCAAGTACACATGTGTCAGTTTGTGTTGTAGAATGACTGGAAGTGGGGCCCTGCCTGTGTGTGATTGGTCCACAGGTGCCTGGTCAGGTTGGACTGGTTCCTCCGTTCCAGTTCATTGCAGGGTTTCGAAGGGGTGGGCATCGGTTTCATCCCTCTGGGTGTGTGTTTGTGGGCTTTAGGCTTTTCGTACACGTTGTTACAACACAGCTACAACTTTTAAGTCTTCGACAAACTGTTGAAGGTGTTGTAAGGAGCACTAATAGTTATTAAGATAAACACACACTAACACGCACAGACACACACACACACACATACACGTGGAGCCTCAGAAATGCAGGGTTTCATGTGTGAGTGGGTACAAGCCTGCTGACGCGTGCACAAGCATCTGCACACAGCTCTGTGTGGTTCCTGCCTGGTGGAGCAGGACAGGCATTATTGCAGCTTTATTTGTTTCTGAATACCAGTGTGGAAGCGGGCTGTGACCCACTTGGTTCAAGATCACACCAAAAAAAAAGTATGCCGATCCGCTGGAACGAGGAGGGGCAACGCGGTGGTGCCGTCTCCGGGAAACACGGCAGCGCTCCATCCAACTGGCACCTTTCCCTCCAACGCTCTCCGTCTTTGCCTTTAGTTTTTTTTAATGTTTGCTGCCATTTGACTCTTCTAGTAGTTTAGCAAATATAGGAAATGCTCCGCCGAAATGGCAGTCGAGAGAGGAGACATTCTCAACTCACTTAACGCATTCAGTTCCTTTGTCAATGGCTTGTTTGGACTATCATCATTTTTGCATGTACCGGGGAATCTCCCTTGATAAATTAAATGTGAAATCTGACTTCCCCCCCCCATAGCCAACAGGAACCCAGCTCCCTCTGTTTGCAGGCACGTGTGTCCAGGTGTGACCATCGCTCTCTTTCTGTTCAACTTCATTTTGGTGTTTGTTCACATTTGCGCTAAAAAAAAAAAAAAAAACGTTACTCTGTACAGCGCAACACACGCGCAGCCAGGCCCATACCGCTTTGCCCCCCCTCCCCCCACTGAATCAATTTGCCATTGTACAGTGTTTTCACGTCACATTGTACTCATCCTCCCCCTTTCGCTGTCAGTGTCGGGTTTCCGTCTCTGGCCCACAGTTCTCATTTGTTGATCTCGTCATTGTACATTGTGTCCAGCCGTCATTGTTGCTCCCGATGGCAGAAGAGGAAGCGTGGCGTGATGGGGCGTTTCTCGCTGTGTGAAACACGATAAGCCTCCTGGAGAACGCCTGCTTATCAGGTGGGAGTCTTCCCTCACGGGGGCCCTGCATTGCAGACTGTAGTCCCGGCAGCGGGGGGGCACCACGCACACAGTGGATGTCGACGGCAGCGCGCCGGACGCTGCGTGTTAACACGTGCGGTTTGGGTTTGAGTTCAGCCGACCGTGTTCTCGTTTTAGGCCGCCGCGCACAAACAGGGCGCGGGACAAACAGTTGTTCTGTTCCACGTTCTGCTGCAGGAAGGGCATATATTACAAGGGCTCTTTACATGTGTCTGTCCAGCTGTTTTTTTTCTTTCTCGGTGGGGAAGAGGTCGGGTGCTGCGTAGCTGTATGCTTGCTTCTCTCGTGATTTGATTAACAAGAAATCCAGCTCAAGCACAGCCACTCTGCTGCCCCTTCCTCCTCCTCATCCTCCGCTCCTCTCCTCCAGCCCAGCGCCGTGGTTCGCTGCCTGGTGAGGCTGACCCTGCAGTGTAAACAAGGGAAATGTTTCTCTCACTTTAGCCGTTTTATAACCACACGTGCAGCCTTAATGGCAGCCTCCTTATCTACTGACGGTTACCAAGGGGAACAAGCTTTTGAACCCGTACTTCAGATTAGAAATTATAATATTTCTACTCAAACTACACAGCGTATCATTGCTTGTTTGAATAAATAAACTTCATTACCGCCACCCTTACGGATGTGAATGTGTGTGGCTGCATGCAGCCCTTTGTATTGGTGGTTGTCTTGTGTGTCTCTTCTTGCTTATCTAGCTCTGCATGGGCATTTTAACAAGTGCAGGCCAAACATGTTATCTCATAGCCAACACAACATGTTATATCTTTGGCGGTTTGCTTCCAGGAAGGGGAGAGTTTAGGGAGTGTCACATTTACAGCAGGCATTTTGCTGATTTACGACCTGAGAAGTCCTGTAAGTGTCCCTCAAATGACAGTCACATTTTCCTCTTATGCTGCCATTGGGCTAGATGGATATTTTCCCTCTTTTGTGTTTTTGTTAGGGAGCCAAGAGACATGGTGTACCCATTCCAACTGGTCAAACACTGTGGTCAGGAAGAGCATAAAGGCTGATGCAGCAGGAAGCTGCATGACAGTATGTCCCTGTGAGCTGGTCTGATGCATTATTCTATTAATAAGCAGAGATGAGAGGGCTAGAAAGGCAGACAGGATGATAAATAGCGGTGGGGGTGAGAGAAAGAGGGACCATGCAGTGTCAAGCTCCAGCTCCTTGACTGAGGGCAAGAGGAAGCAACTCAAGGATATGATGCTGTTTGTGGATGTGTGGCTCTTCAGCAGGAAGTTCAACGCTGGGTTGAACCCCAAAGACATTGTCCCAGTTTGTCCCCTAGTGGTTCTCTCGACCATCATGTTTATCTGTGTATACAGATAGGTGACAAACAAGAAGAAGCCGACGCAGATGTTTATTCACACAGAATAAAGGGGCTCACTAAATGTATTATGAGTCGTATACTCTGCAGCTTCATACGTGTAATGACAGGTTCATTGAACTTCTAAATGGCAGAATATCAGAGGATTGAATTGAAGCTCTGCTGGTGGCCCAACACTTTATTAAGATACGTTACGTTGTTCTTCCTTTTGTCTGTGTCAGGGTGTTCATAAAAGCAATGGAGGTGCGGCGAGTGTATAGTGCTCCAACACCCAAGCAGCAGCGAAGGGTGAGATAATGCTTTGTCTAGACAGTCAAAAGTCATTTCATTAGCCAGCGATTTGGGCCTCCCCCTCCCTCACCTTCCAGCCCTGCAGACGCTTGAATGTCCAGTAAAGAGACAGGGTCATCAGAGCGTCTCGGGTCTGTGTCGGTAGCCATTAGGCCTCAGGAAGTAGTCCAAATTTATCCAGGCAAGGGATCATCGACCAGATTACCGGAATAGGGGATGGCTTTTTTGTATTTATTTTTATACCTAACATAAAATGTTGATAATTATGACTACGTAAAAAGCACATAGCTTTAAGGAGAGCCACGGTTAAATTGAATGACAAGCAGGTTTTGTATTAAAAGACCGGCAGGTTTGGTGGGTTTCTAAAGGGGTCCTCATCAATACGCTCTGTCCTGTTGTCAGTGGAGTATAAATGACGGGCTTAATAAAAGAGAGCAAACAGAAGCAGGTCACAGGCTAGAATGCGAGGGCCACTCATGGCCCCCGCTCTTCACGCTCTGTTGTCCTCTCACTCCTTTTTCCAGTACATCTCTCGCCCTCAGATGGCATGCAGAACAGTCCTGATCCTCCCGAAAAGAAGATTAACAAAGCCCTGACAGAGAAATAATCTCTCTGAAAACACTGACTCCTACCATTTCAACGCGCTGCCTCCAAACATTGCAAAATGCCTCTCTGGTATCTGGTATGCTTAATTGCAGTAGGCAGGACTCACAGTGGCTTTAGGTATGCTAACTGGAACGCCTTGCCTACTGAAGGCATTCCAACATTGTAAATGTGCAACAATGGGCCTTTACAATTTTAAACTTGGCAGGTCAAAAAATCCACACAAACTTCATGAGGACATTTTCAAGTTTAGTGCCTCCTCGTTTCTGACAGTGGAGGGTTTGGCCGTTTGGATTCTAGATCATGTGTTTGAACCTCAGTTTGGATGAAGGGTGATTCGTGAGCACTGCAGCAGCTTTCCCAATGATGTATGCTTGGTCACATTGTTGCCTGTGTATGTTGTCATGAGATAAAATTCCAGCCGTTTGACCTCTTACTTTTGGTCTATTTATTTACTTATCTGGGTTGTGCACAGGGCTCCAAACCACAACGCTGTTTGTGCAGCCTTGAGTTTTGTGGCAAAAAAAACAGCTGGACAGAATTTTTTTTTTTTGTCAAAGCTGAATTTCACGAATGTCCTGGTCATTTCCAAATATTTTCGTTGTTTTTAGAGGCTTCCCCAGTTGAAGGGAACACATGTGTCCTTCAGTTCATTGCACCTTGTAGGCAATGTCAAGTGAACTCTTTGACCAAAATGTTAAACCTTTATGGAGAGTCAATGACTGACTAAGATCAGGGTTGCGGAGGAACTCATGTGATGCTAATGCAAAGAGCAGCATGCCTCTCTCTGGCCCAGTACAACCCAGAGCCATCCATAATCCCGCTGGCAGATATTTCATGTTGGAATTTTCCATGAAAGAAACAAGCCAGCTCGGTGTCTGTCCATCCATCTCTGTGTCCATCAGTCTGTCCCTCTTGATTATCCTGTCACTGCTCTGACGCTGCTCAGTGACGCAACTCATCATTCAAATTATTTTTAGTGTAACGTCCAGGCACAGGAACTGGTAATCCAAGGAGTGACATCTGGCCGTCAGGGTTTATGTGATTAGCGGAGCGCCTCGTCCCTTATAGCTTAGCAGGCGATCTTCCTTACCTCTCTGCAGCCTACAGGGCTGCTGGCAATGTGTGAGCACTTGAAGCAGCAAAAGAACAAACATTATCATCGATTATTGTTCATATGTTCATGCATATGTGCAGATTTAATGGTTGAGGCCTAAATAAATAGCATGTCGACGCATTGCTCCATCAGCCGTTGCACAACACCCACCAAAGGACAGTGAGCCCTCACAATGTGCACTGCATCTTCAATCCTTCTGCATTAGGGCTAAGACCAGATGACCGCGCAGATAACTAGTAAATCCAAGCAAGGCCATAGAGCAACTAAAGAACATCTAGAAAAGGAGGAGGGAGAGAGTTTAAGACTGTTCAAATAAAACAAATGGAGCAAAGTGTAGTGGACGACTGCCAGTTTCCTAGTGAAATGATCACCATCCTCACTCAAAGGGCTAATAACGACAACGTGACCAGGCATGTCACCCCCTCTCCGCTCTCAGCCCACAATTATGGAAGTCCTCCCGTCTTAGAGGGATATGTTTCGCTAATTATCCTCCAACAGAGAAAAGCAAAACTTTTCCAGCCTTCCAGATGACAATTAAACACACAAAAGCAAGTTTATGTTTTCTTCTCAGCAGCAAGCTGTTGGCATGCATGGACTTTTCGAATGTTTGCGTTTGAGTTACGACCGTGGCGTTTTTGGGGTTTCCTGCATCAGTTGATCTACAGCGGGGTCTGATGGTGTGGGCGTTGACACGTCCAGGTGGAAGCTCTTAGTTTGTTCGCAGTACTCCGATTTGGGGTTTAATTGAAACTGTTTAAGCGGAGCATTACTACAAGTTTCTGTGTAATCTTCTCTGTGCTGTAATAATCGTGTCAATGGTACAAACAAGCCTGTTTGCAAAAAGAGAGATAAAGAAAGGGACTATTTTGGGGCCGTTGTTTGCTTGGAGAAGCTTTTGCTTATTCTGAGGCAGCTTGTTCCCAGGAGTTCAGAGCACCGCCTCGCTGCAGTTTTGCTTTTGTTTTGTTTTCTTCGGGATGTGTAGTTGTGACAGAGTTCAGTGCCCTCCTGTTCTCATACTTATTTGACCAAAATGTTTCCCTCAACCTTCCCTAAAGTGAGCAATTGTGGACCAAAAAGTGCTGAGTTGTGTAGACAGGAAGGATATTGCAATCTCTCAGACTTCTTTGTGCGCATGTTTTTGTGTACGTTTTTGTGGTGGTCCTCTGTCTCTGGAGGGTGATCTTTTAGTATTCACTTAGCCTATTTGCTTTGCCGCAGATGTGAACGTTGGAGAAATTATATTTACTCAGCACGAACCAGTGGTTTCCATAAGGCTTACTCTAAATCTGCTAAACTATCTGGCTTTTATTTATGTTACATGACAATAGCAGAAACAATATTTCCCTTAAATGCAGATATGGTAGTTCTTTGCATTACAACAAATGCTTAATTACATTTTAAAGCTGATTTAACGCTTGTTAGTTTACTCCGTTATTAAAGAGTTGAAGAGGATAATGTGCTGACCCATCAGCATTAATGCTCGGTCTTTTTGTGACCTGCTGTGACTCGGGCTGTCTTTATTTAAAGCTACCGGCTACCACTCGTGTTTCAGACACTCTCATTTCCCTAACCTCTCACTTTCATCCCCCTTCCCTCCTCTTTGCTCCTCCCCTCTTCCCCCTTTCTATTCACAGGTATGGCCTCGCAAGTGCAAGTGTTCTCCCCTCACACTCTCCAATCAAGTGCCTTCTTTAGCGTGAAGAAACTGAAGGTGGAGCAGAGTTGTAACTGGGATATGACAGGGTACGGCACCCACAGCAAAGTCTACAGCCACAACAGCAGCAAGAACCTGTCGGCCGCCACCGGCCCCCTCGGCATCAACAGCTCCCTGCAGGTCACCAAACCCACACTGCCCTACGAGCAGGCACTCATCTTCCCAGCCAGCGCGGGCCACATCGTGGTCGCCTCAGCCAGCAGCACTTCGGGGGCCCTGCGCTCTCTGCTGGGCAGCGGGGGTGGAGGCAGCAACAGCAGCGGCGGCGGCGGCGGCGGGGTCGGTGGCGTGGTCGGTGTTCACAACCTGACGCGCCGCAGCACGGTCAGTCTCCTTGACACCTACCAGCGATGCGGGCTTAAGCGCAAGAGTGAGGAGCTCGACAACAACAGCAGCGTGCAGATCATTGAGGAGCACGGCCCGCCGATGATCCAGAACGGGGCGGCCGGCGGAGTGGCGGTGGCCACCGTGGCCACCGCCACCTCCACGGCGACGTCTAAGAACAGCGGCTCCAACAGTGAGGGCGACTACCAGCTGGTGCAGCATGAGGTGCTCTGCTCCATGACAAACACCTACGAGGTGCTGGAGTTCCTGGGACGGGGGACCTTCGGACAGGTGGTCAAGTGCTGGAAGAGGGGCACCAACGAGATCGTGGCCATCAAGATCTTGAAAAACCACCCGTCGTACGCCCGGCAGGGTCAGATCGAGGTCAGCATCCTGGCGCGTCTCAGCACGGAGAGTGCGGATGACTACAACTTTGTGAGGGCCTACGAGTGCTTCCAGCACAAGAACCACACGTGCCTGGTATTTGAGATGCTGGAGCAGAACCTGTACGACTTCCTCAAGCAGAACAAGTTCAGCCCCCTGCCGCTCAAGTACATCAGACCCGTTCTGCAGCAGGTGGCCTCGGCGCTAATGAAACTGAAGAGCCTGGGCCTGATCCACGCTGACCTGAAGCCAGAGAACATCATGCTGGTGGACCCGTCCCGGCAGCCCTACAGGGTCAAAGTCATCGACTTTGGCTCAGCCAGCCATGTGTCAAAAGCAGTGTGCTCCACTTATCTGCAGTCCAGATACTACAGGTAAGAGCTGCAGCTTTGAAATCATATAGTGGTGAAATGGATATGAAGGACTTTATTTAAGCATTTTATGTAACACTGTACGAGAGAAAGCGATATGTCGTCCTGTGCGTTGTTTTCTTTGGATGATCATTGTACTCTCTGCATCTTGTTTGATTTATCCCAGCTTTAATGTGGAATGTTTTCCTGGTTGAGCTGATTATTTGGCCAAACACCCACATTTGCTGCCAGCCTTGTGAGCCTCTGCTGATTCTGCCTTTTTCCTGTTAGCGTATTTACCCCCGTAGTCAACCCCCTTTCCAATTTTGGGATAGAACAGTAAAACTCAAAGGCTTGCTTAGTAGCCAGCTGCTTATTGTGTTCAGTGTGATTAAAAGCAACCGTGTTATGGTACTACTTTGAAGATTATCAAAGGCCTGTTTAGTTCCCCTCAGAACTTGGTGCGTCCTGGTAAAGATGTGACTCGCCGCGGGGGGATATATCGGAAGCAAGGACGTGTATTACTGTCGTGTGGGAGTGTCTGGGCAAGAAAGCGCTTTTTGCCTGATTTATAAGGGCACCAATCGTGTGGGGTGGCAGCCTGCCCCGGACCCTGAGCCCCACATCGGCATAGCCGGCTCCCATTTCCCCCCGGGATAGAGATGAGGGGTCAGCCCGAGTTCTCCTGTAATATGTTCCTGTAATCCACACCAGCGGGCTCTGCATTAGAACCAGATGAGTCTCTGGGAAGGCCTTTCTTTCTTGTCCCAGTGCTTCTTGAACAGACCTTTTTTTTTCTTTTTTTTTCGCCCATACCAAATAACGTGTTAAGGTTTTCAGCGAAGGCAGAATTGGGGGGGGAACAGGGACGCGGAATCAAAGTGTGCGTGCTGGGCCCGCGGGCCGGGGGACAACAGGTGCTCTGCGGGCGTCGTACCGCACCCGCAAGAAAACACACGAGCCAGGTGGTGGCTCTTTCGCTGCGCATAGGGGGGGGGGGGGGGGGGGATCCTGAGAGAAGTTCGTAGTTTGGTTTTGTCAACTTTATATTTTATTGGCGTTTTAAATGTGATGCACAGAAGAACCGTGTTTTCTGTAGCCCCAGTAAGATGGCAAGATTTCCAGTATAGCTGACTTTGTGTGAACAGTATTGGGACTCAAACTGCTGCATTGAGGAAGAAAAACCTGTGAGCTAAGAAATCTCCAGTAAAATCTCCACATATTATTTCATTCTAGTAGTGCTCTACCCAACCATCTCTTGAACTACAATATACAAGGGTCCCTGCATGGGGGAAGATATTGTTTGTGTCAACAGGGCAGTGGTGCTACATCCATTTAAGTAGCTCATCCTGAAGTAAACACCACTATCAGCCTATTGTTGCTCCTGGGCTGCAGGTCAACATGCCATGAAGTGTTTCTGTTTGTTTTCTGTGGGAGGGAGGAGTGGAGGAGAGCAGAGTGATCATCCCTTCATTTCCTATTGGCACCAGAGCAGGGGAAGGAAAGGCCGACTTTGACCAGAAAATGACCCACGAGCAGCCGACACCAGTTTGTGACATTGGGAGTGTGTGTGTGTGTGTGTGTGTGTTTGTGTGTGTGCGTGTCACAGGGTTTTCGGCACCTTGTAATGCATGTAGAGCGTGTCAACAACAAGAGGGTGTTTGCTTTAGCAGGTCTCATTGTGAGGAATGAGGCAAGTCTTACAATTCATTTCAGAGAATGAGCTCGGGAGAGCAGCACTACGGGTGCCTCGGCGCTGCATGCCGTTTGGGCAGCAAAACAAACTTTTGCTGCGGGTTGAGTTCATGGTGAGTTCAGAAGCTTAGAGGAGAACATCAAAACCATCTTTGAGGATTTCAGATGAGAAGATTGCAGGATAGTTTCTGTTTCTGCAGACGGTACGTTTAGAGGGTAGAGATTACATGCAGGTGGGATTTCTGTGTTACTCTATATCCTCCACCATAGAAAAAACTGGCCCGTTGTCTTCTTGGATTCTTGTTAAATCAAGTTACTTGCCTCCTGTCTTTGTCCGTTTCAGGCTTTTTCAACGAGCCTTTTCGTTTTGGTGGATGAAATGAAATGAGGTGAGATGTGGGAAGGAGGAATTGCGAGTCATAAAAGAGGTCGATTGCAGACAGTACACATACAAAGCCATTATCACTCACGTCTGCTTGCAGCCATTTGGTGGGAGTTTTTATGCGCCTCACACATGGCTGTTTGCATTCTGGACGCCATAGTTAGGGTTGCATGTGCAGTAAGAGCCTTGCAAATGACTTATGGATTTTCCACAAGGTTGAGTCATGCAAATGAAACATTCAAGGTAAACAAGAGATGTGCTATTTGCAAGAACATCTCTCAGGGCGCTTAGAGTTTCAACTTTGTTCGCTTCAGTGCTTAGTGAATACTGGCTCATGTGGCTGAGCTCATCTATCCGTGTCAAATAGGCCTGTCTATTGCACTTCTACACTCGTCTCCAAGGTCCTTGAGTACAGCCTTCCCCGCTATTATTTCCATGTATTTTTACCTCTCATACCTGTGTTCTGGTAATGTGTCTCTTTTTTTCCTGTATCGTTGAGAGGCGTTTACGTCCTCATTACAACAACTTGTGACCCAGCCACGGTCCTACTTCTTTTATCCTCATTTCCTTTTATGACACCCTGTGTCACAGGTAAGCCGGCTAGTCAAGCCTACCCCGTGCCAGATAAAGGGATTATTGTCTCGTCTCAGTAAGGCATGTTTCGTCCTATTTATCTCATCAGGTAAAGGCCTTGAAATGGATGGAATGCAGCAAGACACTATTTAGGTTAATGTTAAGTATCCTTGGCAGTGCAGATAGCAGGAGGCAGGGCTGCGAAGGCTGCAGAGAGAAGCCTGTGTGCAATCACTCTCCCTGTGTGACTGGACAGTACAAAGGCCTTGTCTTTTTTGTGTAAAAGAGCCGTACGTATATTCAGTGGAGCTGTGCATGGTTGCAGGAGTGAAGCTGGTGATCAGTCCTTACCCGTCTACTAGCTGAGCCGTGACAGAAGCCTTAACTAAAGCCAAACCAATAATTGTTTGATTGGTTCATGCAAATTGCAAAAATCTCATCACAAAATAACTAAGCGTAGACGTGACAGTTGTTTCTATCAATTTCTATCAGACCCACATCTTACAGCTCCTTTTCATTCTAACTTTTTGGGTGTACTCATGGTGCAACGCTATGAAGCAGAGAGACTGCTTGA
The DNA here is from genome assembly GCF_949316345.1 of Pungitius pungitius. Taxonomy (NCBI): domain Eukaryota; kingdom Metazoa; phylum Chordata; class Actinopteri; order Perciformes; family Gasterosteidae; genus Pungitius; species Pungitius pungitius. The sequence goes on from NC_084905.1 coordinate 3,256,403, forward strand.
AAACGTGCACCCTTATCCCAATATTTAAATAATTTATTATCGATTTTAGCTCCTTTCTTTTCAGCCAACCTTTGAGCGTGGCTTCAGAACAGCTTAGCAGATTTAGTCTCCAATGCCCGGGAGGACAGATATAAGAGAGGAAAGGGGGGGGGGGGGGGGGGGGACAACCTGCAGCAACAACCAAGGATGTGAGCCTGTGGCCCTTTGACATTTGTGTGTTTTCCTACCTACAGATAGGCGTTCTCACATTGGCAGTTTCAGAGATACATGCTACAAGACGGGGAAAGGACAGTTTTAATGCTATGACAATAAAAACTGTTGATTTTAACAACCCGGATACTAGAAGCAGTAACGAACATGGTGTCAGCCGGCACCAGGGGCGAGGGGAAAAGCCTTTAAGATATTGTGGGGGCATGTAAAATAATTCAACTTTTTCTAAAAGAGAGGAAAGATGTTCTTGATTCCCTCAGTGATCTGAAGTGACCAATGTGTGTGTACTCCAAATGCTTGTCAGAGTGCAGCAAAAGGCCTCTGGCAGAAGAGATCTTCTTAATGCATTTAGATGGAAACTTCCCAAAAAGCTCAAATTATGGAACCCTCCACACTCTCTTTCTCATTCATGCTGGCAGTAAATGTGGGTGCAGCTGATGACACCACCGGGCTTATGTCGAAGCCTTAATAACTGATATATGCTGAAATATGTATCTGTCTGGGGCCGCCGCATTTTGGGCTGAGTGTACGAAGGGCCTTTGTCTGTCTCTCTTATCTGTTGTTTGCGTTGCACAGCCGGACAGGTCCAGCGTTCCAGCACACTTAGCCTGCCTCCGCGCGAAACAACAAGGGGGTTTTAATGAATGAGGTTGCTATTAGTTACTGTTTTTCGGGTGTTAAAGTGTGTGCCCCAGATGGAGGGAAAGGTAACGCCAGGATCGGATTGCCAGATAGCAAAGATGGATTGGAACAGGTATTGTTGGAGTTGTTTATGTAAAGTTCCTTGAGGAAGTAGAGGGTTGAGCGACGGAGCTGGGAGTGTGTGTGTGTGTGTGTGTGTGTGTGTGTGTAGAAGGTCGTTGTTTTGCATTCCTCACCAGCACCTGGAACAGTGCTCTTTCCCCCCGAGCCTTGGCAGATTATTACTAATGCAGATGAGCCTTTATTAAGTTCAGCCTGACCGGGTTCCTGCTGTCGCATATTGTCACTTTTTTGCTGACTTTCTGGTTGATTTATTTTATTTTTCTTAAATGTAATCTTTCCAGCCTCTGACCACTCAGAGCCTGCACCATCCTGTTATTGGTGACAGTAATTGCAGAAATGATTGGCCACAGTAAGGAAATAAAAAAGAAATACCCCCAAAATGGTAATTAATGCTCTCTGTATTCACTCCTGTGCTCTTTATGACAGTCATAACACCTTAGTATGCATGACAGAATCCTAATAACCTGTTTCTCATTTATAATTTGCCTCTGGGCACCTCCTCCATGTGTCTCAGTGGAGCAGCCGACAAGCAGGTGACATGTAGGAGCTAAGCTAATTAGCTACTGGTTGTCAAGCATATGCATTGGAACTTATACAGTTGTCAACCGCTTACAGCCAGTTTGGCAAAAAACAAATGAGATTTATTTAACTCTTAAGGAGAAAATGTACTTGGCCACATAGCTCACGGATGCACAAATCAATGCACTCTGACAGGCTCCACTGGGTGTGTTTGTTTGTGTGTAGCGCCTGTGCGGTGCGCGCGTTTGCGCTGGTGCAGCCCTGCTAGTACGAAACTACGTGTTCCTACGATGACACAGAGCCTTCTGTTTCGTCACATCGTTTCATCCTGGCTACTTGTCTTTGTACTGCTTCGCAGTTCCATTTCCATGCATTTCCCAGGAAATCAAGCAGAAGGAAATCAAGCTGCTTTCATAAAATACAGTGATCCGCCCACTAAAGCTCAGGGAGGTTGCTCTATATCGATTGGCCTGTTCGAAACACGGTACTTTTCCCTCACCCTAAGCTTTTCAGTTGATCAGCATGTGCATGGGGGGGGTCACTTGCTCAACCTTAAAGTTGTTTGAAGAGTCGCCATATGACAGGAAAGGCTGTAATGACAAAATGGAGCGGATGGTCATTTAAACGTCCAAACTCAACGGTAGGGTTGCGACCGAAAGAGCGAACAATGGAGACAAAATCTCACTTCATTAACTGGACGGGTGAAGTTTCCCTGAGCAGTAGCCCGTATTCTGCCTGCTTGCCACATGTTTGTCTTTCTTTTACGGAGTCAAGCACCCGTGGGATGGCAAGGTGACGGCTGCGATCAGCCGCTGACTGGCACAGGTGGCCCCGGGTCTAAATAAATCATGAGCCCCCCCCCTGCTGATCCTCTCCTTCCACCATTCCTGAATGCCCGCCATCCCTCCACAGGGAGCTCCAGAGAGGGGGTAGCCCCCCCCCCCCCCACCGCTGTGCGCCGCCTCGGCTTCTTCCCGCCCCGTCTCCCTTTCTCTTCTCTCCCACCTCCCCTCCCCTCCCCTCCCACCTTCTCCTCAAACCCCCTCACCTCTTCCATCCACTTCCATGAATATTTAAAAGCTAGCACCAGAATGGAAAATATGAAACAAGGGCAATGAAGACTCGCGACAAAAAGAAAAGAAAAAAAAGGAAAGATAAATATTCATTTTGGGACCCTTGAATTAAAGGGGGGAGGACATAAGAGTATTGATGAAATTCGAAGTTGCCTAATCACAGAAAGAGAGAGCTGTGAAGACAGCGATTGGACCTCAGCAGGAGAGACACTAAGAGAAAGTGATCCGAGCTGTAACTATCCAGCTGGGGAGGGGATTGGGGGGGGGGGATTGGGGAGGCCCGGCAGGGACCCGCAATTTGCTCCACGCTGGCTTTGCGTGTAGGTGTGTGCGTGTGTGTGCGTGTGTGTGCGTGTAAGCCTGTATTTGGACTCACTGCCACTTTGACAGAGAATGCATGGTGTGCAGAGGCCCATGCATTGCTCCAATGAATGTTCCAACGGAACCAAACAGATGCATTTGTTTTCTCACTTGGAGGAATTTGCTAATGTGCATATACCGGGGTAAATAGTTTTGGCTAATTTGCAGCGGAAGGCGTTTCCCCATCGCTCAACCGACACGCTCTGGTGTGGAGGGGATAAAAAAAAAAAGGCTTTGACGACCCTCCTCCTCCTTCCATCTCTCCCTCTCTTCATTTAGTCTCATCCCTGTGCTCAACACAATCACTTGATCTTCCTCATACGGGCATTTTGACGATTTTTATCCGCTTGCTTTTACGTCACGCCTCGCCCTCTCTCTTGAGTGTGTTGATCGTGTTTGATGGAAGACGCTCCACGTCCCAGTTAAACATAGCTCACGTTCATGGTGACAGTTGTCGCTCTATAAAAATGTTCCTATTTGTCATTGCGGAAGGCTGAATTAAACGAGGCTCTGTTCTTACCACACAGGCTATTTTCAGCACCACTCACGAAGTTATAAAGCAGGATCAGAAATGTTTTATATGATTTATTTTTACTGAAGTGACGGGGGGACTGTGAAAAGCAATGTTTTGTTGACGAAATTAAAGTCCAAGCCATCGCAACGACAAAATATTATCTCGGGTTAGAAGAACCATCCCTGAACATTTTTAACCATTTATATATTAACCATAAATATATTGATCAACACAAGAGTAAGGGAGGTATAAGAAATGACTGCTGCAGCTATCTGTTATCATTGTGCAGTCTTTCGGGCTAAAGTCTTTCATTGAAACCGTGTTTTCACGAGAAAAGCTGTTTCCACAGAAAACGTCGGCGCCGTCATTCTTATATTGACCCTTTATCTCAGTGAACTCCTCACACGTGGACGTCTCCAGGGTTTTTCTGAGGATGAGCCAGAGCAGCTTTTCATAGAAATTGCTTTTTTTTTAATATAAAGGCCACTCAAGATTCCGTTCAAACGGTATGCGAGTCATAAAACGGGTCTGAAGCAAATCCTATTCCAGCGATAGTTGATAAATAATTCAAAATGACTAATAGTGTCTTGTGACAGAGAATGTATTGCTGTGGTGTATCAGATTGCAGCGGTTTTGGCCTGAAGCGTAATTTGTTTGGAAAAATAATTACTCCTGTATTGGATCCTGGTTAAATATTAAACGGGTTAGCATTAGGAATGGCGCAGCATGCATAGGCGTCTCGGTCGACTTCTTTGCAAACCCGTTGCTTTAGGTGGCTGCAGACTGAATCCTATTATTTCATTTTACACTCAAACTGCTAAATGCCACAGAAAACAGAGACACAAACTAATGAACTTCTCCTGTGTGCTTTGTCCCAGTGTTTTATGAGCGGGGAGCGCCGGCTTGTCTGTTGAGTTCAGCTTGTAGTTGAGTGGCACAAGCTGAGCGGCACCAAAGAGCATTAAGACGCTATATATCTCCGAATTTTTAGATCCCCAACCAGGGTTGACCCATTCGCAGCATGTCAGGGAGTACACATACGTATACAGCGAACACATGCAACGTGGCCCCAGGTGAGCGAACACGGCATCGCAGGGTGTTTCGTGCGAACGGAGCGAACGTAACTCACATCGGCCCCTTCAAACACAGCAGTGACGTCGGGGAAAGCAGGCCGCGCGGCCTTTCATTCCAGCCCGCAATCTATATATCATCAAACAGATGGCTCCTTTTGAAAACAAAGGCAGTGCTGTTGTCCGCGCACAAGCCGGTGCCCCCACAGACAGGACAGCCGAGGCAGGGTCTGGAAAGAGGAGATCTGGCTGAGACCTTTTTTAAAGCGCTTACTATAAACCGTGTGCTCCAGGTCTCATCTTTCCAGGTCCCGCCACAGTGTTCCCCTTGTATAGATGGGACTCAAATGCATCGCCCCATCTGTGGTTCTGTTTCCACGTTCGTACTGGCTTCAAGGCGACTCTTTTTGCCATCAACATTCAAACCATCCCTGAAGCAGAATTCCACAACTCAGCAACTGAGCAACTACTGCTGACATGAAAGTGGATACTTAATGTGTTTTGTATCTACTACATTAAAGGCTTGAATAGCTTTTGCAGAAATCAAAGCTCAGTATAGACATCTTGCACAAATCCATTAACCCCGGATCCGGGGCATTCAACGTGAAAAGAGGCTCCAGCATAAAACTCTAATTTGAGAGGAATTCATCCATCTACCTTTCAAAAGTTTTTGCAGACCTTTTTAGCCGCGCTGTGTTTTTTAACAAACTGAACCAAAGAACATTAGCGCACATCATTTCACAAAAAAAAAAAAAAAAGAGTCTGGCTGTTTTGCGGGCCGTCGCCATAGCAACCAACGCTCTTGTTCCAAAATTGTCCATGTGCTTCTGAAGGTGCAACACCTGAATTAGACAGAGGCTGTTTTGATCTGCCTGCCTGCCCCAACCAACAGCGGTGTACTTTAGGGACAGTGAGGGCCCTTGAGCCACACTCTCATCTCGTTGCTATTGTTTGCCCAGGTGGGCCGGGAGGGGGGGGGGGGGGCGCTGCCCAGCTTGTTCGCCCTCTCCCTCTCAATCTCTTCCTCTTCCTCCCTCGCTTCGTTCTGTCTTTGTTCCACAGAGACCTGTGGTCCAACTGAAGCTCTCGGTTTCACAAAGAAACCAAATTGGCTTTCATCTGCAGTCTGTTACCAGCTGTGTGCATTGTGCGTTCAGGCTCCCGCTCAGAGAAGTAAAAAAGTGTCGATTTTACCCACGACAATGTTATTATTAATGGATCTCAGCCATAGCTTTTCTTGCAGAAAGGTTTTCTTCTTTTGCTGTTAAATTTGCTCCCAGAAGCCCATTCTCCACCTTTGCCATCCTGGCTAAATATGTGTACCGAGCACTTGACATAACAACCGTAGGTGCTGGAGGAGCACAGAACACCCCCCAAAGGCCCAGAGTCCCACACCGGCCCTGTTGTTCCATGTCGCCATGGTGACGTGGTTGGAAGATGTGGGTTTTTGGGTGCGCTCATTCACCGTCCCTAATGAGAGTGTTAGTGAGTTAGTGAGTTTTAGCAATGCGAGACATTTCGGGCCTTGTCCACCGTACTGCTCAGGGCACCGAGCAGAACAGCTGAGAAAACAGCAGGCGACTTTCATTAGTGATCCCTGCCCCTCGTCCCCCCTTTCCCCCTCTCTGCTTCTTTTTTACATGTTTCCGATCGGCGTCATTCTCCGTTGACCTCACCACCCCCCCCCCTCCCCTCCCGTTTCTGTCCATCCCTCCCTTCTTCTCTCCATTTCCTTTATCCTTAACCTCTGTCCCTCACGCATATCTGCCTGGCATTTCAATCACCACATCCAGAGGACATATAGGATCACTGAGCTTTATCCCTCTCAGCTGGTCATAAGTGAAGGGAGCTCAACGGGGCAGCATTGTGTGTTTCCTCATACAGTTGTTGGGTGTTTGACTGGAAACTTTGCACGAGCAGGTTTCTGAACATGCAACAGATCCTGTGCTAATCAGACGTTAGAAAAATTGATAAATTGCCAACTGAAATCATGTCGGCTCATGCACAGAATACGTGCCTGTTGTGTGGCACGGCGGAGTTGTAAAGAAAGCGTGAGCCTGGGTGAATACAGCTCTTGAATAAACAGGTGGTTTAGAGAAAGGAGGTCAGGTACTTATTGTGCCCTTCCTAGTGTGTGTGTGTGTGTGTGTGTGTGTGTGTGTGTGTGTGTGTGTGTGTGTGAGAGTGCTAACAGGTGTCCTACAGTCTTTTATCTGTACCCACAAGACACCCTTGCTGTGACAGCGTTACGGCTGCCGCTCTTGAATCAGTCAAAGGCAAGCGTTGCCGCAGGAGGAAAGAGTTTAACTCCTTGAACTCGCGTGCACGTCCGTGCGCTCGGCTCTCCGGCTCTCTTTGAATCGTTAATGCACACGGCGGCTTAGATCGATCATAGCTACGGAAAGGCCGGCATCAGATAAAAAAAAAAAAGAGGCCCATGTCTGTTTGTTTATCCGTGTTCTGGTTTTGTTTACGATTTCACCGCGGGAGCCTTGGGGGGGGGGGGGGGGGGGGGGGTGGGAGGAGGGGTGGGAGGGGGATGGCTGACAAAGGGCAGTGAATCATAAAGGAGTCAAGGAGAGTGCTGGTGCAGTGGAGAGGCTCAGCACCAGCTACCTGTCACATCCATGGCCCCTCTTTGTTTTCAGTCCCAAAAAGTTATGATTCATGCAGAGACGGCCCTTTTGTGGGTGAAATGACATGAAGCCGACTGCCGCAGCGTTTGAGGGTGAAGTCATAACAGCCCCTTTGTATATACTGCAAACAGCCAAAGCTGGACGACCAGAGCAAATCGTAGGTCACGAATGTTGAGCACAGCACACGATGACCCTCGATCTGCTTCCCACCGAGTGAGCCCAGCTTTTGAGAGGTTTATTCTACTTCACGTTCGGCTGGAGCAGAACGATGCGCTGTGAGGATAGACACAGATTTATAGGTTATATCCACTCGAAAGACAGCGAAGCAACTGTGTTTTTTTTTTTTTTTTTAACACCCTCCAAGTAAGCACAGCAACATGCTCCAATACCCCCTTTCCGCCCTCCTTTGGTGTTGTTAAGCCTGGGAGGGGGGGGGAATAGCTATTTGCATTACAAGGTTCCTGTGGTGCAGAATGAAACACAGACGGAGCTTTGAGCAAAACGAACGCTCTCAGGGTGGCCCTGCGCTAATTGCGACTGGGGTGCATTTACTGATTATGGTTAAGTGGTCCAAAATGGTCCCCTGCTCTCTGTTACATTGACCCGCTCCCACCCCGGGTGGATGTGTGGTCAATAGTGGGCCCATTGAGATGCCTTTCCACTGAGATGTCCGTGCTTCTGCTCGGAAGCACACGGGCAACCGGGAGGGAGGCAGAGCTGATTCTGAATCCGAGATCGTAACAAAGAGCACAATGAAGTGAATTTGAATTCTATTTCAGAATTGACAGACATGCTGAAGAGCGATGCTGAATGTGAATATTTACACATTTTTGCTTTAAGGGCAGCAAGTGCAGATGTCCGCTCATTACTATTCCAAAACATGCAAGTGCGGTTGAAATGGAAATTAATTAATTGAATGCAAATTGGAATGTAAATGTATCTGAGGAAGGGGACGGGGGTGGAATTGAGGGGTGCGGGGGGGGGGGCAGGGAGATGAGTTCCTCGCAGGTTGCATGCATGGACGGGACTAGGTCAATGCTTCGTATTCCTTCTCCTCCAGCTTGTAACAGGAGAGCCCTCAGTGGGAGAGCCGGCCGGGGGGGTGATATAACAGCCACTGGATCACACAGGCTTTGATCTCCCCTCTGGGTTCCTATGGGATAGACTTAGGCCCAGTGATGAGAAGGGGGAAATCTCATACCCCCCTCTAGTGCCGGCTCGCCAGCAGGTCTATCATTTTTTTTTTTTTTTAATCACAATGAGAATTTCTTTAGCGCTGGGGGTCAGTGTGACTTGTTCTTGGGAATGCGTTTCTTCATTCTCATGCATGAGTTTAGAGAGATGCAAAAGTTCACTGACTCTTCTTCTCTTGAGAGTTGTTTACTGATGTAGTCCATCCTGAAAACAAAGAGAAACGTGTCCGATTGAGCCAAAGAGGCCATCTCTTTCTCTCCTGAGGAGTTATTTCCTACTAAATAGTTTTTCTCAGAGGGGGGCTGGAGTCTTACAGCAGGTCTAGTGTTTTACATAACCCCAACATAGTGATGTAATTCCTTCTCCCTTTTGAATGCTGGTGTCTGAAACCCTTCTCTGTGTCCCTCCTGCCGATCAGTCCGCCCGGTGCCATAATGGCTCACATGCCTGCCCCAACCCCGCTGCAATTAATGTGCTGATGTTACTGCTCTAGATTGCTTACAAACGCAGCATCACAGCCCAGATTTTCCTCCAAAATACACATCCTTGAGGACCTGGGGTCTGTTACGGTTGTTATTCACATAGCTTTCAGTTATATGAGAGGGAATATTAAAGCGCAAAATAACAAGCTCCATTACATAAATATGGTGAAGTGTTTGGGGTAGAAAAAAAAGTTGTTTTTATTACAAGAGATTTTAAAATGACTACATGCCAATTAGAGGGGGAGTGCTTTATGAGTTTGGCTTGCTGTACGTGTGTGTTTGTGTGTGTAAATGGGTACATAGAGTGAGAACGGGATTAAAATAGTGTGACTAATCAAACACACAACTTGTGCTTTTGGAGCACAAATAGTAACAGGAGCACATAAAAGCCTGTCTCTGCTTTACACAAAATGACTCCTATCATAGAAACTGAAACTTCTTTTGTTTGTGTACTTGGCTGGCCGTCTGCACCCCTGTATGCACATCTGTGCCTACAAGCACAAACAAACATCCAACTGTGCTGGATGATTAGATTTCCAGGGCATGGTCAGTGACTCGTGTGAGCTCATGCATCTTTGCATCTGGCAAGCAAGCAGACCTGACCTAAAAACAGTCAGACACGCATACAGATAGACGCTCACGCCGGTTACACCATCGGGAGGAGGGAGAGACAGGCTTAGCCGTCCAGCAGATTGGTGAGAAGCGTAGCCACAGACAGGTAGTCAGGCTGCAGGGAGACACAGGCCCGTTTTAGGGGCTACGTTTAGGTTAGAGAGACGAGGCGGATGTGGCAGGGCTTTGCGACTGCCCTCAGACATCGATCAAACATAGAACCAGCCGTCCAGGACATCCCACAACGTCGCTCAAGGCCCAATGTGGACCCTCCTGACCGGGGTCAGGCCAAGGACGTCTGCTGAAGTTTTACATGGTTGCATATCTCAGCTACACCCAGCCTTGTTTGTTTTCGCCTGCAACATGCTCCACTGCACCGACCCACATTAATGAAGTGCTCGCAGATTTAACCCTTGGGTGGCCAGCTAGACGGGGGCGTACTGGCACATATTTGCATTGCACAGACGGCGCCATTTGTTCCGTGTTCTCATTTCATCGATGCCGTGACATTTAGGCTAATATGTGACGGGAAATAAGCGTGGTTTGTTTTTTTCCTGTGTCTCATGCACCATGCCTGATGATAATGAGGGGGAAAAGGCCAAAGGAGAGGGGTGGGGGTCAATATGCTAATATTGGGTGTAGATTTTGATGCCTCTCTACCAGTATGGAGTGGTTTGGAGAGACAGGCTATCATTCTCTACCTCCTTTCCCCTCATTATGCCCCCGCCACTATCTCCATCTCTGTCCTCCCCCATCCCGTGCTTTCTGCTCTCATCTCTCTCCATGCCCTTCACTATATTTGCCCCCCCCCCGCGCCCCTCCCTCCCGCTCCATCTCATTATCTGTATCTCCTTCCCTCCCACCTCCCACCCCCCCCCCCCCCCCCCCTCCATCCAAACGACTCCCTCATAGAATATGATATAGATTTGTTTTCCTCCGCCAGGCAACGAGAGTGGGACGCGTAGCGCGCAAAGTGCTGATGTGTTGGTTTCTGGGTAATTATAACATCCCTCTGTCTCCAGGAAAACTCCAAACTAATGTTTAATTTGCCTGTGTGCTCAAAGGAAGCCCTCCTTTGTTATTGCCGTGGCAATTAGCCGCGGCTAGGGCCCAGGCATTTCCTGTGATTGTTGTGATTTGCATAGAGAGCGAATCACAGCGAGTATCAAGACCCCCATACCTTGCTTCTCTCACTGCCATTACAGCCACCCACTCCTCCTTTCCTACCACTTTCACTTTCGCCCCTCCTTCCACCCCCCCCCTTTGCTTCACTGAATCTCCACCAGTGGCCTAGCAACCAAAACTTCAACCCCTGTGTCTGATACCTCTGTGCATTGGGCGGATTGACAGTGGGGGAAACGATTAACTGCGGGGCTCAACCGCATTTCGTTGTTTTCCCCCCCGACACTAATTTGTCGGAGGGTCCCGTGTCTCTTCCCCCAGCGGTCATCCGTTTTAGCCCGAAAGCTCCTCATTGACTGCTTCCGGAATCGGGACGGCGCTAATGGTAAATTGATCATTTAAAGTGTAATCATACAGCGTGTACATAAAGCTAGGTGCACAGTGGCACACGCGCACGCGTCTACATGCGTCTTTAGAATGGGGTGCAGCAGCAGCAGCAGCAGCATGGAGGCCCAGGTGCACTTAATGAGTTTATCACTCATAAAGTAAACAGTCGATGTCGGTGAACGTGCTATTTGGGTCCTGAGGGGATTCCATTAACTAGCATTGGTGCATCGCAGAGCGTGTTGTGTTCCCTTCTCTGCCCCGGATAAGAAACAGATTCACACCAACTGTTTAATCTCTGAGTGAATGCAGCTGCCATCTTTTTAATGACAGCGTCGGTACCACGCGTCCCCGCTCCGAATAATTTAGAATTGGCATGCATTATTTTATTTGCACTCATGTCATATTTCTTTTTGCAGAGTGCATTTGAGCCGCTGGATTTTTGTGTGTTTAACCTCACCTTAATTAACTCCTACACAACAGTCAACATTTGCAGCTTTGATAAGCTTTAGTTTCATTATAATACCTGAATTAATTTGCATCCCCTTATCGCCCCCTTCCTCTGTGTCTATGCTTACTTTTATAGCACCACTGTGGGGTTCGATAGTCACATTTGTTTCTCTCATACGCTCTTATCAAACCATTACAACGGGTGTTTTCCCATTTGTGGCTGTTGGTGCTGAGTGCTGTGGCTTCAGGGAGTCTGTTCAGCAGAGAAAGTGAGAAAAATAAGAGGTGAGAGAAAGCAAATTGTAGGCAAGGAGTTAATGGCGAGACAGAGAGTTAAATCCGAGGAGCTGCTCATCCATGAGACGGCTCTCTGAGCTCATCTGCTCTGGACTGGCGTGGCGTGGGTCGGCGAGTGGCACATCCTGGGCCCCAGCAGTCAGACATGGCTCCTGATCTATATTTCAAAGGGGAGAGTAGAGAGGAATTCAGTAATGAGCTCCCATCTTCCTTTTGGTGGAGGAAGACTCTCTTTGTGGAACTAATTGAAAGTGGCATGTGCAGCGCCGGGGAGCTCTTTGGGGGCTGTGCCACGTTTCGAGGGATGTGGAGGGATAAGCCTGCACGCCGCTGTGGCTTTTGTGTCACAGGTCTGAAGAGAGTGATGCACTTTTACGTCTGCAAGGGGGGGGGGGTGGGTTGTTGTTTTTGTGTGTGCGTGGGTGTGTGACTGTGTTTTTTTGTGTACTGTAACCTGTGTCCATTTCTGACGACTGAAAATTACACACGCATTCAGCATCCCTCCTTCTCCCCCTCCCCTTTAATAAATCCAGTTTTCTGTGTCAGCTCATCAGAGATATGGTGCGTGCATGTGTGTGTGTGTGCGTGCGTGTGTGCAGAAACGTGTGCTTTATTTGGGCTCTCTAAGCGCACTGAAGATGTGGCTGTGACGGAAGATGGGCTTTCCTCTCTTACCGATGTGGAAACGGTCGGAGTCGCATGCAGCTAAACTGATGTACTGTGTGGCATTTACTGAAATGATGAAAAACAGAGCTTAACTATTTACAGACTCACGCATAACCATGAACACTTATACACCCACATGTGCATGCTAACATTCAGATGCACTCCCAGTTGGGGGCATATTGCTGTGCTTGTCGGCTGTGTGTTTTCCGCTGGATTTTCATGGAGTCAGTGAGAAACCTGTAAGCAGGATGGAGTTTTTTCTCCCAAATGAAGCTTTATACATGTCAGGAAAGTGCTTTTCGCTGGTACATGAGGATATTGATATCTAATTAGACATGACTCATCTATAAACTCATTCTCTTCACCCTTACTTGATAGTTAAATGTCATTCACCGGCGTACGTCACTGCTGAAGAGGTCCCATAGAGAGGCTCGCACCTTTATTTACTGCACGATGAGGACAGGTGTTGCTTTTTGCGACAAAATAGCCTCACGGTCACAAATGGACTTATTAGATTAAATCTGTCTGCTGACAGGTATGTATGTATATATATTTGTAACCCTATCCACTGGGCACACCTTAAAAAAAAAAAAAGATGAAACCATATTCGATAGCAGCAGAATTCAAACAACCTCATTAACATTCCGGCCTGATCAGCCACCTCTGTACGACCCCACCGTGTGAACCGTGTGTGAGCTGTGTGTCCCCTTCATGTCCGTTTCAACCAATGATGCAAGGGGAGGGGGGGAAGAAAGTTATGTTTGTTTTTGGGTGTTCAAGATGGTGAGCAGCGGGAGGGAGTTAGGAGGAGGAGGAGGGGGAAGGGGGGGGGGGGGGGGCGTGAAGCCCAGCTCGGTGCCCAGCTGTGAAGCTCCCCCCCCCCCCCCCCCCGGGGCTTTGGGAGGCCGTGGAATATGGCTGATGTGTGTGTGGGTTGGGGCTGGAGATAGCGAAGGCCCGGGGCACGCAGCTGTACGCGGGGATGTCTGGGAGAAGGGTGTGTGTGTGTGTGTGTGTGTGTGTGTGTGTGTGTGTGTGTGTTGTGTGCACGTTCATACCTACACGTTCAAAGCGAGGAGAAGAGGGATCACGTGAGGCCGTTCGTGGGTGCAGCCATGTGTTTGTGCACACCGGCTCTCGGGCATGTTTGCATTTGCACGTGCAATGTTTTTGTAACCCACCGTCGGCCACAGCTGAGACGTCTTCTCAGGGAAAGGAACGACAATCACACTCATTTCCTGTTTCAGGGTACGGGGGGGGCGCGCTCTTTTTCGCCTCGCTCACCAGAGACGTCTGGAATGTGATACCGAACCAGATTACAACGAGCTGCCTCCCTGGAGGACTGGTCGGTTCGACCGGGTCGGCTGAGAGCAGCTTTGTTGAGAAGCGAGCCTGTCAGGCAGAGGTGACAGCGGGCTTTTGTTCTGGAGATTTCCTGTCCTGTTCTGGGCAACGGGTCGGGGTAAAGTGCACAGAGGAGCCTGTGGCGCCGTCCCCCCCCCCCCCCCCCCCCCCCCCCCCCCCCTCCTCTTACCCTGGCTTTTTTTTTTTCCGCCACTTGAATCCCCACTGGCCACATCTCCCACCCACCCAACCAACTACAGTGCCCTACGTGTCGGGGCGAAGCGATCTGATTGGCTGCGTCGGGGGCGTCTGGGAGGTCAGAGCTTCGTTGGTACCCTCAGAGCGCTCACACACACACACCCGCAGAGTGAAAGCGGAGAAGGAGGGAGACAAGTAGACAAGACAGAGAGAATTCCTCTGTACACAGCCTTCGGTGCCATATGATTTCTCGCCGAAGACATAGTAAACGTGTCATGTTTAGCACCAGTTTGAAATTCCCATTGACTCCAGGGCAGTTGCTCCACAGGCTGCCCTAAAAGTGTCTAATGCCACCAACCCAACAACAAGAAGAAATATTCAGAGCCAGGGTGCCTTTGTCGTGAGTGTGTGTGTGTGTGTGTGTGTGTGTGCTTACGTGTTCAGTGAGAGGGGATGGTCTTCTGGGCAAAGTAAGCCTAGACAGGAAAACACCTGGAAGGCAACCATCAGTTACAGACCTGTCGTAGGACATGCAAATCTGTGTGGAATGTTTTTGATTGCATGCGGCCCACGATGAAAGCATATTTGCAAACTTCTCCCTGGTACATCTTGTCATGAAATATATCTCGGCCTCCTTGAAGGAGCTCAACGATCGTGTCTGTCATTAGAGTCCCCAAGAGCAACAGTCTCCCTTCTGGGGTGATGCTATCACTTCTTTTCAGACCATTGTTTTGCTCGTAAACATGACCTTACCCCCTGTCTGTATCTTAGTTTATGGCTTTTTAACTTGAGGGCAAAATAGAAACTAATGACTAAGAGCAGTTTGAAGATCCACAAAAACAGGAGGTGTTTTTCATTCATACCTTTGACTAGGACCGTTTCTCATCTGGTTTTCTGGGTATGTTTACCTTGAGCTGTAGAAAACACATATTTTATGGACACATGACATTTAAAATAAAAGAAAAAGGAAACCGTTGATAAAAAACAGATAATTAAAATGATTCAGTTGTTATTCTTATCAACCTCGTCAGAACCAGATTGAATTAAGTAAGTGATGAACTGGTCCACCACAGTGAAACTTAAAGGGCAAAACCTTGACAATACATTTATGTCACTCCCTTTTCTTAAACAGACACACCAATGTACTCTTATCTAATTCTCCTCCGTATGAGCCTACACGGTGGACACGGCAATGTGATCAGAAAAGATCAATCAGTGTCAAATTACCTTTTAGATGGAGTCGAAGCTGTCTGCTTTCTCTTTGAATGAGGCCACAGCAGCAGAAATAACAATGCCCCTCTTGTCCATAACAATTGGATCGTCAAGCAATGGCTACATGAAAAGGATAATGCTGTATTGATTGTTGCTGTACAGCTTTTGTTTTCCCTCAATAGACAACGTATGGCATGTTAAAGTGCGAGCATGCATCACGTTTGTCACGGTAGGCCGTGTAGCGGACGGGCGAATAGGATCACTCTATGTGACAGAGGCAAGGAAAATACATTGGTATTGTCATTGAGAGGTGATTAACTGTGACTCTTTTTTTTTACAAATGGCTGCAGGGCACTGCATGCTTGGTCAAATTAATTACCTGTCACTGTGATTGATTGTTTTTGAAACATCTCATATTTTTATTGCCTCCTCAAATAATGGAGTTCAAACTGCATTTCATCACGCTATTGGCAACAAGCACACATTAGGATGGTTAGAAGCCAAATAACATTGTCCACCTGTGTCTGATTCATATCTCTCTCAGATCAGATCCCAGAGTGTATTTAAACAGAGAAACATCATCGGACTTGTTGTATAGATCAATGTGTGCACATATAAACGAACGCTTGCGAAAACATGAACTTAGCCAAGCATTTCTTTCTCAGCGGAAAACGTGTGTATTAATGAGGCTGAAACTAAAGCACACATGTGTCCCCTTGGTGACACGGCTCGGCCTGACCCCGACATGAGCGACGGCCGCTGTCACTTGCAAGTCTAAAAAGGTACTACCCACAGCTCTATCTGTCTGTGTCTGTCCTAGCAAGGAGACCTTCTTCTGATGAAGCCATGGCGGGACGGAAAGCCAAGCCAACAGTGCTGCTGTTGATTGTCTACGTGATTGTCATTTTTAATTCTTTCAGGAAAAAATGCAGCGCGACAAACTAAATTAAGAGGTGTCTGAGGACCCAGCAGGCAAGGCGGCATGTTCGGGCAGATCGAGGGACACAAGCACGAGGAGGGAAGACTTTTGATTGAAGGCCTCACCTTCCCCAAAGGGCATTCTGGAGGGCGTTAGTGTTATTCGGGATCTGCTTATTTTCCTGTGTGCTCATGTGATCGCCGCCATGGCGTCTGTGATGTTAATTCGAGACAAAGGGACAGGGCGGGTCAGTCATTGTGATCTGGCCACATCTGGGTGACAGTCTGCATCAGCCTCTGTCAGTCTATCCTATCCGATCTCTCTAATCAACCATGGGCCGGCTGCACTCCAGGGACTCACACATCTACCCCACAAAGAGGAGAGCAGCGCAGACAGGCCGGCAGACACCGAGTCAAGCAGATAAAGAAGGTTTACCGGGGGGGGGGAAATCTCCTCCAGGAGGACTTTCCCTGTGTTAAATTTCACAGAGAGATGGCGGAGCTGTTCTATAGGACCTGTGTGAGCTTTAGTTACTGCTCTCTGAGGCCCCGTAGCTTGTTGTGAGGCAGCGCAGCCTTGAGCACCGAGAATTCATGTCACACAGAGTAGAATTTGATTATGCAGGAGATGGTATTACTGCCCGACCGGGTGGGAGGAAGGGAGACGCTAGTCAAACAAGAGATGGTGAGTGAGAGTGGGGGGAGGGAGGGGGAGGGAGGGAGGGGGGGTAGAAGAGTGTAGCGCATGCTGTACTGTATGTCAGCGCATGGGGGGGGGTATGATGGAGGGTAATTTTACAGTCCGCCTTGCAAATGTCTCCCCCATGGGCTCTTTCACTTGGCCCAGAAATAAGGAACAAGTCAACCAGAGCAGCGTTTATGATTGAAACTGTGCTGGTGTGTGTGTGTGTTTCGCACACGTGTTTGTGCGTTTTGAATGGCGGGGAGACGCATGTCATTACGTTTGGCCGGCGCCCCCCCCCCCCCCCGGCTCCTCGCTATATGTTCTCAGACGCCACATTTCAAATGGATTTTCGACGTCTGTTGTTTAACCACATACCCTGTATGTACGGCTCCGTCAGCCCAACGCATTGATTGTATCTCAACCCCCCCCCCCCCCCCCCTCTCTCTCCTCCACTATCACTCTATCTTTGTCTCAGTCCCCTTAAATCACCAGAATGGGAGATATCAATGCATACCCTTGCGATTTCTTGTGTGTGAGTGTATTCGACTAAAGGAACTGCAGGAGGAATAAAACGACAATAAAGCCCAGAAAGCACAAAGTATAGACAAACCGCAAGCAAGGGAGACAGATCAGTCAAGCAAGCAGATCAGATTACGATCGGTTTTGACCAGCAGTTTACACAACTATCACGCTGGGCTTCCCGACTAAAAGGCTCCGATAGAACATTCTATCATGGGCTGCGTCTCGCACTGTGGTCGACGGAAGATTTTTAAGTCCAGCTCACTGAATCCCTTGTACTCTCCAATCGGCTGAAGTGATCAAAGGTTTCGGTTTTAGCATCCCTCGGCCTCGAGTGGACCCAATGTCCTGCGCCTGACTGACGGAGCCGTCTGCAGCGTGTGTCTCGCTGCCCACTATGCGGCATTCCTGTCTATTTCGGTGAACGTCTCGGGCCGAGGTGACAGGCTTACCACCTGGTTGAGTGACTGCATGTTAAAATGTTTTTCATCGTCTGTCAGCATTTCTGCCTTTAGTTTGCCTTTACCTACTCATAGCCAGCTCTCTGTGTGAGCCTTTCCCATGGGCGTGTTTACAGAGGGGAGCAGACACTTGATTATGAAAGGGGTCAACACCAGATTCAATGTTTTCCAAGAAAACGTCTCTCTTGTCTGGTATATATTATTTTCTCAGGATGTGTTGAGTTACATCAAGTTATGTGATGAATTACCAATTTTCAATAAATTGTTTAGAGATTTCCCTATGTTTTCCAGTAGTGGGGCTGCACATGCCTGAGGGTTGGGTTGGTGTTTGTCCAGTGGCTGGTAGACTGGCCTAATACTGTCTGACTGTCAGTCTAATACCCTAATAGGGCTGGAGAGACTCGAGGCTCTTTCTCTGCGTCCCCTACATGTCCTCTCCAGGCTGTCTGCTGAGAGAGCATCACTGTATGACAGATACCAATCATTTGCCGATCGCAAATCATTCTTGGCACCCTTCCCTTTGACAAGAGAGGCAAAAGGGACAGAAAATGTGTGTGTAGGTAAAGGTTCTTGGGTGTTCATACGTCTTCTTGACCTCAACCCCCCCCCCCCCCCACCGCCCATCTTTCCCTGCCTCATCTCCTCATCTCTGACGTTTCTACCTCTCGTACCACTGTTGAAAAATGTGTGTTCCTTTGACCCCTGCTCCAGGCGATGGGGGGTTGGGGGCATAGAGGGTACTGTAGGGAGCTGTGGACAGCCGGCTGGCTGCAGGTGGAAATTGGATGGATTACCTAAGATAGGATCCGCCTCTTGCTGGTAAATAATAATAACCACCGGAAAGATATAATTACCAAGCCGGAGCGATGAGCCGCTGCATTGGCGTCGAAGCGTACAACCTAGCTGCACTGTAGCTAAGCTCCTTGTTAGCATTTTCCAGTTGTTAGCGTTGCTAATGGAAGCATCTGCAGAGCAGAGGCAGTAGAAGGAGAGCGGCCAAGTGTAAAAGGGTCCCACAGTGCTTCTCCAAGGAGGGAGAGAGTCTCCATAGCAGCAAATACTGTATATCCTCAGACCAATGAAACACGTGTTTGATGTCCCGTGTTACCTAACAGTAAATCGGATATATAATCTAACACGCCTATGAACACAGCCCCATTTGAAAAACAGATTGAGTGTAAGGACATAAGGGCATGCCATGTGAGTCATTGCAGCATATCCTGTGTGCTAATATTGAACGTGCCACGCTTCGGCGACAGCGCTCCACGTGTGCGTGCCACCGTGACGTTGGTTGCCCTTTGCCCAATGGGGAGTTAAATGTGCGATGGTCAGATTGGGAGAGATACCAGAGACAACCTTTGAGCATTTAAAGGCTATCTATGTTAACTCTCAGTTACAGTTCACTCCCTCTGAGGCTGCTCAGCTGACCAGTACCAGCAAACGCATACACGCAGCTGTCACTCATATTTCAATACCCTGCTATGATTCATTGAAGGTGCTGTGGTCACAGCTTCTGTTGAAGTGGAAGTTCCTAATATGTGCCTGCAAGTCTCTCAGTCCCATTGACCACGTTAGGGGGTCATGGACCATTCCCCTTGTATGAAACACACTTTCTCCTTCTTTCATTCCAATGGCCTTCATGTGCCTTGTTGTAACGCATTGCTAGAACAGGGACACTTAACGTTGACAGCCTCGTCACCACTGTGCTTTTTTCTGAGAGCGAGAGCAACAAAAAGAGAGAGGAAGGACTGTTTCCAGGACCGCAACCTCCAGGAATGTCATCCCTGCTAAGAGAGTGAGAAAACATTCTTCAAGGACTTTGTGAAAAAAATGCACCGTGTCCAGATACAACCCTCCTCCTTTCAACCCTGGAACCATCTGGACCACACGGTCTCTCAATTGAAATGCAGTTTACAGCCGCTGCCTGGACAAATAAGCATTTACATGATGACTGCCAATGCTTTGCGTGTGTGCAGTGTGATGTCATGTGAGCAGGTGGAGCGGTTGGAGAGGTGTAGTCAGTTCTATGTACGTGTGTGTCTTGGGTCGGGCTTTAGTAAGCCACAGGTGCACAGTAGGGGGTGTTGCTCTGGACATTGATTTCACAGTCGGCGTCCACCATGCAATACATCGAGAAAAGTGTTTCTCTCTGGTGCGTCTTCAAAGAGGTTGTGAAGGACCTTTTGAGGGCATGAATATGCAGATGAGTTACCCGCGGGAGGAAGGGAGTCATTCACAGCACCAACCCGAGCCTTTTGCATTAGGCAAGAGAAGTGTGGGGTGGACAGGGGGGGAGAGGCAAGGAGGAGGGAGGAAAGGGACACAGGAGAATAAAATAGGACAAAAGTTAATGGCAGGCTCTGTTCTCATGAAGTACTTTTTCCTTTTAGTACTGTAATGTAATGTAATTTCAAAACATTATACAATCTTGTTTACTTCCAGTATGAATCCTGCTCTTTATGTATAACTAGCTGCCTGCCTGTTGAATAAAACACAGTTGCATGATGAAGTCCTCAAACAGAAAGCAGAGAGATCAAAGCCATTACTTCTGACTGGCTGACCCCTGTGTGTGTGTGTGTGTGTGTGTGTGTGTGTGTGTGTGTGTGTGTGTGTGTGTGTGTGTGTGTGTGTTTCTAAATGCTGCGGGGGTCCAGGGATCCATCCGTATCCCGTCTGGAGCCAAGCTCAGGGAAGGTCAGCCTGATGGATACATCCTGACATGCACACAGCCCGTGATGTCGTCAATGTGTGCATCTGCGTCTGTGTGTCTGCGTCATGTGTTCATGTGTGCGTGGGCTGGCGGCCCAGCCACGCTTAGGCACAGTTCAACAGAGCAGAGGGCAGACAGGCAAGCAGAGGAGGGAGCACTGGCCTGGCCTTGGCCCCCTAGTCTGAGGGATCTGAAGGGGGTTTTGATGGCAGAGGGGTTGGAGGGCGAGTTTGGGTGAAGTGTAGGCGGAGGGGGCCCAGGTGCGGGGGCTGAGGTGGGCTGGGGTGGCGTAAGAAAGGCTCCATTCATGAGTGGTGCCATCTCTGGCTCCCAACGGGACTGGGACTCATCAATGAGCAGGCCAGCTGGGAGGATGTCAGCACGCAGACTCCCTCCCGCCCTCTCTCTGCCTCCCTGCCTCATCTCACCCATCTTTCCCTCCCTTTTTCTTTTGTCAAGGGCCAGCGCTGTCAGAGCCACTGGCCCGAACACTGAGGCCTCTCATGCACTTGGGTCCCCATTGAGATCCACAGACAGCCTCTGGCTCGCCGGTGGTTTGCACACCGTCTGTCGTTTGACATCCGAGGTCTGCAGCGAGGAGCTCGCTCACCATCACCCCTCCGAGGGGCACTGTCTTTGGTAGCCATGCCAACAGGAGATGAGCTTGGTTGGGTGGAGCTAAAAGGGTGATAAACAGGCGGTCTCAGCTGAATGCAGCACGTACAGACGGCGTATCCAAGCAACTCAATTATAGATTACCAGGAGATAAGGATGTAGCTCATAGTGGCTCTATGGAGGGCAATGGGATCCCCCTATGTTCCCACAAGTCACCATGAGCTTCACATGTGTGGCTCAGTTGACATCTCTCAACACGGCTACTTATTTTTTACTAAAGACATGCCCAACAACAAAGACAGGGGCCATTTTTAACTGTTTAAGCATCCACATAGTAGCCTCGCACTGACAAGGCTTTTAAAATGCTGATAAAGTTTTCCTAAATCACAGCCTCACAGAGCCACCAGCAGGTCTTGACCCACAAAAATCCCTCATGGACAAAACTGCAATTTTCTAATATCCTGTCCAAGTGTTAAAGTTGAATCTTGATATACCCCAGAATTCCTTTAACCAAATAGTTTGAGTGTCAACTTTACATCTGGCTTATTTTTTTGTAAACTTCCAATAGAGATTAGCAGAAACATCTCCTCCGGCATAAAAAACCGAAATTGCCCTGTCTTCGAAAAATTGTCCTTCTTGTGCAGTGTGCTGCTTTAGAAAGGAAAGGGGGACCGGAAAGGAGGCATGGTTTGTGAGCTGCACAGATGTGTGTGCATGCTGTTTATCACTGCCAGTGAAAGGCCTGTATCAGCAGCAGCTGTGGCGCTCTTTGCATGCGACGGCAGCAGTGCATTGGTCGGGGCAGATTTGCATTTGTGGTTTGATATCATGAGCAACAATGTCACTCCCTTTCTCTTCCTTCCTCGCTTCCTTTGCTCTCGTTTTTTCTCTCTAACATATGCTGAACGGGAGGAGCTTTCTGTGAGAGGCACAGGAGCCATGAGAACAGCCTAAGTGGAGCACTGGAGCATAACTTAGGAAGGTTCAGTATGAAATGGATCCAAGAATAACATCAACACTAGCAAATCTCACCATGGTACTCAAGGGCAAAGTCCATGTGGTCATGGCACACAGCTATAGCCACATGAATGGAAACATTGCACTGAAGCTGAATACTGAATTCTCATCTAGTGAAAGTACATTCTGTTGACGGCTACTATGAAAGCCACCTTTCTTTGGCATTGAATATGAATCCCATACCACGATGGTGACTCGTTTTTGAAGTGACTTGTTAGTTCAGGATCTTGGTTTAAAAAAAAGGAAAAAGTTGAAGGTCCTGTGGTCTGCATGTGTCGGCCGGAGTCAAAGTGATCTGGAGGACCATGTGATGAAAGGGTTCCTGTGGCTTTCATCTTCACAATGTGTTTTGATAGGGAGAATTTTCTCGCAGCTGAGCCAAAAAAACAGCTTTGTGTTATGAGAGCTGGTCTGCTGCAGTACAGCAGGTTTCATTATATCTTATAAATATTTTACAGGTAGAAAAAACACTAAATGTGGTGAAATAGGGATGCTGCTTGTTTCTATTATCAACTTCTGCACAGACAGTGTGACAAGCAATGAGTTGAAAGTACCAAAACGGGGTATTTGAATTTATAAATAGAACATAACCTTCACAAATGTCTGGATTGTACTGTCAGGGATATTTTGTCAGTAAACCGTTAAAGTGTTTTGGCTTCAGTTACTGAAGACTTTGAATTTACCAACTCCAAAGAAAGAAGGTAAGCTAAAGTGTGTTCATTAGCACGTGCCACTGGATTTCTCAAGTTTGATTGAGCACAACATCCCGCTGAAGGTTTGATGGACTCCCAACCGCCCTTGAAGAACGCTGCTGTTGTGTCTGCCTCTCGGTGCGGTGCTCTACCTGTACACACACGTGCGCGCTGTGGTCATTGTCCCCTATTCTAACAGGCTGTGAGAGGACATTCAGCAGACCTCGCTCTTCCCCTTCTGCTATCACCTCGTAGCAGGCTCCATCACGCCTCTCTTAGCAGCCCCCTTGATAGACGTCTCGGCTCATTGTGTGTGAAGGTGTCTTTGTTTTGCTGTGTAATGGTGCCCTAAGATACTGTTGCTAGCGTGTTGTCTGGGGTGTCTGTTGCGCTGCTACCCTTACAGACCCCAATAACCACCTTCTGTGACAGAAGCTCTTCACTGCTCCCCCTCGCTCACTTTATTTGTGCCTCAGCCTCTCTTGGACTCCCTTCATCCCGTTCCGGTTTTGTATTTCTTATCCAGCGTGTTAGCGTCTATTCTTGTGGCCTCTTCTGCCTCTCTGTATTAGAGCCCCCTCAGTGTACAATGAATCGCCTGTGCCCTCTTTTTTTGTCAACGACCAATGAATAGGGGGCACAGAGCTACAGTTAGAAATTAGCTTTTAAGTATGTGAGGTATGTTCATTAATTCTCCTCCAAATCCCCCCCCCCTACCCCCCGCTGCCCTCGGACCGCTATACCCCCAAAACAAGCGTATAAAATCCTTTAATGGACCCCATGCTGTTTTCCATATTCTCAGTTTCTCTGGTGCCTACAGTTTAAACAGGACCCGCGTCTCTCTCCGCGACCCTGCCAGAGTCCGCCTTGGCTTCCAGGGGGCGGGGGGGGGGGGGGGGGGGGGGGGGGCTAGCCTGATTGCCATGGTCACAGCGGCCATGTGAACTCAGCCATGAATGAGAAACTTTCCAAGATCAGCCTTGAGATCCTGGGATATGTGTGTCACGCTGTTAATGTGTTATTGGAACAGAGACAAGGATTTCCGTTTCAGCAGTTCAGTCCAGATAGATAGATTATATATTGGCTATTTTTCACCAATAGCTAACATCTAAGACCAAGAATGTCCTTCACATGCTGACGACAGAAAGAAAAGGCTCTTGGAAATGTTTTGGATTGTCCGAGAGCAGAGTGCCTGTGTTCTTGGTTATTTTAAACTCCATCAGAGATGTGAGCTCACAAGGAGTGTATTAGTCTTTCTGACAGGATGTAAAACATGTTGAATGGAAATTGGCAATTGTTTCTGACTGCGTTGCTGCTCACATAACTGAAGCAATATTTCTTCTTCTTTTATCAAATCATTGATATTTATTTGCACTTCCAATAGTCTCTTTGTGCATCGCTGTTATAGTTTATGTATTCCAGTGTCTAGGATTTAAGCACTGCCACTATTAACTTAAATGCAGGCCACTAAAAGCCGGATGAAGCCCATTGCTAACTCCACAAAATCTTTATGTGTTTTAAATGTCTTTTTGTGGCTGAATTGCTTCCACATTGCGCTATGGCTCGGGACCCTGGCACTTTGTAAACATACCCTTCTAGCTCTTTGCACGGCTCCTGTGTGATTCTGCCATGCGGATCCTTGAAGAACTGCCTGAACAAGTGATAAGAAAAAATGTAGCCCACTGCACAAGGCCACATTGAGGGATCAATGTTAAGATAATATAGCACCCTTCAGACTTCGAAGATTAATAGATCCATTGATTGATTCTCTTTCTTGCTGTTGAAAAGTCCAATTAGATCATATACGACTTTGGAAACCATGCAGCTCACTTCTACACTAGATTATTTCCTCTTCTGACCTGCGTGTGATGCGCTGGGCGCGTTTGTCTGAGTCCTTGTCAGTACCAGCGCTGCTCTGCTCGACGGGTTCTTCTACATGTACGCCGGATTTCTAACAGTACCGTGTGTTTTCTCCACACAGGGCACCAGAGATCATCCTGGGCCTGCCGTTCTGTGAGGCCATAGACATGTGGTCCCTGGGCTGTGTGATAGCCGAGCTCTTCCTGGGATGGCCCCTCTACCCCGGAGCCTCCGAGTACGATCAGGTAACATGCAATGATGGTTTGGACCTCCGAACTGTGTCCTGACTCTGGCCCCGCTCATAACTGCGTGATTCAGAGTGATCACGAATCTCACTTCGTGGTTACGTGGATACACCTGTGTGTGTTTTCTCTCTACCTGTGTGCACATGTGAGCGTGTTTGGGAGGCCGGGATGCTTCTACAATCCCCCCCCGACAGCCCCTGATGATTCTTGAGCAGCTTCCCTGTTTATCTGAACAGATGCCGCAGAGCCACTTGTCCAATTAGCGCAGCCCCTGTGCTCCAGAGCAAGACACTGCAGCGTTACCCCTTCTCCATCAGTCAGGCGAGGCTCAGAGGGAAAACCTTGCAAGCAAGTTGTGCTCCATCACTGAACACGCCCGTCTGATATTTCACTAGCCCCAAAACTTCGCAAAGTGTCTCATTTACAAGTCTAAAATCAATCTCAGGCTCTTGCGCTGAGGTCATATTTGGGTGGAGCAAAGATCTGCCATATGTCAAAAAAAAAACCTCAATCCTAATGATTTAGCCTTTTTTGTTTATTGGTGATATTCACTGGTCTCCCTTAATCCAATGGCTCAATCGTGCATATGAAGTCTCACGTGCATTTTCTGTCTTTTGTCTCGCAGATCCGGTACATCTCACAGACACAAGGTCTGCCTGCAGAGTATCTGTTGAGTGCCGGAACGAAAACCACCAGGTTCTTCAACAGAGACCCCGACTCCACCTATCCCCTCTGGAGACTCAAGGTACGGCTGGAACGACGGAGACGCATTCGCAAACAAAAACTGCCTTTTAGTAGCATCAACAGCACCCTCCTAAGAGCAGCAATAACTGCCATTAATATTGTACGTCACGCTGTGTGAGGCATTGGCGGCCCTGGCTATAAAGAAAGTCAGAGTGTAGTGTGAGCAAAGTGGATCTCTGTGAGAAGATTCAGTAAATGGAAGCCCAGGCTGATGAATCCTGCTCAAAGGATGTGTGCCCCCCCCCCCCCCCCCCCCCCTGTTCCACTGTGGACCACTCAGTGAGGAGGTCAGCTCCTTCCTTCATTTCTACCCGAATTATCTTCAGTGGAACTTTTTGTTCAGCGGGGCAGTAATGTCCTTTCGGTGTTTGACGTTTGGTGCGTTTGCTTCTTATGAATCCCAGTAACAAACCAATATAATTGCACTTTAAATGAAGCCATGAAGCGACATAGTAAACGCTCTTCAGTAAGCTGTCCAAGGACTTCTAGCAGTTGTCAGGTTAAAGTTGTCTTTTAATGTTGTCTTTTCAAAACACGTTGACAGTCACTGACCCAACACACCTGCTTTAACGAGTGTCCTTGTTTTGTGGAAAATCACCACGTTTTTTCCATCCTGAAGAGTGATTACTCAGCTTTAATTTGACCGCGCCACATGTTCCCACATAACAGCAGCTGTATCACTTTGCTGACTGTAATTAAAAAATACCTTCACATTCAACTCAGATTCATTTTGTGTACATTTTTTAAAGCGTTGAAAAAGAGTGATCACACGCGTTCACTTGTGTTTACGTGAATGTGTCCATGTGCACATGTGTGAAAAGCACGCATGCAGTTTACATGCAGTGTGTCATCTCAGTGATAAAGCGTGTACCCCCCCCCCCCGAGCCTCCCTGGCTGTTAGATGAGCGTTTGTGTGCTACCCCAGGGTTGCCGGGAGGGCAAGCCGAGCCCTGCTGCACACCAACAACAAGCGGCTGTAATGAGCCAAATGTAAATAGTGTGTTTCCAGAGGGGAAGTGTGATGTGGATTTGAGAGCAACATCTGCTTCTTGTCTCCCGCAGACTCCAGAGGACCACGAGGGCGAAACGGGGATCAAGTCCAAGGAGGCTCGCAAGTACATCTTCAACTGCTTGGATGACATGGCGCAGGTACAAACAAAGCCTGACTCGTCACCCCCCCCCCCCCCCCCCCCCCCCACACTTTTGCGTGGATGGCATCCACCTGTCTCGCATTTACGGCATCAAATGATGGGTCCACTCGGTTTGATCCATCGCACCATGAGAATTATCCATCAAATATTTGAAATGCTTTAAGATGCCAAAGCCTGATCTCCAGATGCATTGTAGCTCCGCTTCTTTCTGGACGTTTACAAAGTGAAATGAAAGCAGCTGTTCACTGGAACGCCTCCTCAACTCTGAAATCTGCTCTTCATTTCGCTTAACCGCCATCAAATAAGCCACAGACATTCGGGCCGATCATGCGGTGAGGCTGGTTAATGTATATACACAGTTTGCTTTATTGTTTAAGCTGCAGTGACTGTTGTGGCCATGTTGTGCGTATTTAGAATATAGCACATGTCCAGTAAATGCATAAAGGACAAGTGTGGGACTCTCTCCTACTTTTTTATAAACCCATACACACACACACATTCCAGAGTTTCCCCACTAGTTTTGCAGACCAGCTCAGTGGGACCCCCACCGTGTTGCGTCTTCATGACTCAGCAGCCCTGCATGCCACCTGTGGGAATCTGCTTGTTAAGAAGCCTTTGCTTAACCCCGCCGGAAAGGAATTATACTACAACAAAACATCTGTATGGAAAAGCCCTTCTACCGAATGTAGATACATTTAATGTCACTTCCCTCTATGACTCTGCCTGAATTGGTCCCTTCACGGTGGGAAAGTTCACATGTAGCCATTACATTTTGACACGATGTGCCTGAAAGGGAGATGATATTAAGTGTTTTTTTCAATCTTACTTGGCCAAATACTGGTCCTGCCGACAGAAATGGCAGTGTGATGGAAAATTACAATGTTTTTCCCAGGGCCCCTTGAATCTGTGACGGTACTCTCATGTCACCGCGCACCTCGATCTTCCCTCTGATAATGACAGGCCAAGAGATAAGAGTTAAGCGGGAGAATTATTTCTTGAAAAATGGTCGACCTGGTGCCCAAACAGGAGCAGCTTCTGGAGACCGTCAAATGTGGATAAGTAGTGACTTAAGTGATGGAGACAATTATGGTTGTCCAGGAGAGCCCGAGGCCATTGTCAGACCAGTGTGGAATAACACGCTGTCGGGTGCGACAAGATAGTACCGCTGTCCGGGCTCGTTGAGTAGCAGTACACACACACACACACACACATTCAGTTTAATGAAACCAACCTGCACTGTTATGATATCCCTTGGGTCATCTCTGTCTCCAACGCTTCAAGCTCCGTGTCCCGTCCTTCTCTCACTGCAGCAGCCCGATTCAGCTTGCCACAAAGGCCATATTGCGGAGCTGCACGAGCTTAATGTGGGAGGAAACGGCCTATTTTTCCCCATCTCGCTATTCCTATCATATAAACAAGTCAGCATTGTGGACATCTGTCTCTGCGTGTATAATGGATGATGTAGCTGAAGGCCCTAAGAGACAGAAAGGCTGGGTGCCAGGAAGAGATAATGAACCTCCTCTTAGTCGTGGGAAATGGGGGGAGGCTTCAGTCACAAGTATATCTAATTTGAGTAAATCAGACACTAACTTAGAGAAAATGCAGGATCCTGCTTGAGGACTGATGTAGAGGGAAGGCCTGATAAAAAGAAATGTGTTTATTTTGATCGGCAATCCTTCAATATCTCCGTTAATGGGAGTGAAGCCATGGCCACATTCCCTTAAAATAACATCGTCACTCACTTCCGCTGCTCTTCCCATCGAGTAATAAAGTTTATGGATATATCTGTGCCTGTCGAATAGTGTTGTGCAGAAGACGACAGGCCTGGATCCTGCATGCAGCGCTCCACACCTCCTGAGGCGCTGCTCGACATCTGCCATCCCTGCCCTTACTCCTAGTAGCCTGTCAGTGCTCCCCACGGCACAGATGTGGCTCCGTAAAGAGCCATCGACATGCAAGACACGCAACGATGACCATGTTATTTGAAGCCCCTTGTCTTTAGTGGCCTTTTACAATGTACATTCAAGATAAGAAAAATGTAAAATGTTGCCTTTTGCTGTTATTGAAAGAAAATGAAGCATGAAAATACCCTTTCTATGCAGTATATTCACTATATATATTAGATGATAGCAATATTCTTTTACCATTTCTGATTATTGTGATTATTGTGCCACCTTTCTGCCAACTCCCCACTGCTATCCAAGCACAACCAAACTGTGTACGTTTCCCAAAGTCATTTCTTCCACTAGCAGAGGACGTCGTGATTATGTCCCACCTCATTCTGCAGATTATTCTTTTATCAGAGCCAGCGGAGGTGGCGAGCAGAGAGGAATGGTTACGGAGCCTGAATAACCTGCATAGAGAAAGCGAATTGAATCAGATGCGCGGTGTTGATTGGCAGCACATCTGATAGCCCCTGGAGCAGGCCTCGAGATAAGCGCTGCGTCTTTATTAAAAAACAGCCCTGCTACCTCTGCATGGCAGTCACAATAAACATGGCCGCCTTTCTGTTGGCTCGGTCCACGTCACTGTCCTTGCACTGCCTGATTGTGTGCTAGTGGGCTTAGACCCAGACTTTAGCTTCCTTCATACCTGCACCCACAAATAAAAGTAAGGGTCAGTCCCCACAATGAATGCCTCGCCTGCCAAATCGATCCGTCACAGTTACATTAGACGGATGGTGTCCTTTTTAAGAACTGGCCAAATTTATTGGGGCTCATGTTTTTGTTTATTTTCACATCTCAGGATTAGATAAAAAAAAATCCCAGCGGAGGCGCCAGGAGATATTTCAAGTGGCGCTAGAAATACCAGTGCAAATGTTTATAATGTCACTTAGGTGCAAGGTTATCACCGGGTTCTGTGACACTCGCACTGACACCCTAACTGATGAGGCCTTGCGAGTATTAATAGGCCCCTCTTTGGGAATAACTTGTGGGGGGGGGGCGGGGTTTTTTTTCTTTTCTTTTTTTTTCTCCCTCTGTCACCGCAGCAACACGAGAATCCTTGAATGCTCAATAAAGCCTTATGCTAGAATGCGCGCGTGTTTTCGTACCCGCAGGTGAACATGACGTCGGACCTGGAGGGGAGCGACATGCTGGCAGAGAAGGCTGACAGGAGGGAGTTCATTGACCTGTTGACCAAGATGCTGACCATCGACGCGGACAAGAGGATCACTCCTATCGAGACGCTCAACCACCCGTTTGTTACTATGTCCCATCTCCTCGATTTCCCCCACAGCACACAGTAAGTGCCCTGTGGTTGTTGTTTGCACAATTACCACTCAAACGGTGAAATAACATCTGCCGCTTTGGCGAGACGCGGCACTCACTCCCTTCTTCTCCCTCTCCTCTCCTTCCGCGCAGTGTAAAGTCCTGCTTCCAAAACATAGAGATCTGCAAGCGTCGTGTCAACATGTACGACACCGTCAACCAGAGCAAGACGCCCTTTATCACCCACGTGGCACCCAGCACCTCCACCAACCTCACCATGACCTTCAACAACCAGCTGAACACTGTGCACAGCCAGGTAAAGCCCCCACTCATTGGTACGACAGATTCTATGCTGTCAGGTGCAAGTACACTCACTGGTTCAGCTGTGGGTTGCAGCATTTCAATGGAAGAAATGACATAAGAAATGTAGTGTGGAATATTTATCAAGTACGTGTATGCATAACAATTGCGCTGCTTCAGGCAGAAAACCCAAATCATTCCTCCTGGCTAACCGCTGAAACGCTCTTTTTTTTTTTTTTTTAAACCAAATACTGCTATTTTAAATGCCCAACTGTCAGAAGTTTACTAGCTCAGCAGCCCACAAGCAGCTGTTTCTCTCTTTGTTCTATATTTCTTTCTGACCGTTTCTTCCGTGTTTACTTGCTGCCTCTCTGCCTGGCCGCATGCATATCTGTCTGCCTGCATATTCTGTCTGTGCCCCCGGTCCTGTGGGATTGTCACAAAGTGCTGATTACACACATGACAAGCCCCCACTTCCTGCTTGCCTTGCATTCTGGGGCTTTCAGTCCTTAAGAATCCCGTTGCCAAGCTTCCTCTCCCCTTTCCCTCCTCTGTCTTCTCCTCTCTCCTCCAGTTTGCCGGGGGTTGAGCCTGTGGTGCTTTAGCGCTTCGTTCGCGTACGGCTTGTGAAACCAAAGTGCTGACTTTTGGCTTATGCCGGAATCACCGCGCTTCGTGTTGCAAGGTTTTCCAGATTGTGCTTAGTTACAACTCCAGCTCTCTCTCTCTCTCTCTCTCTCTCTCCCCCCACCCCTCTCTTTAGTAAACAATGTTCTTTATCACCGACTATATCGAGCCAGCTCGCACTGTGTAGCATGCGACAAAAAACCCATCTCGCTGTGATATAAATGGATTAACATTCCCTCAGCTTGTCTTTTCTACTGCCCGGCTTTCAGGGCATACAAACAGACTTAAGTTAGTGATTTATTCAGTTTGATTCATTTGCAAGGCTAGAATGCACCTTTGGCTTGGATTTTCCTGCTTTCCTGCTTGTTTATGATGAATGCCACAGTGGCGTATTGATTATGTTCCCTCCCCTGGTGCTTATCGAACACGCTAAAGAGAGCAAATGGAAAAATGAAAGCGCTGCCTCTCCAGTCTCTCCCCCCCCCCTTAATGAAAGGACTAAAATTAGACAGTGCGAGTAGTACTTTCGGGATGAGCAAACCATGTCTCTTAAAAGCATTTGTTTGTATCTCGGATGTATTCCACATGTCTTATTAATGGTCAAGACATGCTGGAATTGCCTAAGCTTACACAATTATATAATGACGGCTGGCTGTGGAATATTACTCCTGTCAGGCATATTGATTTGGGTGCTGGATAGTGAAGCTGTGACATGAAATGTCAAGTTTGGCTGCAGCAAATTATACAAGCTCATTATAAAGTCACATTTACATTTAAACAGTTTTTTTGTCAGCAGAAGTGGGCAATTTGTTTGCCTTTAAATAGTTTAAATGATACACGATTTTCCAAAATGTCAGTGTAAATATGCTGTGGTGGCATTTTGCTCCTTGATAGTTGAATTTTTTAAGAATCGTAGCATTGATTGCATCTCTTGTAACCTTCTTTCCCTCTAATTAATCAAATCATCAGTATGCATATTTTAAGACACCTTTAAATCAGTCGTCTAATTTCCTTGTTCTTTCCCCGGCTCTCATCTTATGTGGATCTAGTGGTTGTTTTTACATTTTTGTGTGTCTTTTTTTTTGTTTGTTGTTTTTTACCGTGCCTGCTGTTCAACCCTTCCTCCCCAGAGCACTTCCACTTCCCTGATGTTCCCATCTGTACCTCCACTCTCATGATTTTTTATTTTGGTCCCATCATTCCTCTAGGCCACCAACTTGGTTCCCTCCACCACCAACAATGCCACCCTTTCCTTTGCAAGTCCTGATGTCTCCATACTAAACTACCAATCTGCACTCTACCAGCCCTCCGCTGCCGCCATGGCGGCCGTGGCCCAGAGGAGCATGCCCCTGCAGCCGGGGCCTCCTCAGCTCTGCGCTGCTCGGCCCGACCCCTTCCAGCAGGCGCTCATCGTCTGCCCACCTGGCTTCCAAGGTAAGGAGCTTTGCCCAGTCGGTATGCGTTAGTGTGAGTGGTGCGGAGTGCGATTTGTGGTCATCTGTGCGAAAACAACAATTCCAACCACGAGCACCTGCACTAGGCCATGATGTGAGGATAAACATGTATCTATTGTAATACATACAGATCTGGAGTCAGTTTTAGTTCTATCTCAGACAGTCAATGCACAGACACTCTCTTCCCGTTTTTTTTTTGTTAGAGTCAATCGTAGTGTGAATCATACCAATTGTCATCCCATAATAATTTGATGAGGCAATTAGTCATTTGAAAGAACATTGAACATGTTTGCTCACGCCACTGACGTCTCCTCTGTGTTTGTGCGGGGGGGGGGGGGGGAGAAAAGCTCCACGGCATTCTTCTGTTTGTTTACTCGTTCTTTTTATGGAATGTGTGATAAAAAAAATCCATTATTAGAAGCTTTTTTTATACTATTGTCATGACTACTGTTTGTGTTTTTCTAAGTTATTTTTCTATATGCAAATCCAGTGGAGGGGGTTTTGACATCTTTTAAAAATGAAACGATGAAGTTCTGCAGATTTGTTTGTATCATTTAGTTTTTTTGGTTGACACGCTCCGTACATGTACTTTGTTTGTGCACAGGGCTGCAGGCGTCCCCTTCCAAGCACACCAGTTACTCTGTGCGGATGGAGAATGCCGTTCCCATAGTGACGCAAGCCCCCGGTGCCCAGCCACTGCAGATTCAACCTGGCCTCCTTACGCAGGTAGAGTATCACGGAGAATGGAACTAATAGATTTTTTTGCGCATGCGAAGACTGACGGTGCCTTTCAGACCCGGAACCGCTCGTATTCAAACAAAGCTCTCTGCATCCTTTTTTTTTTCTCCACAAGCCTTCACTAAGAATAGTATCCATCGATGGAGGCTAGAAATCACTCAATGTTCCTGACCCTGCCCCTTGCTGGCAGCTGTTTTTTTTTTTTTTTTTCCCGAGCACATTCAGGCCAAGCTCTCCGGTGCATTGCTCCCTGTTTCTCCCCATCTCTCTCCCTCCCTCTCGCTCGCTCTTTCTGCTGTCCCGTCTCTCCTGGAGGCTGAGGCTACCACGGTCTGATGCACACAAAGGCAGGGGCCTTTCACACGGAGGAGGCCTTCACTGGGGCCGAAGCTTTAGCTGCTAATATACAGTTGTTGGAAGTAACAGGGAGTGACTGTGCCTCTCTCTCACACAAACAGTCTGGGACACTTCCATCCCCACACCACCTCTTTCCCTATGGAAATTTCCACGAAGGCTTTAAATATCCCCGTGAATCCAGGGAGTTTGAGGTGCTCCCTTATCTCCAGTTAATCATGCAGTAGGCAGGGAGACAGGCAGCGAAGCTCTTTTTGTGTGTGTGTGTGTCTGTGTGCGCCTGACTGTGTTTCTATGGTGGATTAATCTGTCAGATACCAAATGGTGATTAGCTCCAGGGCTGCTTCCAAGTCAGGCGCTCCAAATTACAGGCCTCGGAGGATCCCGGGAGGTCAGGGGCTGCTTTAATGGGGCTCTGCATGACCAGCGATTTCCCAACATCACCAGCTTCATGGATGTGAAGGGCAGAGGCAAAACAGATTCATTCATCTACGTGTCTTTAAGGGGAAATGCACATCATATTACCTACTGTATCAAGTGTGGATCCGACATTTCTGGTCGGCTCACCTCTGTCTGCACACGTGTTAAACAAAGACATGCGGTAGTAAACGCAAGCAGATGTTTGTTTTTTTATAGGCCAACGAGGCGCACACCTAATAACCGGGTTTGTGGTGTATTTATTCCCTTTACGGTGGGAGGTCCCGGGGCCCCCGGCCCGACTTGTTGGATGCATTCGCCCCACCTGTGCCTTCACCCACCCACTGCTACCCGTGAGCCCTTTGCCCACTTTGGACCCATGCAAGTTTAGCTGTAAGCACACTGGGGAGGCAGAGAGGGGGCAGAGAGAAGGAGGCTCTGAGCAGTGAGGCAGGGTGATCAGCGGGACCTTTATCTGGAGCAGGAATGTAGAAAATGTGGAAACAATTGGGGAATGAGATCGGGCGCTTTCAAAGCCCTGAGGTGACAAAGGGTTTTCACCCGGGGAGTGCAGGTCGAGGTGGGAGGCGGTGGGGCCGCTGATAGCGATGGTGTACTCTGGGAAGAGAGAAATGGCCTCTTAACTGGGTTTACCATTTCAGGGCAGACAGGCTGGTTACACAACGCAGACGCCGAGTGAGAGAGGCACGTAAAGTGCCGGGAATGGAGATAGTGCGAGCGGGAGAAGGATGGATGTATTACAGTCTCTTAATGGCATGTTGGTAAAAGGCCTTGGATGTGGTCTCCGATGTAGAGACCATCTCCAGCTCCAGAATGTTTGATTAGAGATGTCAGTCATCAGCGCACAGACGCGGGCGGCAGCGCTGCTGGCCTGCAGATGCTCCTTTTAGCACTTCAACCAAAGGCTTGTTGGTTTGGACTTTGCGACCTGCCTCAGACTTAAAACAATTCAGCTTCCACAAGCTCGCAGGCAGAATACTGAACAGAACAGCTTCTTTGTGTCAGAATATAATGGACACCGACGGTGCAAAGCAAAAAATGTGAATACGAAGATAAAGGTTAAGATAAAGTTAGAAGATGAAGGTAAAAATAGTCCCTGGAGCTAATACACAGGTTATCCGCTTTTCAATTGGTTTGGGGCCTCTCTTCCTGTCTGTCTGTGAGTCTTTCTCTTCTGCTATTTAAACGTGTGTGTGTGTGTGTGCTGGAGAACATACTGATGCTGTTGTAAATAGATGTGCAAAGGGTATTAAAGGAACAATTCATTATCCCCGACATTCAAGTGCTAATCAATAGAACTGCATTAAACTATTAGGGTTACACAACGCAGTAACACACAAACACGTTCATGCATGCATGCATGCGCGCACACATAACTTGGCACAAAAAGCAAGATACTCCTCCTGTTCTGCATCAGAAATACAAAGTAGCCACTTTCACAGCAGCTTCAAAAGGCCTATGAATTTAATTAGAACAGGTTTATTTTACTCAAGGATAAAAACACATAATCACTCTAAAACACAGACACACACACACACACACACTCACGCGTTCAGTCATACCAACGTAGACAAAGAAAGGAGCTGCTGTACGTTTTTATTAAGTCCTTATCTCCTTTGACGATGGATGTCTCCTTGAAGCTGGCGGAGTGCCTTTCACGTGCCCAGTGGCCGGTTTAGACCAGCTGTTGTGCACTATGGAAAAGATACTGTAATTTATCACTCCCTCAAAACTAATCAATGAGTTCCCTTTGTTCCTTCATTCATTATGCCCTAAATGAAAAGACTCAATCATGGGTGACTTCGCAGTCCATGAAAGACTTGAGAAAACAAATTATTAAAATGCATTGCTTTTGTTGTGTGGTTACATGCAGCTTGACTGTTTTCCTCTCTACTTCTCCTCTCTATGTCCTTTCACTCTCCTCGTCTCCTCCCCCCTTCTGTGTTTCTCCTCCCCCAGCAGGCCTGGCCCAGCGGCACCCAGCAGATCCTGCTGCCTCCAGCCTGGCAGCAGCTCACCCACACCTCAGTCCAGCATGCCACCGTCATCCCGGACTCCATGAGCACCTCGCAGCCTCTTGCCAACTGGAGGTGAACGACAGTGCTTTTTTTTTTTTCTTGTTACTGCTCCGAGGCAGTCCTAAACGTTGACGTCTCAATATAGTGGCTTAGAGTTTTCATATCCATCGATCGCCTCCCGATGCTTCAGCTGGATGAAACAAGGTTGACGTGTGTCACTTTAAAGCTGCAAGAACAATGCGATTTTTAAAAAAAATCAAGTTTACACACACAACATTCGGTGCAGGGCTGTAGGTCAGGGCAGATAAATTGATTTCAAAGGCCAGCAGTGGTTTTATGGCTTTTATAGGTCAATATGTGCTATGGGAAGATGGTATAGCAGAAGAGTGATTGACCGAGGAGCCTGTATCTCCCTGACAGCTTGTCCTTTATTGTCAATGAATCACAGTCCCAACTTGATTGCTGGTGCTTTTTATAAGAGCAGATTTACCTCAGGGAGATGGGATATGCACGTGTAAAAACATCAGGTCTACTACAGCCTGTCACTGCGATGACTCGATGGATGGATGGATGGATAGATGGCTGAAGCCGATCGGCAGGGAGAACACGAGGATTCAGGTGTATCGTGTGTACGCGCAAATGCACAAATTCATTCGTAGTTGTCCGTCTGTGGCCAGACGTTCACCTCCCCCGTCCCTCCCCTCCCTTCCTGTCCGGTGGCAGCTCTGTTGTCCTCAGAGAGACGATTGGGAAAGTGTCGCACTTCCTCTGCAGAGCTATCGCTTCACAGCTGCTGGTGTCAGCTCCTCTGCCCCCCCCCCCCCCCACTCCGCCTCTACCCCCTTCCTCTCACTTGTTCCCTTTCCCTTCTCTTCTTGCTTTTAAAAAGTTAGCTGCTGCCACCTGCTGGCGTCTGTGGGAAATACCCCCCCCCCCCCCCCCCCCCCCCCCCCCGTCGTTCCTTTTCCTCACCGACGTTGGGTTTGTTTATCCTGTCATATTGACGTATTTGTCTGGTGTCTTATCGCTCACACAAAACGGTGTTTATGTTACAGGAATTCCCATCCGCACGGCACCCATTACAATCCCATCATGCAGCAGCCAGCCTTGTTGGCTGGACACGTCACGCTCCCATCCAACCAGACGCTCAATGTGGGTGTGGCCCACGTCATGAGGCAGCCCTCGACCAATAACAACTCCACTTCCAAGAAGAACAAACAGCACCAGATGTCCGCCAGGTACTCTCGCATGGACGATGGTAGACGTACTGGGAATCATCCCAATATCCCGCTGAAGATCAATAAGATCACGATGACCACAGGAGTCAAGTTGACCCTTTACTCTTTACTCCTCTGCCTCTCAATAAGGAACATGTCAGCCTACGAGGTGTCGTCCTCCCAGACGGTGCTATCCCCGCAGCGCTCCAAGCGGGTGAAGGAGAACACCCCTCCGCGTTGCGCCGTGCTGCAGAACTCCTCGTCCTTCAACTGCGCCCCCCAGCAGGGCTACGGGGGCGCAGGGTGGGGGCCTGGCGAATCGGAACAGGCTTCCAGCACCACCCGCAACCACCAGCAACAACACCACCTCCCCAGACAGACCATCATCATCCCCGACACGCCCAGCCCCGCAGTCAGCATCATCACCATCAGCAGCGACACGGATGACGAAGATGAGCACAAGCAGAGCAAGAGGTCGGTTCTGGATGTTTTTGGGGGATTAGTTGTGGTCGGGCTTCACTCGGTCGATACGAGCTGAGACGCTGGTTTGTTGTTGCTGAGGTGAAAAGTCTGCAGGCTTGTCACAACCAACACACCACAGAGGGCCAGGACAAACATGGCACCCAGCAGGAGAGAGACCAAAGCAGTGAAACTAAATGACCCCCCCCCCTCACCGTGGTACTTTGTGTCCGTGAATCAAATCAATTTTATCACCGTGCACTCGCCTGACAGCACAAAAGAATAGACACAAACTTAGCAATTCCAATAGAAGGGGAAAAAAAGAAAGTCAAACAGCTAGCAAATGTAGCAGGAGATCTATGCCTTAATAACTCAAAAATGTGTTTTTAGTGCGCTTAAATATTCCAGATATTTATTTTTATGTAGTTTAACAGGTTACTTTGTACAGATAAATTCTTATTTTGCTATGCCCTCTTTGCACACAGCTACAGAGAGAGAACAAAATACAAATAAACAAAAATATATGCATATATGCATACGCATTAGGCCTGCGCTAAAGTGCACCATACAATATATCATCTAATGATGAAAAATACAGTGAAAACACTTAAGCATTAAACCAGCACATCTGATATCATAATATTGATTGCCTTAAGTTTTGTGTGATCACAGAAGTTCATTTCTAATGTCCCTCCCTTCTCTTTCCTCCAGTTCATCTTCAAAGCAGCGGAAGAATGTCATCAGTTGCGTGACCGTCCACGATTCCCCCGACTCCAACTGTTCCAACAGCCCCTACGCTTTGGAGTCCAGAGCCCCCAACCACAACAACAACAACAGCTATGACACAAAGGCCGTCCTGGACAACTACAACAACGGGAACCTCCGCACCATCATCGTTCCTCCCCTCAAAACCCAGAGCAGTGAGGCCCCGAATGAGTGTGAGCGGCTGATGCCAGGTAACGCCGCCTCATCCGCTCGCCAGTAACCACGGCGCCGTTCTGTATGGGAGTCACTGCTCCTCAAATAACCAAACCTGCATCCTTTCCTCTTTAGAACCGATGAACCATCAGAATTCAGCGTACAAGTTCAAATCCTCCAACGGCTTGGTGTCTGGCAACAACCACCTGCACGGGGGCCTGACCGGAGGCGGGACCTACCGCCAGCAGCGCTCCGGGCTACACGCCCTCCAGCAGCAGCCCCTCAACCTCAGCCAGGTATGGGTCACCTTGTGAATAAGTGCGCACGATATGTTCAAGCTATTATTTATAGTATGTAAAGTAGGTTTAGCCTATTTGGGTTAATACGTTTTTTCTTTGGTAAACATTCGCAGCTTAGCTTCAAAAGGACGGGTAGCTAAGTTTAAACAGGCTCATCTCCCTAAATGTGCTAATAATAATTCAATCCGGAGAGACTTGTTGAAGTTTGAACACTGCTTTATTATAACAAGCATGAATATTGATATTTCAATGTGTTTGGGGCTTGGCCGGGATGCTGAGCCGAGCTATATCCCCCCCCCCCCTTAGGGAGTCCAGACACTGGTGATGGTGGTAGAGAATAAGTTGCTCCAATATCCTGATGTGCCAGTTACTGCTGTAGATTGGAGGTGTCGGGGGTGGTGGCGGGTCGCCTTTGGTGCGCGCTGAAATGACAAATGACAGCATAGAGAGAGAACAGTCTTTTAACGTTTGCCAGCACCGATGCAATTGTTTTACGGTAACCCACATCTGGTTGGCTGGTACTACCTGACCCCGCCCCTAATCAGCTGGTCGTGTGCCCCCCTTCCTGACTGAATTTTCGCCTAAGCTTCATTTAGCTAAATTAGAAACTCGTTTCATATTTAAAGTAAAATGTGACATGCCGCCGTCTACCATCTCCTCACGCAGGCGCAGCAGCACATGGTGAACGAGCGAAATGGTCATCGGCGCCAGCAGGCCTACATCACCCCGACCATCGCCACTCAGCCCCCGTACTCCTTCCATCACAACAGCCCCTCTCACGCGGGCAACGTTCACCCGCACCTGGCCGCCACGCACCTACCCAGCCAGCCCCACCTCTACACGTACACTGCCCCCGCTGCCCTGGGCTCCACCGGCACCGTGGCCCACCTGGTGGCGTCGCAGGGCTCGGCGCGCCACGCCGTCCAACACGGGAGCTACCCGCCGAGCATCGTCCACCAGGTGCCGGTCAGCATGGGCCACCGCGTGCTGCCCTCGCCCACCTTGCACCACAGCCAGTACCACCAGGCCCAGTTTGCTCACCAGGCCTACATCAGCGCTTCGCCCGCCTCCACTGTCTACACTGGATACCCTCTGAGCCCCACCAAGGTCAACCAGTACCCGTACCTCTAGAGAAGACACTTGACTGACACTGGAGAGCTGCTGCTGCTGCTGCTGCTGCTGCACCCGAATCCTCTCACTCCGATCCCAAACATCCTCTCCTCGACCTCAGACATGAACAGAGACAGAGGAACATGCAATCCTCATGAAACTGTCACAAACGACTTGAAGAAAAGAAGAAGAAACAGCCTCTCTAGAAGGGGAAGATGGGGTTGAGTTGCAGAGGGGTACAGTTCAAGATGTTTTCTTTTCATTTTTTTTTTTTTCTCCTGAAAGAGCCAGTTGTTTTTTGCATTTATTTCGTCTATTCTCCGCTTTGCTTTTTGAGGACAGTAATGTCTCGTTAGTTTTACAGGGACGTTTGAAACAGGCCTTTGGGGACAGTGGAGGCTTCCTTTTTTTTTTTTGTATCACAGCCTCTTCTATTTGGTAAGAGACTGTTGAACAGGGGTTACTGACTGGAAGTTTGGAATCCCAAGACATTTGGGAGAAGGTGAAATACGGAAAACCTGCTGCTCTTCAAAGAAAAAAAAAAAATATTGATGGCCTTGAACTGTCTTAACGTTTCCTAATCATTCACGGTGTGGGGACAAAAGAGAGGCGACTCCCATCCCACCTTCCCCAGCCGAGGAGGTTTCTGGAAATATAACCAACAGAAGACAACAAACTTTTTAGTGTATTTATAGATATTCTGTTCCTTTATGTTTCACCTTTATAACGATATACTTTGGTTTTTAGCTAGGTGTCTTAGTTAGGCCCCGTTCTTAGAATGTAGCAGTCTGCACATGTTGGTTTTGAGAAGAAAAACCTTTTTTTTTCCTCCCCCTGATACCAATAGATTTATTTGCTCCTCTTTTCTCAATGTGATTGCACAACGTGGTTATAATAACATAGGCATGTACAACGTGATTGTCTGTGTGTGCTACTGTCAAGCCGATGCGTGTGTAGTCCGCCTCCTTAAAACTCTCTCCAGTCTTTGGGTTTCGACCGTTGTTCCTTCGTAGTGCCTTACAGATATAACGACACAGTTTACCTGGCTCGGATCCCGAAAGCCACACGAGACTCCAGCTAAACGCAGAGACGTGTGTGTGTGTGTGTGTGTGTGTTTTTT
Source organism: Pungitius pungitius (assembly GCF_949316345.1). Classification (NCBI taxonomy): domain Eukaryota; kingdom Metazoa; phylum Chordata; class Actinopteri; order Perciformes; family Gasterosteidae; genus Pungitius; species Pungitius pungitius. Next base: position 3,297,389 of record NC_084905.1, read on the forward strand.
CTGGTTTTGACATCCTAGTCGGGGCTTTTGCAGCTCTCTTCCAGGTGTGGGCTCAGCCCTCGCTGTTTCTTGTCCTTGATGACAGCGTCCCATACACGGTGAAGATTAATGTCAGACAGGAGTTGGGTCGATATCACGCTGAGCTATTTTATTATGTGTGCATGAGATAACTTGCCTGGGGTACTTACCAAAGTCATAGATAAATTCTTGTTACATTTTGCTGTGGGTTTTAATGTAAATATGAAAATGTGCAGTGTAGCTGTAGCCGTGAACCTCTATCACAGTGGCACCCAAATTGTGGCTTTAGCTCGGAAAATATTTGATTTTCCTTTTATGATCACACAGGGGGAATGTTTTCATGCACCGGGAATGTCCTGAGACACAGGAGAGGTTGTTTTTTTTTTTTTCTTCTAAGGTTTAAAGCTAGTCAGAGAGAAGGGGCCTGACAGAAAGTTATTGTTGCCACGAGGGTGGGTCTGTGAGGGAAGGCCAGGCCGAAGAGGAGAGGCGGCGTATCGAGGGTCGTTCGAGAGAGATTCTGCGTAGGCGAGAGGGAAGGGGCTGTTTGAGGTGGGTCCGTTTAGGGCGGCAGAGAGAAACTCTCATCTTAAATGGGACCAAAATGGTAGCAAGTTGGCACTGAGCAGGTTGATAGTGACACTGAGCCCGGGTGGAGGGTGGGAGCCTGAAAGGGGGGCTCCACCTCACCTGAATGCACACTTATGATTCTGACATGAAACCTTCCTCGTCGTCGTCGTCGTTGTTGTTGTTGTTGACGTAGTGTCGTTTGTTTCATCCGGCAACGGTATTTGTTGCGCTCGAGGTTCGGGTAGCCTCTCACGGCTGCAAGAACAGAAAACAGAAGGGAAATCCCACAGCGTACACCTGGAAGGGCACCTCGAGGACGACTCGTTGCCACTGTCCATTTGTCTTCGAGCCAGGTGCAGCACAGACATCGCCACGGCCAGCAGACCCCAACACTTAGACATCCAATAGGGCTGTCCCTTTGTGTGTTTGCTGCCTGATTCAACAGGCTTCATCTTTTTTGGGGGGGGGTTTTCTTGTAGCCAATGATACAAATAATCTCCTCTTGAACGTAGACGCAGCAGAACTGCTGGTGTTGTAGTGAAAGCCTTCCCACCCCTTTATGGTTTTATAGTTTTTGCATCTGAAGTGATTTTTCTTTTTTTTTTTTTACTTAATATTATTGACATGGCTGTAGTACCTATTGTGTTTCTTTTTTTTTTAGAGATTGTTGCAATAATTCTTGTGGATGTGTCTTTTTTCTGATATGTCGGGCTCATTTCTATTTTATAACCTGCAGGTTGATGTACAGTCGGGTTTAGTATTCCGTGCAGGTAGCTGCACCTGTGTAGACAAGTGTTGCAACACTGCTGGTGATAGTACGTCTATCAAGTTGATGATAACCCAATCGGGCCCCTATACACAGATGCTTTGGCTTGAGGGGGTCACTTGTCGGGCCCCAGAGTGGTTTGTCACCCCCCCGCCCCCCCCCCCCTCCCTCCCCTCAACTCTCCACTCCCCGTCAGCTCCAGCATGCAGGCCCGAGGGTAGTTGAAGACGTGATTACACCGTAACTTGCTGGTTACATCATTCTTCTCTGTTTTGTTGTTGTGTTTTTTTTATTTAATTTCATCTACCTAACTTTCTCTAGGTCATTGGGGCCTAAGCACACACACACACACACACACACACACACACACACACACAGATAAGGGAGATGATTATCCATTGAAATCTGTTGGCTCCTCTGTAATGAGACAGACTACTGAAACATTCCACTGTTTAAGGGAATTGGGCATCGCTGTCATCTCCTGTCAGCACCGGGATGCCGTTGTCACATTAGATCTTTTTTTTTCTTTTTTTCTCTCGCTTCTCCCACCAAAGAATTCAACAGACCAATCATGTACAGCACAGCACAGTAAAGTGCAAGCAATCCACCAGAGCTTTGCAAGGGCAGCAGAAGGGGCAATAACTTTTGGTCTCATCTTTAAAACGCTTTCACGAGTAAATTTGAGGACATGTTGTTTTAGCCCCCAGAAGCAAATGCATGTTTCACAAAGACGATTCGATGTATTTATGGCATACAGCAGAGTAATCGACTTGACTAAAGTCGGAACATTGGGCTACGAGAAGAGCTGCGTGTTCAGTTTCGCTGTCATTACTCCTCACACGTGTTTAGATTGAATGATCAATAATTATCAAACTTCTCTCTAAATTGATAAGCCAGTAGTTTTGTATTTTTTCGTTTTTTTTTTTTGCTGTTGATGATGTTTTTTGCTTTATCGGTGTCGTATGAAAATTTGGTTTTACATTAGCGTGCCATGAAGTAGAATGACCTGTCAAAATGAATTAATCCAAAATGTACCGACTATACCTTTAAAAACCACGGTCACCCGCACAAAATGAATGTAATGTGTGACCTACGACATCTGAAATGGCTTTAGATCTTTCTCTGTGGGTGACCATTCATTTCATTTTTACACCGTAAGTGGCCATGCATGATGCAATAATTATAGATCTGATCTCCAGCCAAATCCTACAAGTCATTAAAACCATGACTGCCCTCATGATTAGGGAATGTCAAATAATTGCTATTTTCTCAAACTAAATGAATAGAGGCCCTGTATACTCAACATTGTTGGAAATGACTTAATGTGTGTGCTAACTTTGTCTATTATTATGTTTCACATAACCAACGTTTTGTCTTTCATTAAAAAAAAAGGGGAATCAGAAACGTGATGTAGATCGAGTGACCTTACGATTACCAAAATGTGCTTAAGTAGAGTGTAAAAGATGTTTTGTGTTGTTGAGGTGAGCGTAGCCTTCCCGACTTTACTGTTAGAGCGCTGTCTTCCAAATAGCCAACCCGTCCCCCCCCCCCCCCCCCCAAAAGGCCCGTGGTTACATTTAAAAACTCAACCAGGCAGTGTCTCACTCTCTGTGAAGCCTGGCATTTTTCCTTTAACATATACTTAAACTTCCAACTTTTCTCATGGCGTCATTGTGATTTCTCTGCTCCCCTTCGGAGCTTTGCAAACACTGAGAGATGAGAGCGTTGAGGGAGCGCTACGTTAGTCCTGGGACGAACTCCTCGGTGAGAGCAGACCACCCCCCCGCGACGCCCACACGAGCGTCAGCGTAGATGTAAACCATTTTGAAAAAACTCGTTGCCGCCATGTACAGGAGTCAGGGAGAGGTGTCGGGTGGATTAATCGTGAGCTGGCCTCTCTGTCACCAGGTAACTCATAATCCAGCCACACGAGCATTCTTAAAGCCCTTTCAGATCAGAGTATAGGTGTGTTTTTATTTTACCTTTTCATTGAGGAGATCCGCTCCTTTTGCTGGCTATTCCTTGGGGGTATTCAGGGTGAGGTGGTCACGGTTTGATGCCATCGCTGATAGAGGGTGTCGGGTGAGTGAATGAAATTAAGAACCAAAACTGATTGTAATACGCTTGTTTTCCTTAATTTATTCTAATTTATGTAAAACCAGACATGGGATCCATATGAACCACTTTGTTGTCAGATATTTGGTCCTACTTTACATAACTGAAAAATGTAGCTTTCCTGGAAGATTTCTAGCCAAAGCTGGGTGTTTTTTGTGTTGTCAATGAACGGAATCCAGAAGTGGTAGACCAAAGCTACATTCACAGCCAAATTGGCCTTTTTACATTACAAAAGTATTCATCTAAAGCTAGAGGTCATGTTAAAGTCAAAGTGATATTTTCTGGTACATTCTCAAAATTTGTATTGCTCAATTTAATCACATCAATACTCATACAAGTGAGTTATGAGTTTATTTGCGTTTTCTAAAGACCTAACAATGCATCAAACCCTGACCCCCTTTTCTGTTTCTTGCTGTATGGTTTCTCATTGGTGTAAAATCTCATTCTTTGGCGATACAGCTAACGCGTGCTGCAGTATTTCCTAGTATACTTCTCCGTTAATTGTCTCTTCTTATTTACTTTTGTTTTTTTGGGGTGTGATGTCTCATTATTTCAATCTTCTGATCTGTATCGTTCAACGTATACCCTGTTCCTTAGTCTAATATTCTTAAGTATGTTATGAGAATGGATATTTTATTGGCTTTATAGAATGTTTAAATAAATATAATAATGACAATAAGAAGAAGGATTAATTAAACCTGCTAAGAGTACTTGCTACTAAGCGCTTGTGTTACCATTATGATGTTGTGTGCTTCTCTTAATCATTTTCGTTGTAGAAAAATGGAGTGAATTTATATTAGGCTTTGAAAAAACTAATTATAGCGTTGTACATTTTACAGGAGGATTTTAACAGACAAACAGCTTCGTCAAATAGAAGAATATAGGTATTTGAATTGTCCTCTTTACTAACTGTAGGGTGAGAAGGGGCTCGCGTTGTGGTGAACTATGTTATAGCTTGTTATTCACTGTTACTTTTGATCATTTTTTCGGTCTCCGAGGTGAATCGAGTTATTAATGAGAATTTGTATGCTCACATATGCATATTGTATATGTGTAGAAATGTATTCACACTTTGTCTTGGATTTACATTAAACTGTTAAGTCACGGCACCGATCTCCTTCTACTGTGGTGTGTGTGTTTGTGTGTTTTAGTGTGTGTGACAGTTATTGAGGTTTGAGTTTGGAGGGCCTCGGGACCTTTTTTAGTAATACATGAATACAAATGTATAATAATGCAAACATATGTTTAAAGTATATGCACTTTTCCCACTTATTTAACTTTTACACTTTACACCCTGACTTATTCCACTAATTAAATAACACAAAAAATAAAAAGTTATCAGAAAAGTATTTTTGTATAGAATAGTGGCACCCATGAAGGAAAAAATGTCCAAGAGTGTCAATGTATAACAAGATTGTTAATATTCAACGCAATAATTAATCAATATATTCTAATAATAGGTCATGGTACAGGCCCTTTCATTTACTTTACAGTAAGGTGGCATCAATATTTTGCATGAACTCGTCATCTGGAAAGCAACTGTAACTACAATTACAATCAGTGGATTTTTGTGTAGTAGGATTACAGTAGGATTGGCATAACCTGCTAATATTTAAATAAAGTAGAACAAAATTCAAAATAAATACATTGGTTGAAGCAGTTACATTGCACCATAGGCTGTCAGATTTTTTAAAAATAAGATTATTTGTTTCATGTTTTAAAAAGCAACATCCACAATTACAGTTAAACTATAGCCTTCAGAATATGAGCTAAATGATAAGACTGAAATGCTCAGGTAACGATAGCCAAAAATGATTTCACTTCAGCGACAGTTGCACAATTCTTCCACCAGGTGGCAGTGTGCACTAAACTGTCGACGTCAATTTGTGTTCATGGTTGGGTTACGCTAAACGTCTCGACTTAACTTCAACCAGAAAAGCGCCACGTTCAAACCATATACTCAAGGGGGCAATTACTTCCTGCCCGAAATCATGCATTCAAAAGTGTACTTCATTGTTGTCTGTTGTCAGACACGTCAAAAAAAATGCTGACTGAAATAGGCACCAAAGTCCCAACAACCACTCAAAAATGAGTCATTGCAGAGAAGTACACAGGTCCCCTTTATTGAGTTTTTTTCAGCACATTAAATCCTCAAATAAAAAGGCTGCCATTGGTACGTCCATCAGTGGCTATAGCTCGTTACGTGCATCATCGCATGAGGCAACGTTGCCGTGGAAGCCGCAGACGCCAGTCGAGGAGGACCAACCTAATGTTAACAACCCATTTTGACAGAACTGAGCTGCAGCCAATGAGAGCCACTTCCATCAATTCTTAACTAATCAGATGAGCCAGGGGGCGGGACTAACCCTATCCTCGGGACGAGAGGAGCTAACTGTTCCCCAAAAAGAAGTGTGTCAGATGAAGGCCAGCTTTGAGCTCGTGCCCGCTGCGTTTTGCGCTGAAATAACTTGGGACGCGGGCAGGTGGTTACGGGACGGCCGGACGACGAAGCCTCACACGGACTTTTATTCCCAGGACGTACCTCGTAACTCAGATAAAATAATTCATTGAGTCGGCGCTCCGTTTTTTGGGGTAAGTGTGAATGCGCAGCTATGAGTCGGGCTGACAGGAACGGCTGAGGGAGAGAGAGTGGAGGAGGAGGAGGAGGGGGGGGGGGTCCTGTTATCTGTGCCCTTTAAGCTAAGCTAAGATATGTTAGCCCGCCCGTTTGAAGCATCACACCGTAGCACTCAGATGAAAGGTATTACCTGCTTCTACCGAGCCCCGCGGGCGATGCGCGATGCGAGGGGCCGCGTCACGAGGAGAGAGAGCCGGGGAGGAAGTCTAATTCTCTTCTGCTGCCTTCACCGCGTTTATAAACCTGCATAGAGAGTAACGTTGATCTAATGGCATGACAATGACGTAATTGTTGTTCATTTGGCTAATGTTATTAGCCACGTGCCTAGAATGTGTCCGGTTACTCTAAGCCTAACCATCAAAACATTAGATTTTTAACGTAATGGGTAGTTGGATGATGCATATTCTGCCACAATTATACTATTACACTATTAACGTTATAGGGAAAAAGGGTAAAATACATAACAAAACTATTTCATTTTACGCTTTCAAATCCAATGTTATAAAGGCCCATAGATAAATGTGATAATACAATTAAAGACGTCAATGGCTATTTTCCTCTGAATCGTCATTCTGCAATCTCATAAGGATTAACCCGTGTGTCCCTGTCATAACCTGCTGTTATTATTGTGTGCTTTGAGAATGTAACCATGAATATATTGTGTGCCTAAGGATACCTCAGTGGTTGTTTCCAGTTTTCGGCTGATCAATAGATTGACGCTGAAGTAATACAAATAAAAGGCTGTTGCTTTGTTTGGAGCCGTCACACTGTTGCTCTTTTGCTTTCAGCAGCCATTCCTCCCTGCAAGCACACGCTATGGAAGGAGGGGCCCTAAACTAAACTAAAGGAGACCCGAACCACGCAGACCAGAAAAAAAAAAAAAACTCAAACCTCCATCCGCCTCTTCGGAATGAATCTTCTCGTCTGAATTGGGTGAAATGCCTTGACCATTCCCCCGCCGTACTATGGCAGGTGTAGTCTCCCCTGTGGGTTTGGTGGAGATGCTCAGGCCTCTGGTGTGTGCCCGTGGCCGGCGTGCACTGTTTCTGTTTACGGTGTTGGTAACAGTGATCGCAGCCGACTCACCTGTTGCAGGTAAGACAAACCCCTTTCGCTGACACATCCTGATCCCCTCACTTGTATCTTCAAGTTGCACCCGTATGGTAGTTAATGGAAATTAATGAATAACTTTACGGGTCATTTTGAAGGACAAAACATGTTAGAAATTGTAATATAAGATGTGACTAATACATACAGTATAGTCACTATTTGTGGTATGGTAAAGCCCAGATATTGTAACACTTCCTAGAAGGTAATGGTTTATATATCACTTAATCTAACTGAATAACTAAAGTTATTACGAGAAGTTAAAATGAGTGTGAAGGTGTGTTTTGTCTAATTTTTTAATGGCATCCGGGATCCATCCAACAAAGACGCAATCTAGATCTTTGTCTTGACGGATTAGTTCCTGGTTTCTCTTTGGGCTGGAGAAAGCTTACAGCCTTCCATCACTCTCTACACCACGTGTAGCAGCATTTAACAACATGTAACCATCAGCTCATATACTTAACCTTACCTCAGGTAGGGTGGCTGAGCATGAACGCCTTTTTTTAGCCATTATTTCCACATCTAGGAGCATTTCCATGCACAAGATGCTTAGAACTACCAGAGTCTTGTTTGTTGCCTCTGAGCAGCTGCAGAGGAGGTTCGATAATGTGCCTTGCTCAAAGCTGACCAGCGACCTTGCAGTCGTAAGATTGCCCAGCTTTTCTAGTGCAAGCTTGTCATCTCCTTAATGCAAATACATCATAGATGACATGTAGTTGGCAGGGTGTATAGCCTTAAGCTTAGTTGTGCATGTTTTAAAGCAGCGTTTTACCTCGACATAAGATTACTAATGTCTTGATTTTCAAGCGAGCTTAGTCAGGGCTGCTGCGTCCATTTGGATAGTTGATGTCATAATAAAGTGACTCTGGTGTTTGATTCTGGATTTCCACAAGAGGAGAAGTGGCTCGATCCCTCGAGCCCACAGTCTGCAGCGTTAAACCACTTTCCAGTAATTAGGGGAAGAGAAAGAGTCCCGCTCCATCCATTTGACGGCGGCATTCCCCGGGCTAACTTTTATAGATAGTGACACAATGCACACACCCATCCCCCACCGGCCTGTGAGAGGAACACGTTGAAAGAGCAACCAAAGACCCCTGATATTACCTGTAATCGGATTATCAAATGCCAGGGAGAAAGCTTTGTGCAGGAAATCCGGAATGGGTCAGTCTTAAACTCCTACGCTGACCAGCCAGAGCGTCTTTCTTTTGACAGCCATTCACGTGGGCAACTCGTTGTACCGTTTTCCATGAGACGAAGGATAACTACTTTGCTTTGACATTATTTTCCGGACTGATTTAGTTGGACGGCGTCACTCTTTGTTTCAGCTTTGGATATTTTCTTAAGGTTTTGATGACAATTCAACACTTTTATGATCATGTCATGACGTACAGTTTTCCTGTGGCCAACCACCTTTCACAAAAGAATTCAATCATCGGCCATGGCTTCGATTATATTCAAGACAACTGTGTGCCATTTAAAGGACTTATTGCTGCCTATTAGAAACATCACTTTACGAATGATAATTATCAAAGAACAGACAGAAATACACTACATTTTTCAATGTGAGCCCATTTGTGCAACAACTAGACCAGTTTGTTCTTCATGTTAGGATGTGTAATACAGTACAATTCTTTACCAGTACATTGGCGCCATATACTTTCCCACACTTGAAGATTACATTTCACCATCAAGTCAGTGTTGATCCTTATGGGCCAAGTAAGCTTGTTTCAAATCCATTTACACAGATCTTACACATGTAGAGCCGATTGTTTGAGGGGTTGATCCTGAGCACTGCCTCATCTCGGCCATGATTTCCCCTTCCTGTTGCAGAAAACCACAATTTTATGATTCAAGTTTGTGTACTACATGAATGTCACGGTTGAAGATCTAATTAGTAGTGCTAAAAAAAATCTCTTATTGAATGACAGGAGGTGCTTATTATTATTTCATGCACACAATGACAACTGCGTTTCCATGGTGAAATGCAACAGTGAAATCTCGCAGCTTTCCCCTTCCAGAGTGGAAAGCACACGTTAGAGTTTATAAACAGATGACCCACTTATAATTGTTCCTTCCATTCTGACGTCATCCTCCTCTTTCATGCTTCACTTCTTCTCTTGGTACTTCTGATAATCTGCTGAATTTCTGTTCAGAAAAAATCAGTGAGCATATAGGATATAATAACTCTCCGCGAAATATCCTAAAAACGCAAGAGCATTTTCCCTTCGTAAGTCCCTTGCTCTCTTTCTGTCTCTGTCATTGTGTCTCTCTCTCTACGTCCCCCCCCCCCCCCCCCCCTCTCTGTCTGCACTGCAGTGGTTGGCAAGTTCAACGCGGCGCTCTGCAGGCCAGCCGAGTCCTGGCTGAGTACCAAGTTGCCATGTGAAATGTGATCCGTGTTCTGATGACAATGTGGCCATTCATTATTCATGAGCCCTGGAAGCCAGCCGTAGATCAATGGGTAGGAGAACTCTCCCGTAGGAGATCTACTTTTGCCCCTCACCAGGCCCGCAGCTTAACCAGAGATCTCCTCTGGACCGCGCCTCGGGCGCTGACCCCGCCCTTCTGCTCACTGGCCCATCCCAGGCATCATTTGGCTGGGTGGTCAATGGAAGCAGACGTGAGAGAGCTGAAGCTGACTCGGTTCGTTCTCCGAGGGCCCCGGAGCCTGCGAGCGCCCCCCCCCCCCCCCCCCCACCCCACCCCCCCCGCTGGGAGGGTCGAGGAGAAGTGGAGGAGGGTGCTGAGCGACGCGGCCCTCTGGGCCTCTCTGCTTACAAGTCTTTGCCCCTCCTGCCTTCCTTCAGAAAGTGACGCTGTGCACCCAGGTCACCCGGTTGTGAGTCTGCTTTCCCGTGTAAGTGCGCAACTTTTCTGAAAGAACCACACGTGGCACCCATCGAGTTCCACTTTTCTGCTGAAGGTCGCACTTCTTGCTGAAGACCATGCAGACCATGCAGCTGACTCTACCTTTAACTTGGTTTCCTCCTCCCTCTGTTCCCCCGTCTTTCCCCTCATCTATTGTACTCTTATACTACTCCCCTCCCCCTTGACCTGGCCCACTTATTTTACTCTCCCCTTTCTCTTATCTTTGAAGGTTTTCCCTCAGGAAAACAAAACAAGGGTCACATGAATATTTGATGAAGTGCAGGCATGACCTCAGTCTGTTATCTTTTCACATGCTCATTATCTGGCCACTTCTCCAGCTGTAAAACTGTAAGTTGTGCTCTGCCTTTGTTGACCTTGTAGATCATTGGCGATATTTGGATTAGGTTTGAAACTTTGATTATATTTATAGCATTGACTTCATTACTTGAGACTGTTCTTTTACTCAATTTAACAAGTAAGAACACAGGAGAGCTAGTGCTAGTGTTCATTTGAATGAATGCACCCTTTTTTAAAGTTTATTTTGGGAGGGGGGGCTTCTAATTGAAATCTACCGATGAAAACAATGGAATCTTTCCCATCTTAAAAGCTTCCCCGATAAACCAAATGTCAACACAGCCATATGTTGACTGTTCGACTGCACTCAGCGTACACAGCGCCGGCCAGCTGAAGGGAGGCAGTCACGCAAGGGGCTCAGCTGAAAACAGAACCATGTGTGGGGTTCTAGTTAGCTAGCGTTAATACAAAAAGACCACTTTCTTCTTCCCTGTTTTTTATACTACGCAACCATTAAATCACTTTTTTTTTGTTGCAAGAAGGAGCCTGGCAAACGATTTAATTAGAGGGTTTGAAATGGCTATCTCGGGTTTCTCTACACACACAGGAATCTATGTGCACTAGTTTGCATTATTCTGTGAGTGCCTCAAAATCATTAGTGAACAATTCTGTTTAACCTAATGTCTCTGTGTCGTGTTTCTTGGTTCACGCCTCTTGTTTTGAAGCATGAAAAGAGTTGCAACGCTCATTTGAGTCACCATGAAATCCATATTTGGGCTTCACAGAGCAGCTTGCATTAAAACCGATGGAGACAGAAACACATCTATCGTCTTCTTCAAGTTATGCTCCTATGGACGCAATAGTTGTGTTAGTTAATTAGTTATGTGGTCTGCTGGAGTAATAGAAAGATGTTTTCAATGATTTGCTTCCAGACATCAGCCACGTTGTGTCTGCAGACAGGCATTATCAGGTTGAATTGTGTTTCCAGGCGTGGGATCAGAGCGGCAGTCATCACATTTTATCTTGCTTTGAGGATTACGCTTTTGTTTCTGTTCGTTGTTGCAAGCTTTGTTTAAGGCTGCCTCCTTTGTGATGAAAGTCTGGTTGAAGTTCAAGATGTGCATTGATTACTAGTGGGAAAAAAATCACATAAAGCTTTTAGATAGCTTATGTGGTGTATTAGTTTACAATTAAATTTAAATCTATATAAAAGACTTTGAAAAGGTTCTGGAAACATATATATTATACATAAACATCCCAAACTTCATGTTTGAGTCCCAAAACACTTAGTAAAATGCAAACAAAAACGTACATTCCTTGCCTGAGATGTAACTAAAATGTTTTTTAAGTAACTAAATAAAGGTTCAAATTCAAGTGAAGTTAACCCCTCAAACTGGTTTTGTAATATAAATTTGCATTTGTCAAAGCAGGTTTATTCAGACACTGTGTGTCTCCACAGATCCGTTTTTCCAGTCAGACACACACACTCAGGTTAGTGATCCAATATATGATCTCATAAAATCCAGCCTATATCCATCCCTGGAAAGTGTGTTGGTGCTTCTTCAGATGGCTGACGTTGTGTCTGCCCTCGTCACAGTCTTTCTACCGTTGGTCCATCCTGTTCTTTCCTTCTTGATTTTCATTTTATGGTGAGGACCTGCCAACAGCAGTAATGACCCCTCTCTTGTTAGAATCCTTTTTACGTGATTGCTGGACGAAATCCAAGCCTGCAACCAAATATACAACAGAGGCAAAACCAACCGAACAAGCTTCAAGAAAGACATCATCTGCTTCAATATGGAAAAATCAAACATTGTTATATATGGAAATGTATTTATCTGTTTACGGAAAAAAGAAGAAAAAAAACAATAGTTATTGCTGGCACCCAATTGCCAGATGTTGCTGAGCACCATGTGACTGAGCGATTAATAGAGGTAATGCGCCTGTTCATGAGGCACATGTGGTAAAATAACCAGCAACATGTAGGCTTCTTTACTGGTCAATTTGGCCGAATGCAAATTTAGTTCATTGCACGCACAAGTGAGCTATTCATTAAGCCGAGTCGAGCCTAAAAGACACATCCCGTCTGATGAATGGAAATGAAATCTCATTAGCTGGAGATTTTTCATGTAATGAATAAATTAAGTCATTGCATAAATTCTGACTGAATACAGAGCAATGAGATTTTTTCACTCATGTGCCTCATTATGAGGAGATTAAGCAGGGTATCGTCACCATTTTTGTAAATAGTCAGGAGGATGTTTTTATGAACCACACATAGTGCTTTTAATGTCACATATTGCCGAATGAGAAAAGCCGACTGACTGCAGGACTTGATTAGAAGGAGAGAAGAAAAGCGGTCCGGTTCACCTGAGCTGAGGGACTTGAAGTGACCTGATATTTGAAGGCGTGCCTCTCCAAAGGCCTCATCACCCGAGTCTCGCGTGCCCCCGTCTGACAATGAGTGGCCAGCCGAGTGCGACCCGCTCGTGTTCCCTTGCACAGGTGGCAGGGCCTTTGTCGCTTTGTGGCGCCTGTAATGTCAGTCCGCTCCGCGCCTGGCTGCCGGCGCCGCCTCAGGTAAGCCTTCGAGTTACAGGACCAGACCCGCTTAATTATTAACATCTGAACCGTTGAGTTCATAATGTGGATGTGGTCTCCGATACGTCCGTCACAGGGCTCGTTCGGGAGGGCTCGTTCTCAGGTTCAGAGTGGTGGGGGTCAGCCAGTGCTTTGCAAACATCAAAACACGCCTTTGGTTCAACACCATTCAGGATTTTATCTACTGATTTTTGTTTTTATTTTAGTTGAAACTATTAACATAACTGTATTATTTACCTACCAAGGCTGTGTTTTGAGCACAGTAATTCTCCTCTGTACCATTTTATTGTGAAAGAAGGGATTCTCTTTTGGGTCGGCCATGTTTTACTTGTCTGGGGTTATTTCCCATCCTTGTCTGTAACCATCACGTCTTTGTGATGTCATGATCAGTCCAATTATCGGGGGTGGTTGTCAATTACCTGCCAATGATACTCTTTGTCTCAATTAGCTGGACGTTTTGCCCTCCACTCATGCCTGTTAGCATGTTAACATGTCCTACATGTGCCTGTAAAGGAATTAGTCTGTCACTGTAGGGCTGAGATGAGGTGACATTTTGGGGTCGGGTACCGCAGTGTGACCTCAAACATCGGCACTTTTTTCACACAATCATCATCTCACGTCTCTTTCATACATTTGCAGCACTTAAAATGCGTGTTTACTGCCAAGAGGAAATCAGAGTGCAGTTTGACTTAAATGCATGTTTCAGTGAGACCACACTGACTGCTCCTTTTTGGTTGAACGCCGTGCTTGGACTGAGGCACTTTACTCTTATGATTTGGATTGTTTGAATCCCAATTATCTGATGAGGACTTGACGGGGCCCCAAAATATTTTGGCTCCTTCTCCTTTTAATGCCCTCTTCATGGACTTCTTTAACTTCCGCACAAAACTGAGCAGATCGGACCATCAACAACGAAGCCAGTATAGAGCATTGGAAAGTTAATAACAGCACTGCTCAGAGTAAGACGAGAGAGTTAGTCTGTGCTTATTTGTGTGTGTGTGTGTGTGTGTGTGTGAACATTTGGCACGGCGAACAAAGCGCCTTGTGGCACTTTTGAGGATGTGCGGTGCAGACCGGCCTTCAGAGAACAACGTCCCGGTTTTCCTTTCCTTTCTGTTATAACCGCATTCTGACTCGATTAAGGTACCAGTGTAGGTTATAATCAAGTTGGGAGTTTTCTCCTGGGCCGAGCCGGAGGCCGACTCGTATGAAGCGATGCGGCAAAACAAAGTCAAAGCCACACAAATATGTTCTTTTTTTTGTTGTAAATGATCTGTTCTGTGCTCCCAGTGTTATAAATAGTCTTCTCCCTCAGCTGATTCTTTGTCTACTTTTCATGTGTGTACGATTCTAAGCCTCTACAGAGAGCAGCAGCATTAGCAATAGCTGCGGAGTCACTATGGAGAATGTTTTTTGCTGGTTTGCTTGTGGCGATGGAAATAACCCTGAAGTTGCTCCCTTTCATGACCTACTCTCAGGACATGCGGTCTGCAATGATCTTGCTTAACAGAATTGCTGTGTCGCCTTGATGTGCTGTTTAGGCTTGTAAACTCTCCATGCATACATTATGGTTTATTTTAAGTCATCTATAACCCAGGGAACCATAACTTGCCATGAATTATCTAAGACCTATTCCATTCCTTTCCCTTCAGCTAATCTAGTCGTCCTTGAATGCTATATATTAGCTCCATGTAGTGTAATCAACAAAGGCACTTCCCATATTAATTATGCATGATGCACAATGTTATGCAATATGAAGAGACCGTCATGTTAAGTTGGAAAAGTATTGCATAAGCCACAATTGCCATTTTACAATTTTTGTGGATTCAACGTCCCTTAACTTGTCCTCTCCTGAGCTGTTTTTGGACTCTGCTCCCATGGCATCGGAAATGGCATACCCACAATACAAAGTGTAATAACTCTAAGTAACTACTTTGTCTATCTGGAAAAAAACATTCTGTGGGGACAGAGAGGAACCCCTGTGTGTGTTCTGATGTGTACAAATATGTTTATTTGTCAGAATGTCAAAATAAATCAAACCTATGTAACACACAAAAAACCCTTTTTGAATTTTGAGATTCAACTGAAATAAAATAACAGCCCTTATAGGCCCTATAAAACATGGAGATACCAGTCTAAAGCCACATCTTAGTGATAGCCGGTGGACTGAAAATCCTGTTTATGTCTTAAGTCTGACTCTACATCCGTTTGAATTCAGCGATGACTCTTCCTTTCAATCTAAAATGCTAAACTGGAGCATTCTCTTTGTTCCTCTGCAGATGATTCTCTGTTGGCCTCTACAAAGCCCCCCATGGGCGTTTCAGAACACGGTCAAAATTCAACGCTGTTCGAACCGTCAGCCTTACCAGCCTCATATTATTCTGCCTTTGAGAGCCCGGACTCACCTGATGCCCTGCCATCCATTTCTGAACCAAACCTCCAAAACTCCAATTCCTTCTCAAGAAGGGAAGTCCCTACAGAAGAAACACATCCCCTTGCCACTCCTTCGTTAAGCCCCTCTGAACCTATATCGGGGTTTAGTCCACAATTTGAGGCAGCTAAATTCTTCACAGACTGGAAGTTGGCCAAGGCAAAGTCGTCCATGCAATCTTTCCCCCTCTCTCCAACTCCTACGAGATACAAGCTGAAGCCTCAGACAAACGTATCCATGGCACCCTTAAGCCCCACTACTTTTACGACGCCAGTGTCACCTCAGCTCGACCCTAAATCTGATCAAAAATCCATCAGCAGGCAGCAGGAGGGTGCATCAGAGCAAACAGCGGCAGTCGTGACCTCATTTCCTGCTCAGCCCCTGGAGCCCCCTGAACTGTCTTTCGCTGACTTTGCGGCAGATGACTCTCATAGTAGAACCCTAGAGGTGAACCAGCTGGGTCCCAGCGGCGCCCCCTTGAAGGACAACCAACCAACACGGGACATGCTATTGAACCCGGATGTGATTCTGGCCCCGGGCTACCATGTGCCTTTCATCGACCCCCACCCCACATTGCTTTCATCTGAACCCACCGAGGTCCCTCCAGAGGACTTCTACCCCACCAACTCCATGGAAGTAGACTGGGGATCTGGAGACTACTTGGAGACAATGTCCTTCCTGAATGCCGATGGTGAGGACTACCCCCTGGCCACGAAGGTGCCCTCCGACTCCTACGATTTGGAGGACTATACGGAAAGCTATGACACATCCTTCCCTCCCAGAGTAGGCATTTCCCCTTCGTCCCTGCAACCTCTTGATGCCTCGCGTACTGCCAGCCTCACCACGGCCTACAGTGCCATCCTTCCGCTGAAATCCATTGATCCCTCGTCATTGTCCTCTACGATTCACTATACCCTGGACCCGAGTCCCAGAGCCAACAGCGAGGTACCCGACGCGTCGGACATGAATTTCCCCGATTCTTTCACAATTCAACCGACGGATGTTCTCTTACCCGATATGAACAGCATGGAGTATTACGTCACTCAGTTGACCATGGAGAAGGAAGGTTCAGACCCCGAAGCTGAACGCAGAGGGAACCGTACCGTGGTATCCGTCAGTGCCACGGACACCGCACCCTCAGGCAGCGTCACGGAAGATAGCAACTCGGCGGAGGACGGGTCCTCCAGTGATCTATCCGGGTTCGAGCCTAAAGACGAGTCAACGACAGCAGTAACGACGGAGGAGAGTCCTCAGCTGATCAACGCCACTCATTCTTATCTGGATCCATCCGTTGACTCATCCCACTTCTTTGATCCATCTCCTTCAGTCTGGGGGGGTCAAGTGTCCACCACGGATTGGTCTGGTGGCCTGCTACCCAGTGCCACGGCGTTGCTGCCAGATGATGTCCTACTGTCCACCTCTCTGACTGATGTCCATTGGTTTGTTACAGAGTCTTTCCCATCAAGCACCACTCCTGTCTTCACCGATCCCACCGAACTTCCTGCC
Organism: Pungitius pungitius; assembly: GCF_949316345.1. Lineage (NCBI taxonomy): Eukaryota > Metazoa > Chordata > Actinopteri > Perciformes > Gasterosteidae > Pungitius > Pungitius pungitius. Next base: position 3,314,303 of record NC_084905.1, read on the forward strand.
AACACCACAGCTGGCACGGAAGAATTAACTCCCCAAGAGCCCACGATCACAACCGAACAAATTTTCAATATCACTTCAGTGTCAACTGAGCCCACATCCAACTCTACTTTGGACCCCCCGGTCGTGTTGGGCGATCAGGGGGTGACAGAAGATCAAGTTGACATCCCAGCCACAATGACCTCAATCCCGACTAGCAGCGAAGCTAACACCCACTCTGCTGTACCCGAAACCACAGCTGCCACCACTACTTCTCATCAAGACACAACTAGAGCTACTGCCACCACCAGAGCCTCAACTAGTGTCAACGTCAACTCCACCACCAGCAAAAGCAACACAACAACAACAACAGCAGCAGCAGCGTCACGACCGTACCTCTGCCACCTGGAGAGGCCTGCTTATTTAATAAAGATTGGTACGTTTTACATTTAATTTTGATTTAAAATCCCCCCCCCCAAATTAAAATGTTATCTACATGACATTTGAAAACGAATGTTTATGAGCACCATGATAAAATATGCCATGTGCTTTCTCATGAAGGTTTTCCTTCTGGGGCCACTGTTGGATACGCCAAATCTCAAGTGAGAGACATTCTCAAAGGGGAATTCAACAAGTCTATGGAGCTCCAGGTAAACTTAGGATATTCTATTAATTCTAAGGTAATACCAGGCAAGCTGTTAGACCTGTTTGGCAAATAAGAAGGCCCTCTGAGAGCAACGTTTACAAGAGATCTCATTAGAATATAATGTGAGGTAGCTGGTTGTTTAAAGGTTGTTTCCTTGTGTGAGCGTGTGCGTATGTGTATATTTTACAGTGGTGCGGACTAACCATGGAGGCCAGACCACGTTCTGAGTATTTTTATCAGCGGTTGCACAATAAACAAACCACCGATCCACAAGATCACAATGACCTTTCAGAAGCACCAGTTGTTAAAGTCAAATAACTATGAGTGAATAACTCCAGAAAGGGATTTAAACTGCATCTTACATTCTTGCTTTTTCTCCAAAGGTTGTGGACCCCCCCCCAAAGTTTGTGTTCCGGGTAGTGTCCGGTCCTGTTGTGTACACAGCTATTTCTGTCATCAATGCGCTGCGGAGGTCCGGGCGCCGATTTCTGTCTCTGTCTCCCAACTGGACAACGCCAGACCGGAAATATCAAGTCCACACAGGTAAACAACCTTTCGACAATTCGTACGCCATAACCTTCGTTTTTGAACCCTGATCCAAAGCTCCACCTGCCTCCTCTCCGAGCAGTGCTGCAGTTTGTTCCCGGTCACGTTGACGTGCGCTTCTGCAACTTCAGTGAGAGCGTCGAGACAGGTTTGACCATGGCCTTTGCGGAAGTGCGTCGGCGCTCAAAGGAAACAACCAACTTCACCGTGCACGTGAGTGGGACCAGAGACCAGGGAAGCGTGATTGCCCTCGCTCATGATGTTTTCACTCTGAAGTGGTTCATTGGGGCTTCGCGCCTTAATGCTGAATGATTCAAAGATTGTAATCTTAATCCCGTTGAATCCCCTCGTCTCCCATAGCTACTTGACTCCAGTGGAGGCTATAGCTTCACTCAATGTATTATTTCATCAGTCTATCTAAAGGGGATTCCGCACGGCGGTTTGGGACAATGCTCTCCAACAGGAGCTGTTGTGTTTGATCACAATAATGAGGGACAGAAGTTACTACAATTATTAAGATTACTGTTTGTTATGAAGCTGAAAATGATTCATGCTAAATGAATCAATGCATCCATTTTACATAATTAGCTACGGGTCTTGGTGGCAATGTCTGCATGGAGAGCAAAGAAGCCCAGACATCACTCTTCCCCTCCATATTCTTTATTTCCTGTTTGGATCTCCTCCTGATGAGATGCCCAGAGAACCTCAGTTGCCCCCCCCCACTCCCCTCAACAATATTGACATTGTTATCCATTCAGGTCACTACACAGATTGTATGACCATAGGCACCTTGAAACCCTGCTAGTTTCTTACTCTCTTGCTAACAAGACGTTAGAACACTTCACTTGGATCCAGGTACTCGAGTATTAAGGAAGCTTACTGTTTGCTAATAAAGAGCTTATTTGGCAATGTGGTTGGTTGGCTTCAGTAGAGTTTTATGTAATCCTATTACACCAATGGCCGTGTCATCGTTTTTTATTTGGAGTAAAGGTTTGCAGCGTGAAAAGGTTTTATGGACAACGAGCAAACTGCCAGATTTTTGTTCTACTTTACTATCGTTGAAGCCAATGTTTTTCATATTGAGAACCTGGCTATTACAGAGACAAACCCTGTTTTCCAGAAACTACATTAACATCAAAGAGGAAAATGGTTTGTACTTTTTGCGGCGTAATCTTCTGGCTGCTGAAGACCACGTCTCTTTTTAATTGTGTTCAAGGTTCTAAACATCACCATGGACGCTCCGAAATATCAGGAACGAAGGTTGGTGAGGCAACCAGTGGACTTGACCTTCACAGTCCGCGGTTCGAGCGGTTATCTGATGGGGTCAGAGGTCAGCAATGCTCTGATGAAGCTCACCATGGTGGAATTCAGCTATTACATGGGCTTCCCTGTACTACAGATAGCTGAGCGTGAGTAGCACGGAGTTTTTACTATTCCCACTTTCCTTAATATTTCACCTTTAGTGTAATAGCTGCAGCTTTGCAAATGTTTCCTGATTTCCGATCAACAACAATGAACTTGGGTCTAACCTAATTTTGGTACTTTTTCGAACAGCTTTCCATTATCCAGAGTTGAACACCAGCCAGCTGCTTCGCTCCTCCTGGGTCAGAACAGGTACCTGGGTTCACTCCATAGCGTGATGAGCAGCCGCTACAGTTAATCACATTAGAGACCCTTTGTGCTGATCCTCTAAATGATTTCTGTTGTCCGTGTACAAAGTGCTCCTGGGTGTGCTCGACCAGAAAGTGGGTGAGAGGACCTTCCAAGCCAACATGGAGCGCCGGGTGGCCATGTTGCTGGGCGAGGCGACGGGATTAATCAGACGTGTCAGGAGAGCCACTCTAGTCGGCAACAACAGCGTGCAGGTACTGAGTAGAAATCAAGTACTGTGAATTAGTTTCATGTCGGGTCTTTTCATAGAACTTTTTCACTTCTGATTATTCTCCTTTCTCCGTAAAAGTATACCCCAAAAAAAGGTTAAATTCTTGTTTATTACCAAACAAAACTTTGTAAAAGGAAGTTTGTTGAACTCACTAAATAGGAGAAAAGCTTTCTTCCTTGAGCTTTTGATATCCTTATTCCCTGAGGAAAGCTCTCTCCTAACACCTTGCCTTGAGTACTGAGCACTCATTATGTGAGCGCTGCAGTGTTTGTAACCACTGAATGTCCTCCTGCTTTACTAATCAGGCACTTGCTTTTATGGATTGGCTCTGCACCTGCTCAGCTCATCTCTGAGGGGACAGGATGGTGCTCTGTCTCCTTGGCAACAGCATCCCACTCAGCCCAGGGCCAAGCCACTCAAAGACCACAACCTCAGGACTCCTAGTTCTTCCTCATTTCTCCAGTCCTGTTGCTTGTTGTCTCCTGCGGGCCACAGAGCCGCTAAAAGCGGATCAATTATTAATCGGTTGTGCTTCTGTCTCTATCCTTCAGTCGGGGTGATTAAGAGTGCGTCTCTGTTGTTAAGAGGTTAGACGTTACGGGGGTAGAGATACATGGGTCGGTAAAATATTTAGAAATCAGAGGAATGGGGAGAGCCAAACACTCAGAAAAAAGGATACTCGTTATGGAACACGAGCGATGCATATTTGAGTGGAGCCTCACCCTTTCTGCCCTACTCGTCTCCGTAAGACCCAGAGAGCATTTTAGGAAACCGATGCATCCCTTCGATCTTTCAAATGAGAATATTTAAACATAGAAGCCTCACAGTTTGTGTTCTTTGGAGCTTCCTCTTTTGTTTGGTATTCCAAAGACATTATTATTTTAGTGTCTGTTGAACATAGTGAGGCTCTGACTGAGTCTCTAGACTTCATAAGAATCCTTTATCTCGCTCTCCTGCACACACACACACACACAAAGACACTATATCAAATAGATGCCCCAGACAGAATGTGACAGAACCAGTGTGGCGTCGTCACCTTTAAGAATACCTTATGAGTCTGTCTGGGCGAACGAAAGAGGAGGTTGAATTTTGGCCGTGCAATAACACACATTCACGCTGCCGTCTTTCCACTCTGATAAGCATGCATGGACTGGATTAGAGCCCGGATGAGAGAGCGTTTTTCTGTGTCAGCCCAGGCATGACCTGTGCTTTTCTTTCCAGTAATGCAGACAGCAGACTGCGCTGCGCCTCAGGGCACCCGGAGGGAGACTGCCCACACACACACGCATACACATTAGACAACATGGAAGAATAGTTGAAACAATGCATACTAATGGAGATACAGAATGTGAGCCGATATACTTATCCTGAGTGTGCTATTTTTTTTTATATTTGTGCGCTTGCCAATACATGCTGATTCTTTTTGCATGTAAAGATAACAGACAAAATAATAGAACACAGGCAAGTTGAGTTAAAGGGGTCTACATACATGTTTGTAATATAATTCAAATATTTACCATGTTTATTTCAGTGCCTGAAATTTGCCATTTCAAAATGACTCACGGATTACTGAGAATCAGTGGCTCATATAACGAGTTTTAATACAGAATAGTGGGTGCCTGAATTTCTGTTTCTGCAGAACTCAGGCAAAACATTCTCAGAGTGATTAATGTCACAGGAAGCCATAGAAAATGAAGCACCATGTTTTATTAAAATGGGGACACTTTGCTCATTAGGGGCTTCGTCAGACTGTGCAGTGCCTCTTCTCATTGCACATCTGGACTTGACTTAAAGCCAGCACTAATCTGCACCTTGCTGTGTGTGTGTGTGTGTGTGTGTGTGTGTGTGTGTTTGTGTGTGTGTGTGTGTGTGTGTGTGTGTGTGTGTGTGTGTGTGTGCACTCTCAAGTTCAAGTGTGCAGTCCCCTAGCAATGTGAATGACTAGTAAGTTGATTAAGTGACTTTCAGCCTTTGTCATCCACCTGCGCATTGACTTAATGTCAGGAGAAAGCGATAAGGTGTCATAATAACTGCCATCTCTGTTTAAAGGAGTAGTGACAGCCCACTTATAGGCTGTGTAATTATAATACAGCCAACAGGTATATGGGGCTTTTGCATCTTTTCCACATACAAGACCAGTTTACAGGTTAAAAACAGCCACAGAAAAGACTGACAGCTCAGGATACATTTACTCAGAGGAGGATGGAAGTTGTTTGCAGCTCTTATTGGGTTTTGGTTCTTTGTTTTGGTTCTGTTTTGAAGTCATTTATTTTCCCGTCTCTGTGATTCTCACTTTATCTGAAAACAAACAATTAAAACCAGTGATTGGACAAATGATGACACGCTAGGCCTCCACCCCTCCCTTCCCCCCCCCCCCCCTCCGGTCTCCCAGGTTGTAAGTGCGAGCCGGCTGGTGGGTGCGGACCGTCCCCTGGAGATGGTGTATTTTGTGGAGGCTCCCGGTGGTCAGAGGATGCCTGCAGCTCAAACAGCCAACCTGCTCAACAGCCTGGACGTTCAAAGAGCTGCCATCGTTTTAGGATATCGGGTCCAGGGCATTTTGGCACAGCGTGAGTACCACTTGGATATTGAATAACTGACATTCAGGGGCAGCAGAGTGATGTTGTGATTAACAAGATGGCCCTGGACATGGACAAACTAAATTTGACCTCCCATGTCCACCAGTATCCACGTTGCCATGGTGTCCTAGATTAAGACACTTCCATTCTCCTGGAGGCTGGATTTTAAATCCCTTTTTTTATTTTTATTTTTTTTACCAGTGGGTATAGACATAAAAAGTATTTTTTTTAAATTATTTTTTTTTTTTAATTTTTTTTATTATTACACACTGCACTGCTGTTATAGCTTTGCTTTTAGTTGTTGTGAAACACACTCAGCCAGGCAACGTTTCAAGGTCTGGGTGCACCTAAGTGAGTTAAGCTGAATCGCTGTTGGTACAAAGGGATCCAGAGAGAAGGGACTGCAGTGCTCAACAACTCCTAATAAGTATTACAAAAAGAACATGCGATAGCTGCTGGCTCCATGTGTTCCTTTGTCTAGTAACGTTTGAGCTAATTATCCCTCCCTTTGCACACGCTGTACCAAAAGCATGTCTTCCTCATTAAGAATCTAAACAAGGAATGAGTTCCTAATGAAAGCCCCTCAAGGGAGTTCTGTACGCTGCTCTCCCCGGGGATTCAATAGGTGTTAATTAAAACTAATGATCACAGCACTGAGAGCCAAACCTACTGCATGCTTAGATTAGCGTTGTCATGTTTTTGTACAGTTCCAGGTTGGGAGACACCTTTCAATTCAATGAGAAGTTGTGTCCAAACACGTTTAAAGCCCCAGAGTCAGTATTCCGCACATTTGTGTTTGAGGACCGGACCTGATACTGAAGTGCTAGTAAAGCCTCTGCCGCTCGCTCCACCTCTCTGTCTGTAGCTGTGGAGAAGGTGGCGCACTCGCCCTCCGACGGCGAGAACACCAACGCGTGGATCGTCGTCGGAGTTGTGATTCCCGTCCTCGTCGTCGTCGTCATCCTTTCCATCCTGTACTGGAAACTGTGCCGCACGGACAAGCTGGAGTTCCAGCCCGACGCCATGACCTCCATCCAGCAGAGGCAGAAGGTAGAGACGGATCAGTGCTGCGTCTGACCTCACGCCCTCTGTGTCTCCGTGCGTTACGTTTCCTCCTTTTAAGTCACTTATGAGACATGTTTGAGTTGACATTAATCAGCACAATAATATTACAGGTTTGAGCAAAAGGGTCAGAAAGTGACAAAGCACCGTTCTATCCAAGTTATGGATAGGAATAAATAAGATGAATGTATATTTCTCACTTACAGAAGCGTTGCGTGCAATAGTCCAGCTTTTCTCTCTCTCTCTCTCTTAAACACACACACACACACAATCTCAATCTCTTTTACCTCAGTCTGCTACTATTATGTATAAGATGTCACTTTGGGTCTCATCGGGTACGGGTGGTTGATAAACATGTAATAGGTAATGTTAATGATCACAGCCAGTTTTCCAAACATTACAGTGTTCAGCCTAGAAAGGTCTAAGGCAGTCGATTTTAAAAGCCAGAGATACCAGACCACTTTTATATTCTAATGGACTTCCAATTAATTAGGTATATCAGTCACTGCCATGACTGTGCTGTATGACCTCATCATTTCTACTTTTAGACAGGTAAAACTTTAATGAGAGAGGCTCATTAGAGGACATGAGTTGGAAAACGAGTCATGATGCTGTCTTTAATGGGCTGCTCTTTTATTTAATTCAATTCTCTGTCTATATCTATGAAATGTTTATTTGCATACTTTGTCACTTAAAGCCATGACAACCCCAACACTTTATTTTCAGTGGTGACAATTGAAAAACGTATCCTCACTTTGTGCCTTCACTTGAATAAGAAATAATGCTATTTCCCTGCACAGAGGCTGTTTCCTGTACTTGTTCCTTTTGTGCTGAAGTTAATTAACACAAGAGATTTCCTCTGCTCTTAGAGGTCGTCAAACAGAACATCCTGATGGACAAAATGTTCTTGTCCAACAACAAATTAATGGGCTTTATAGTCTTTGCTTGGGGACATAATCCCTTCACTTTGAGAGGAACAGGTTCAAATCTACTGGAAAATCATATCCAAGAAAGAATGGTATGGTGTGCCTTCAACACAGGCTATACAAACCAACAAATTCATTGTGATGCTTGAAAGCAATACCAATGCCCACAGCTTTAAAAGCCAAAGTGTCCCGCAAGTGTTTGCTTTATGTTCCTCCATTCCTTACATTGATCTGATGCAGACATGAAGGACTAACTCACAGGAGGTGCGGAAAACTCCGCTGTGCCGCACCGACCACCGGCAATACCACAGCGCCCCGTACGCTCTGAAGTACTGCCGTAACTCCAGTTTAGAGTCGGCCCTGCTCTTTGTCAGCGACTGACTCGCAGCATTCAGATGTTGCTGACTAAAATAGATTTGTGTACCCAGATACAACTGGCCGGCTGTGGAGGTTTCTTTTAGTGTTTTTGAGCTTCCGGAACTGATCGCGAGGTCTGCATCTAGCTTTCATTCCCCTCCACTTGCGTTTTTTTCTTTATTGCATTAAGATGTGAACTTAACTCTGCTCATATGGCAGATGTTCTGAAGTATCACTTAGCCCGCCCTGTCTGCGTAACACAATCATCTGTCACTCAACACCATTACTCCTCTCTCAGTCCTCCTTCACAGAATCCAGGGCCTCTCTTCAGCAGACTCTTCCTCCAACCAAAAAGGGTAGAGATTTTAGTGAGGAAGAGGAGGGGGAGGATGAGGAAGAGGAAGAGGAGGCGGAGGTTAAAAGAGGGAAGGTACATATCAGTGTCTGGTGGTTTCTAGAAGAAGTAGAAGGCACTTGGTTTATGTGTCTTTGTACTTAGTAAATTGTTTTTGTTTTTTTATGAACAACACAGTAATTAATAGCGCCTATTATTGGGTTAGAATTTTGGACATGTGAGACACCGTAGATAGTCTCATTAGAAATATTTATGCTATCTGCCATTGCTTCTGCTTAGACACCAGTAGCTCTTCACAAGAGCAAAGGCACAATGAGCAGTGAGGAGGAAGAGGAGGACGACGACGAAGAAGAAGAAGGGGAGGAGGAGGAGGAGGATGAAGACAAAGATAAGGAAAAGGATACATTTAAAAAGAAAGGAGTTAAGCGAGAAGAAGAAAAAAGACACGAGAGCAAAGCAATGAAAAAGAAAACCGAAGAGCCGAAGAAAAAAGAGAAAATGAAAGTGTTAAGTGAAGGGAGGAGAGCGAAGGACGAGGTATATTGTCCAGTAGTCATAGATACCTGTGTGTATCTATATCTACATCTATACCTGTGTGTGTGTGTATGCGCTGATAGACGTTAGGATCCTGCATTGTGACGGTTGTGATGTCCCCACACAAGCAATCCAGACGACGACGGTGAATTTAGCTGTGGGTTTGGTGTTGCTCTGTAGATCCTGATGAAAAGCCGATCACTGTGTTGTGGAGTAGCGGATTAATAAATACTGTTTGTTGTGAGCGACTCCCCAATTCACCTTCAGACCAGAGTATTAGTTGGTGAGTACATGGGGGATGTCACAAGCTTCTCATTCAGACTCCGTATTCATTATAACAAATCAGCATTTACTTCATCAGCTGCCTCTTCATGAATGCTTATTTCCTCAAAGAGCGGCCTTGTTTTTATGTCGCGGGCAGCAGCATGCTCACACACACACACACACATTCCCTCCGTCTCCGGATCAGCAGATTCATACCTGCAAGCATCACACTAGACAAGCAGTTTTATACCAACGAGCCTCTTCTAAGCCAGATTTGTGGCATCAATGAAGTCAGTGAGCGTACACACAGTTCAGAATAATACCAGCAGCAGGTCATGCCACTGCTCCCTCTTTCACAGACTGCAAGCACACTCACTGAGATGTGACATCCTCTGTTTACTCTTTTGCTGTCGGAGAGTCCCCAGGGCTTTAGACTGAAATAGTCTTGCCCCCCCTCCCACACCCACCCGAACCCCCACCGCCTGGAGGGAAAGCAAGCCGCTCAGTGTTTCCCCACATCTCTCCCTGTCTGTCTTTTTCCTATTCTTTCTCTTTCTGGACATTCATTCATCAGTCATTCGGTGTAATTGTATCTTTTGGAAGTAGGTGCTTGGTTCCAATTCAAGCGGTATATGTTGATTTGGCCTGTATAATCACAAACATCAATATAAGTCCCTTTTTAAATTGGATGGATATGTTAAATAGACTTGAATGCAAATGTTATGATTCCAAAGTGTCACATTGAAATGATTCCACTTAAAGTACAACAGAGATTCTACAGTTGTACATTCCTTTTATTAAGTATTTAATAACAGTATTGTTAACTTCTACTATGTGGCCTTACAGCTTTATCTACCTTTCCTAGTTGCAGGCTCCCAGTGTGAAAGGATTTGACTTCGCCAAGCTCCACCTTGGCCAGCACAGTAAGGATGATGTCATGGTGATCCAAGAGCCTGCCCCGTCAGGACCCGGCCCAGGGCCCCTCCCCCCGTCCCTTAAAGATGGCTTCAGTCCATCTGAGAACGGGGAGATCCCCACACCCATCTCCAAAACCTCCACCAAGGCGTCCCGCAGCGGCCGGAGACGAGAAAGGTCAGTGTTGCATGAGGTACAGAAGCAAGTTAGACTCGAAAAACAGTTTATAGTGAGTCAAAATAAATGACATTAGATTATGTCTGCATGGGTTATGTCATAGCCTACACAACGAACATAACATCATTTGTATTAGTATTAAAGTTTTGCTCTATTAATGTCACCTGATTATAGTACTCTGCAGTTTTCTATTTTTTTCCATTTAAATCCCAAACATGTTTTTTTTTATCCTCTGTTATGGATGTGCAAAGTTATTTGTCTAGACATTTCACAGCTTTTGTTTTTGTTATCTCTGATTTTTCACAAACCTCAATTGGAACAGTCAGTCAAACTGACCAAAAGCTTTGGACAGAGAGAATAAATTATTGATGCTCCAGACATTCAGGATCCTCGTTTCCTCTGGCAGACTCTCCTAGTCTGATAACTTTAAATAAATGTGCATCATTACTTCTCCTCGAACACTATCTGCTCTGGTTATATATAATGGACATCATTAGCTAAGCCGTTATTGCTAACTTTTGTTTTCATTCATAATGCTTGTTACAACTTGATTTGTTGAGGAGTTTAATAATCCCGTCAGTGGAAATACTTTTTAGCAGAGGTGGGATCAAGTCACTGTTAGGCAAGTCACAAGCAAGTCTCAAGTCATTGCCCTCGAGTCCCGAGTCAAGTCGAGTCAAAGACGAAGCAAGTCCCAAGTCGAGTCACAAGTCACAGCCATCAAGTCTCAAGTCGAGTCACAAGTCGTACCATTTTAGTTTCGAGTCATTTCGAGTCATTTTATTATAGTGGGGACGGGGAACCCTGGGTGATGGTGCGCTGCCTCACAGACCTAGACTACGAAGGGAAGGGTAATGGTGGATCGACTGTGACTGTGTTATAGTACTGTAACGCTCACCCCAATGCTGCAGCGTAAATAAGGAGGCGATGACTGGCTTTATTTAAATAAAACAACTCAACTTCGGTCACCGTTGGCCGTCACCACGCCGAACGAACACTTCCGCATACACGGCCCCCCAAAACTCGGGTTGTCTCGCGTAACTACAGCTGGTAACGGAGCATAACGTGAACACATGCAACATCTGCATAACTGATTAACTAATAACTTTAACTCAGCTCATTACACTACTTTAAAACGGACGTTGACATAATGTTGGCGAGGATTTCCATCGGAGTCTGAATCCGGGTTCAAAAATCCCGATTTTTGTAACCATGAACGAGCTGTCTCGTTGATGCGGTCAAATGGACTGCAGTGATTGGATGTTGTTCAGGCAGCGCGCGCTCTCTGCATAGAGGTGGCGCACATTTTTTGACAGATGCAGATAAACAGAGCGGCGCGGTGGTGTGAAAATGTTTTCCCCCAGTTTTCATGGGAAGTAGCAAGTCTTCTCGAGTCAAAAGGCTCGAGTCCAAGTCAAGTCACGAGTCATCGGTATTCAAGTCCAAGTCGAGTTGCAAGTCTTTGTACGTTTTGTCGAGTCGAGTCTCAAGTCATCAAATTCATGACTCGAGTCTGACTCGAGTCCAAGTCACATGACTCGAGTCCACACCTCTGCTTTTTAGCAAGTGGCGCTACGAGCTTCAAATCACATCAGCGTTCTTAGAAGTCTCCTCTGCTTTAATGTGTCTGGAAAAGCCCTAATTTCAAGTGTACATGGAATTTCACCGCGTTCATTTTCTCCCGGGCTTCTATTATTCATGTCAGTGCGTGTGTCTGTGTGTTCCTGGTAGGATCTCGCCATCTGACGGGGACTCGGTGGTGAGTGACCGTTCCAGCGAGCGGGAATCAACTGAGGAGAACCCGAGAGGCCACGCCAACGACGGCAAGCACAACCGCAAGGTCCCCATCAATGTTTTAAATGGCAAGTAACCCTAGCGACACTCAAATCACTCCTCTAAACGCAGAGAGCAAACTCAAGGGGGGAGGGAAATGGGGCTGGAATGTGCAAACATAAAGACACCTACTCCAGCCGGCAGGATTTGATTAACAAGAGGGACCGATTTATGGGCGGGAGATTTTAAAGGGGTGAAAAAAAGAGGAACCAGAGGAGGATTGAGAAGAAGTGACGTAAAAGATTACAGGTGAGAACAGTGGAGGTAAAAGAAAAACCACAAGGGAACTCTATCCAGAGAAGTCATTAGAGAAAAGAGGGGGAAGGGAATAGGGGGGGGGGGGTGGCTCCTCTATCCGACAGCCTGTTGATGGATTAAAGCCTGCAATAGTCAGAGACTACTTGCTGGAGACCGAGGCATTCAGGCACACAGACTCAAATCTGATCCCCCGCAGAGGAGGAAGGACCTCTGTTTGTTATTGATAAATCTCCTCCCGGCATATGCTCTGCTGCAGTGTTTAGAAGAAGGTTGTATATGAGACACTTAGTATTTTGTAATGTACCGGCTTCCTTTCTGCTCATTCATCACAAGCAGCTCTTTCCTTTATAATCAATGATCTCCATCCCTATTTCCTTCTTTTAATTCTAAAGGTTTAAACGGCTCTCATGGTGGCCATACCTTGTGAACGCCATGCTGGCTTTAATTCTTATTGTCAATTAACGCTAACCACCTTTATCTTTTTTTTTCTTCCTTTCACCTCCATAAAACAATTTTCTCCTCTCTATTGCGGTTTCCAGGCAAGAATAGAATTGGTAAGAGTTTGTCCTCGATCTCGGTAGACGTCAAGCTTGACCTCCAGCAGCTGTGTCTGTGTATTGTCTGTTTGTTTCTGTGGTAGTTCTGTGCTCGCCTCGTCAGTCACAGCGTAGAGAGAAGCGATTCCACTTCAAACTGACGCAACGCCGTTGTTTGAAAGGACGTTTAGCTTTTGGAAATAGAAATTGGTGTTCATCTTATGCCCCACTTTTTAGGTACAGCCCATTCAATTTAAAAAAATGGGCATGTCAATTAAATATAAGGTTAAATGTTTCTTTTCTTAGAGGTATTAGCAGGTATTAGTAGGCATCTGTGCTTAGATCCCTCGTTAAAGTCAGCATTTCAACTTACAATGACTACACAATGGCTGAGTTAATTTTTGTCTCCTTCCTCAGGTCCTCCTCCTCTTAATTGTAAAAATGAGGAGCAGCTGTCCTCAGCCTTCATCTTTGAACATGTTGATCGGATGTCTCGTGCCACGGATGCCAGCAGGAGGCTCCCTAACAAAATCCAGCTGATTGCCATGCAGCCCATGCCTGTCCCACCACTGCACAGCCCGCCCATCAATGGCAAACTGTCTGACACCAACCAAATCAACAAAGAGGTTTGCTCTTTTGGCTCTTCCTTGCTTTGCAAACCCGAGATGCAAATGCAAAGTATAATGTCATTTTTGAGATGCAGATGAATCATTGATTTTGTTTTTAATTGTATTGATTTAATACATAAGATCTGGTAGGAGCAGATGATCAGCATTAATCATTTTCTAACATACATAACGTACATTTATGGTTATCTGAGGCTGCTGTAGTTCTTGTGATTTGTCACAAAAATTGTGTATTAATGTAAGTTAAATTATCTGCGGTTGCTTTGATCTGTGCATATTTTAAGGCTGGTGTCTAATGAGCTAATTATCTCTAATTATCTCCTCAGATCCAGGTCGCATTAAGGCACAAGTCGGAGATCGAGCACCATCGTAACAAGATCCGTCTGCGTGCCAAGAGGAAGGGCCACTACGACTTCCCTGCTATGGAGGACACGACGAGTGGCCTCGGAGACGCAAAGGACCAGGATCGCATCTATCAGAAGGCCCAGACACAGATCGATAAGATCCTGGACCCCGATTCCCAGATGCCCCCCTTCTTCATGGAATCCAAGAAAAGGTTTGTGTCATTGCACTGGTTTGGTTTTTATGGTGGATAAGTTGATATTTTATCGAGGTTGGTTGGCCTGAGTTGCCTATTTTAGGAGATGTCCGCCTTCTCTCAGGTATAACGGGGCTACAAAGCACTCGACTGTGACAAAGTAGTACATGTTCTCTCCATTTAAGTAAAACCATAGAAATAAATAGTTGATCCTTCCTCAGCAGCCGTGGAAGGCGTTCTCCCAAACAGAGAATGAAGGAGCAGCTGAACGGAGGCCTAATGGAGGCGGACAAAGACCACCTCATCACTGACGACAGTGATGCCGTTTACAGGAAGTGTCCTGGAGTCAACAACGTAGCCTACATAGTGAGTAGTACACGAGAGCGTGGACATTTGTTCACTCCAAGTGCAGCCCGGTGTCCTCCCAACAGGTCTGTAAACGTGCCGTGTTTATTCCAGTCGGACCCTGACCAAGGCCCAGGATCGCCTCGCAGGAGCCCCTCCCCCACCGACGACGTCTTCCTGGGTCCCGGTTCCTCTCCCCCGGGGCACGCCCCTCCCCCACCCCCTTACATGACTCCACAGCCTTCCATTGAGGAGGCGCGGCAGCAGATGCACTCGCTGCTGGACGACGCCTTCGCCCTCGTGTCGCCGACCTCTCAGGGCAGCACAGCCGGGATCACCCTCCCTGGGGTCAACACCAACCCGCCTGTGTGCAGTCCTCCAGGTCGCGGCCCCAGACCTTGGGGTCCCTCTTACCAAGCTCTGGGTGCTTTCCCCGGTGTAAGTAGCTGCCCGCGGCACTTCATTTGACAGAGAAGGAGAAGTAACCATCCAGTCAGCATCAAATCACGCTGCTTTCCCCTTGTGTTAGCAGCAAGTGGCTCTCCTTTGCATCTACGCTTTTGATGGCATATAAGTGTGAAATGTATTCTGTCACTAATCTGGCCACGGGCGGGAAGAGGGATCAGCTCCCAGTTAAGACTTGTAAGAGCAAAACAGCGAAGAGACGCATGTCAAATCCATTGGATTCACTATCTCCTCCCTTTCTCAAGCTTTTTCCGGCTCATTCGCAGCGTGAGGCCTATAGCTTCATGTTTAATCGCAGCCTCTTAGCAGACTAATCAGTTAAGTATTCCTCCATCTGTCGCCCCCTGTCGAAGCTGCGACCTCACAACCCCGGTCAGCCACCCTACGAATCCTAAGACTCGACAAGAATATACCCTGCATGTGCCTGATCTGCATTAGCTCCAGCTGGCTGCTTGGTTTCAATGTCGGTGCACTCATAGGACGGCCCTGAATAATGAGCTTAGCGTTTGTATTGGTTTTTTGTGCTTGTACTATATTTTGGCTAGTTTTGGAACAGAGCCTTTTGTAAATAATTGCCATACAAAGACCTGCTGTCTTTCTATTTCCTGCAGTATTTGGATCATCGGTGAAGCAGCAGCTTTTTTTACCCTAGAGCCAAAAATGCAGATCGTTTCTCCAGCCTTTTTTAGTCTTAGTCGTTACCGTAGCAGCTCACTTTCTTCTAAGCACCGTGTGTCTTTCCTTGTCTTCTCCAGAGGTTCACTGACTTGAGCATGTCCCCGTCTCCTGTCCAAGGCCTGACACCAAGGTTAGTGTTTGATGAAAATTGTGTATTTGTTAATGATAATACGATAGTAATAAATAGATAATATGGCTCTTTGGCTTTCACCTCTTCCCAACACCAAAGGGATTTATTATTGATTAGTACAGTCTGATTTCCACCACTTAAGCAGAGGGAATCTTCTCCTTCTTCGTCCCCCCCAGTGAGTTGGACCTCATGAATAGCAAAGGAGGAGTTATGTTTATTTCATTGCATTAATGGAACCGGTCAAAACAGTGGCCTCTGAACTCGCTCCCAGAAGACCACTGTGTGTCATCAGCAGCTTTCGTCCAGTAAAGGCGATGCAAGCAGCATGAGGCCAATTCTGAATGTATGTTCTGTTCAGATCAGGGGAAGCCGCCGCCGCGTTGTTGGTCAATAGATTTGACACCATAATTGTTTCATGAAAGCTGCATCTCTTTGTGTTTCAGGCGGGGCCTTGGCTCCTGCTATCTGCCAGCAGGAGAAACTGCAGGTCAGTGTGAGCAGCTCCAGCCAGATAGTCTGTACTCCAGCAGGGGCGTCTACGCGGATGAGCGGCCCTCGTCTGCCAGGCCGCGACCAGTAGGGGGAACCACAGGTGCACAGAGGCAGACACACACACACACACGCAAATACAGATGTACACAAAGCGCAAGGTGTGCATGTGTCTCTCGTTGCCACTTCCTACATCTTCATTTAAGTTAGTCAAGGTTTTTTTAGGTTGATAAATGTATTTATTTGTCTGTGGACACAGTTCATTTAAGTATCCCTTCTGGAAGCGAGCCGCAGCGCTGTCCCTTGGTACAGACGCACACCTCAAACACCATCACCTCGTCAAACCAAAAGAGCCTTGTCTCTCTCCTAAATTATTGAAGGCGCCAGCGTGATGTGGCTGCCAACATGTGACCTCTGCTGATGAAAATGGATTCTGGCATTGACTTTATAGAATGCAGCAGAGCAGACACATAGTGCTTCTCTCACTGCAGTGATCACATCAAAGTGTATTAAAGGTGCTGCTGAGGATTGTGTGTCAGTTATAGCTCTGGTGTGTGTGTGTGTGTGTGTGTGTGTCTGTGTGTGTGTGCAGGTGCCCAGCTCCACCATCTTACACAGGTGGGATTGTCCAGTCGTATGAATGGTTACCCAGCAGGGGTGAGGGCGACCCCTGGGCAGAACGGAGGCCTCGGCTGGAGCCACTACCATGGAGACAACTTCTCCAGGGCAGAGCCGGAAAAAGATGCAGTGAGTGAATCTTACAGACACTTACAGCACCAAGGTCTTGTCTTCATTCATTTCTACCTGACATTGCTTTGTGAAATGTATGCTTCAGGTCCACAAATCCCATGAAATTAACCCTGAAATGAATCCCCGGTTTTTATTGTATCTATGTGGTTAGGCTTATAATTTTCTCACAAATCTCTAGTTCTGTCACTTGAAGTGTTTCCTCTCATTTTTTTTCTCAATAGTTTTCCTCCCTTTCTCTTTTCCCTTCCTCTCTGCCTTCAGTTCCTGGACTCTCCTGACTACACGTCCTCCTCTGCCTTTCAGGCGCCCAGAAGTGGTTTCAGGGAGCCTTCCGCGCCCCCCGTCCACCTCGACACCCCGGGGGCGGGATATCACTCTGCCCCACCTCCCCTGGATACGGCTCCTCCCAACCACTCCTCCGCCTCCCTGATAAAGGCCATCAGGGAGGAGCTGCTGCGACTCTCCCAGAAACAGGCCGCCGTGCCCAGCTACCACAGCTGAAGCCCCCCCGGGCCTACGGTCCGTAGCTTCGACCAGTCACGCCACTGACCCCCCTGCCCGCCGGTGTTCGCCTAATCCTGAAACTTACTTCCCATGGAAGTCCCCGAGCGTGTACAGCAGAGAGGAAAGAAGCGATGTCTTAACTGAAGGACTATGCAGAGGATATCAACTGCTGTGCGTCACATCTCAGACGGTGTTATGGAGTGAGGAACAGTAAGGACGGTACATGCTGGACGTATGAGAGGACGGGACATGGACCCCGCCTCGGGTCAGAGAGCTATCGTGCCGTGTCACGGACGCCGGGGTCCGAGACTCGTTTTGAGATTTTGCTGCATTTATTCCGACTCGGTATTCTGTGTTTCACACTTTCATTCTCATGCTGCCTTCACTAAACAGGAAAACCCCCTTTCCTGTAATTTAGGGATGTTTCTTGGCCTACAGGTACTTTTTCGTGTTTTCTGATGCAGGCCCTCAACCCCGTCATCCCCATCAGGTGCTACTTCACGTTTCCTGCCATGATAAGCCATGCTATGCCTTGACACTGTGATGGAGTCCACCTGACCCAGTCTACTGTACAAGCCTACAGTGAGGTCAAAGTTCACAGCGAGGCGGTTCAGACAGTAGGCGCAAAGTGGCAGCCCCAGAGTCGCTCATATAATAACCGACCAACCAATAACACTAATGAACACTAACTAGTATTTCCATAGTTACTCTGACGTTGATGTTCCCGGATCTGTTTTTATTCTGGACATAACTTGCATTCACGTGCTGTGTTTTTTTTTTTATTTGTGTTTAGTAGCTAACAGACGCTTAGAGAAACGCGACAAAGATGGCCTTGAAATCACATGACCTTTACAAACGGGACAGGTCTCTGAGACGTGTTAGAAACGGTAAGTGAAGCTTTTCAGTGTGCACTCGACAATAAGGGTGTACGTGTGTGTCGTCCGATGCACTGTATGCAGACTACTTGGCACAGCTCAGGTCATTCAAAAGAGATTCGTTGTGGACAAATCGGTGATGGGGGGGAAAGACCAGTATTCTTCTTTTTTTTTTTTTTAACATGAACCTGTATTTACAATGTACTGAGCCACCGTCTCTGTTTCATGCAGTATTCTACATCTCCTTTGCCTTTTTGTGAGCACAGGAAGCAAAGTGTACTGTATTTGTTGTCATTCATGGTTTACTTCAACCAGTCATGGTGTGTTTTTCTTAAAAAATGTCTTTGGATTTACCTTGCCTCATGTAATTTTGTTCCTCTTAAATCTTAGTCATCGAACTGGTTGGAAAACACTCTAGGTCACCTTTCTGGGTTTTTTACACATGCCCCACCCCCCACATGGTGTGTTTTCTTTGTGGGGACTGAAGTGATATTTTATTTAACTAAATAAAAGAGAAGATGAATGATTGCAATGCATGGCTTGAAAATGTGTTTCAGCAGATTATAAACCTTTCTACAGATGTTACAGAAGCTTTTGGACCTTTTGGAAGAACTGAAGGACAGAGTGTCTCTGTTTTCCGTTTTATTACATTATTAGTATTATTATGTCATTTAGCTGACGCTTTTATCCAAAGCGACTTACAATAAGTTTCATAGAACCAAAGGTTACGATGCAGCCTAAATGACAGTATTGAGTTGTATGAAAGACTCTGATTGATGCAGGGAGACGGTTTTTAGCTCTCATGATCATGTCATGTTTTGTGTTTCACACTGTATGCCTCCATCTGCTGGTTCTGTACTGTAACAACAACAACCCACACACTTTTTGTTCATCTTTAATTCCTCATGATCATTTCCCATCTGTTTCTACTTCTTGTATTTTGTAAAAATGATCTGTTGGCTGGCCCAACTTTATGTTTAAGTTGATGTTGCATGATTCATTATTGTATTTCTGTGTTTGCTTTTGAGCATGCTGTTCCAAAATTCTTGAAATACAAAAGAAACTGTCACTCAATGTGTCCTCAAATTTAACTACAAATCCATTTGATGTGTCAACGTAATTGTCTTTTGAGTTCTCACACATTATCATCATTACATTTGTACACTTGATGGTGTAGTTTTCTGCAGGTGTTGCACTTACTTCAAATGACCACAGGGTGTCAGTATGTTATAACAAAACCAAACCCACTCCATTCACAGCAAGGACTTCTCCCCTGGCCGCCGCAGATGACGTAACCTTTTTCTGAGGGTATTTCTGTCTAAAAAGAGCTTTTTACATGAACTCTTTTTCATTGATTTTAATATTTTTACTATTATTGGAGGAATTATGAAAATGTCATGTGTAGAAACAGCATTTGTGGAGGATTTGCTGGTGATTCTGATATGTAAAAGGTCATATTCATATCAATGGAAATAAATGGCAACCAGCATGTGTACGGTGGTAAAGTATACAATATTACTAGAAAACAATGCAGATTTTTCCTAAAACTAATGGCACTTAGTTGTCAATCAATGTGATTATGTGCGAGTCCTGCTGTGGGTCTACGCTCTACTTCCTGACCATATATTGAGTTCTATCCCATCTCATCAGACGCTTCTCCCCTCTAATCCCATCACAGGATCCAAAGCCACTGGGTGAAGCAGATAAACGGTCAGCAAAGCTCTCCCAACTCCCTCTGCAGGGGTTGGACCGCCCACGGCTCAGCAAGTATTAGACAGTGCATCTTGTCACGGTCTGATTGTGTTCATGTATATATCTAAAGTCAAAAACTCAATATGTCATCTGTTTAAACAGCAAGAATTAAGGACTATTCCCGTGATCAATTCCTGCTGCAGCTGTGTCTCCTTGGCCCTGACCTCCTGAGAGTCCTAAGCTATTTACCTCCGGTCTGCACCATGACCACATGTTCAAAGGCCTGTGGCAGATCCGTGTTAATTCAGATTGATCATCTTTAATGTCTACCCATCCAATGTCCCGGCGTATACATTCTACCACCGCTGTGCATTACGCAACCTGATTGGACATGTTTCGGCCCCTGAGGATGCATTCGTCAGCCCAGTGTCTTTTCCTGGTTTGTCTCAGTCTTGTCTCCTGCAGGGCTTAAGAGTGTCCTGCCCCGTCCTGTCTGGCTGCCTCTGGCCCTCTCTGTGGGGTCTAATACCCCCTCCCACACACACACACACACACACACACACACACACACACACACACAGAAAGGATTACTGTCTGTGTGTTGTCCCGTCCTAGCTGAGTCCAGCCCGAAACGAGCGAAGCACAACAGGAGCACACCCAAGAGTTAATCTGGATCATGACGGTAATTACTGCCCGGGTGTCCAGCCTTACGGAGGGTGCAGGAGAGGGAGCACTTGTCCACTAAGGGAGGAGTCATATAGCCATTTCTTCCCCACTGACCTTGCTAGAGAACTATGAGGGAGGGAGAGACGGCGGAGAGGCATTAACATAGTGACGGAGTTCCAGAACTGCAGCTCTCTTTCTCTCTCTCTCTCTCTCTCTCTCTCTCTCTCTCTCTCTCTGCAGCCACTCGTTTCTTTAGTCCGCCTCTAAAAGACAGGAGGACGAGCGCAGTGACTCATGAGAAACGGAGGATACCTGCCTTTTCACTGATCCCAGCACAGATCGAGAAGCACTTGTGAGTAGACTGCCATCAGCTTGCCTTTTGCTGACTTGTCTAATGTCCTCAGGAATTTTCACTCAACCCGGAGCCTAAAGGGATGTTTCCCCACGGTGTTTGTTATTGAGACTTAGATGAATGTTGGTTTTCCCCAGTGGGAGGGGGGGGGGGGGGGGGGTGGAGAGTGGGGAGGGATGAGTCTATTTGCAGACATTTGTTTTGCTGTATATACTGTATCTGTGCGTGTGTACACAAGCAACCATAGCACATGTTTTCCCTCCGCGGCCTGTCAGAAGCAGACATCCACGGGGTTCTGTGAGGACGAACGAATGAGCAAGTATTTGGCGGCATGCAGCCGTGGGGTCCGTTACAGTGGGAAGATGCGGTCGTAGCCCTCCTTGTTTAGCAGGAGTGGGTTTCTTTTGACTTTTTTTCTTCATTATGCAACCCTCGGCGTGCTGCCTGGTTTGCACACAGCCCCGCAGGGGTGACCCGTGAATCGGTGGCATCAGGAGGGATCGGCTGACAGAGCCACTGCAGCATCTTCTGAGGCAGGCAGGCAGATGTGTCCCTGTTCTCGCTTCGTCTGTCCACTAGTGATGATGTCACTCTCCCATCATCATCATCATCATCATCTCCCCTGCTCCCTCGCAGCGCAAGTCATCCTGGAGCCGTAATTGGGTCATTTTCTCATTCATCTGTCCGACGTTGGCGTCAGGAGGAGGAGGAGGAGGAGGAGGAGGAGGAGGAGGAGGGGGGGGGGAGTGCTCCCTTTCCGAGCCCCCCCCCCCCCCAAGGTCGCGGTGCAGGTTATCTCTCCTCTCCTCGCCGGCACCAGGCTCTACTGTATCGGGAACACACTGCGCGCTATTGTGTCGCCCCGTGCCGAGGAGGAGCGCAGCGCCCATGTGATGCTCCGAGGGGGAGGTGAATGGCTGCCATTCATAGGAGCCTTCGGACGCTGATCCTGGCAGTCAGCTGACAGCCGACCTGTCGTCCACGACGAGATGCGCACAGCGGACATGTGGAGTGCTCTTACAGCTCTGTCGTTCAAAATAATCCAGAGTAGGTTGCAGAGGTACATGGGCGTTCCGTGGCAGATGTATTTTAAACTTAGGACAGCCGATCTTCTGACAGCGTTAATCCGTGCTGGCAGACACTGGATCTCTCTGCCCGGCTGACCGCAGCCTCTGGATGTTTTCAGAGAGTCAGCAGCAGCAGCAGAATGCAGCCCAGGCAGAGTCCTTCAGGGCTATGCCAGTGCCAGTGTGTATGGGAGAGGAGACTTCTGCAGGATGATCAGTGAAACCATATGTTACTCGATTCTTGCTCCAAAACTGCGTTTTTTAAAAATCCATCGATCCGTCCACAAGCGGAATATCAACATGGAACGAATGAGAGAGGAGCTTAGAGGGCATTATGTTCCTATATTGTTATTTAATATGCACTCATCAGTATTGTTTTTTTGTCTTCCTGCACGATCATCAGCAGATAATCCTGTTAAACTATTATCTCTTGAATAGCTTTGTTTTGGACAGCAGATGGACACTGCAGGGGTGTATTCTGTCTTCAGGTTTAGAGGAGAGCAGACATCAGCGAGATGCTGTGTGCTGTCGACAGAAGTTTGTGGAGTGGACTATAGAGCATGAAAATGCATTACTAAAATATAAATACATGGATATAAATGTACAGAATAGGTAATTGGAATACAAATATGAAAAAGTACATCGGCAACATTGCAAAAAAACTTAATTTACTATTGTAAACCCTTTTAATGCATATGAAGGCAGTCTAGTTGCCTTTATTTGCCCTCGTTGTTGCGATGCTTGATTCACTTTTCTACCGGTATCGGTGTGTCTCTACTGACGATTAACTTAAAGGCCACTCGCTCCAAAGGATGAAGAGGAAAACAAATAGTTGAACTCTTTGGAGTGCGTTTTGTCTTCAGGGACTGAGCCGCGTCCTCTGGCTGCACCCCAGAACATTTCTTTGGCTCATTTGTCTTTTTTTTTTTTTCTTCATCTGACTTGATTTTCTCCTGCTTTTCTGTGTAAAAAAAAACACAACTTTTGGTGTTTGGTATTGTATATGAGGCTGTTTTAAAAACAATAAACAAATCAAAGTGGAAAGGAAGAATTTTATTGGCAACTTGCTTTCTGGTTTCAGTCACAACGGCCGTTGAACTATCAGCGTCCCCGGGGTCTGTGAGCAGGAACCCCTCAAACAAGGGGGAGAACTAAACGTAAGCCTTTATGCAGCGCTCTCATCAGGTTGGACAGTATCTATTTACAAAGATAAATATGTGATGGTTGTTTAGAAATGAAGATCTACAGATCAAATTATCGTAAAACACCCATTTGGTTTGATTACATTTCTTCCCTGGAAATGATCTCATGATCTCATCACGACGGCGACAGTCAGCCATTGTGGTTTTTCGCTCCCTCCCCCACCAACTCAGTCATGGCTTTTGTCAGATGTTAGTTTGGCTCCAAAGGGCACGAGTCAGTCTTTCATCCTGAATCGTGGATGGCTGCTGTTAGAGTTTGACTACACGTGGATAGTAAGCATTTTACACAATGCGGTACGTTAGTGAAGCGAAAGGAAAATAAATCACTACTGGAGATCATTTAAAGCTCAAAAGGAGGCCTGATGTTTAATTATGCGCTTTATGCTCCTTGCGTTACACAGGAAACATATGGACGCCATATGTGATTACGCTGCTGACCTCTGTATCAGATTTCTGTCAGAGGCGTCCACAGAAACATCGTTGGTCACGTCAGACCCTTCTCATTCAGAAAAACGAAATCAATGACCATGACAGTGGGGACACGTTGCCTCGTGATTGCATGTCAACCAGTCGACAACGATGGACAAAAACAAGGATTCTACGCCGCCGTGAGTTTTTCTATCAGAGGATTTGGTGTTTTCTAAAACACAACAGACCCGTATGTGGAAGCTTAGATTGCAGTCTGTTCACAAGACACTTTTCCAATAGGTCCCTCGCCTGTTCGACATGCTGTCTGCTGCCCGCATGTCCTTTGTTTACATGTGATGCAACTAACCTTGACGTCACATGTGCTGCAGGTTAGTGGCAAACATGTATCTGTATCGTCATTAGATAATGAAAACATTGACAAAAGTTATGGGTCATTTTGTCTGCTCTCCATAACAACTCTGAAACATAAACTAGGTTAGGCACTGTGAAATAAGAACAACAGAATTTAGGTAGGACTAGATATGATGAGAGAACCGGCCCTGTGTTTGAAAAGTCTGTAGCACCATTAAATCCCCCCCCCCCCCCTTACCTGTCACAGTTTGGGCTCATTTCTTGTTTTATTTTGTAGTTTCATGTCTCTTGTGTCCCTGGGGTAACTTCACTTCCTGCCTTGTCCTGTGATTGCCTGATTGTTTCCACCTGTGTCCAATCACACTGCACCTCCCGTGTGTATTTAAGCCCTGTGTGCCTGTATGTCCCTTGTCGCGTCGTTGTTTGTTGTTGCATGTTGATGGTGCACGTCAGTACGCAATCCTCGGAAGTATTAAAGAGCGCTTGTCTGCAAACTTTGAGTCCTCCCTCCCTCCCTCCCTCCCTACCTACCTGCACCAGCTCAGCCCTACGTGACATTACCCCAACAAGACCCCAACCTGAGCCTGAGTCTGTTGACTTTTCCAATTGTAACTGTAAGCGTAACCTTAACCTAACCCCAATCAATAGTGGCTGTGACCCTTAACCATAACCTACCCTCACCACAAAGAGCAGCGTGTGCAACAGCATTCAGCTTGGTCCAAATATGGACCAACATGGGTCACACTGATTTGGGTTCACAAAGTTCTGTATATCATTTCTGTGGCTTTTCTTGTTTATTTAGGAAGAACATTTGGTTGGCCATGATGAGACTGTGCATAGGTTTAAATCATTGTTAGCTGAATATGTAGTTACTCTGTAAGCATAGACTAATTAAACAACTAAAATCAGTTCGTATTATTGCATATATTGAACTATTCATTACTCTTATGTCAACAATGGGTCAGTGATCATCTGTAACTCGAACGCTGCCCCCGTACGGTGGTTACAGGGGACGTTGCAGTGCCGATCCCTCTCTCCTAAACACTCGGTCTCTGTTGCCCTAGTTTGCACTGTTAGCAGCTAAAGAGCTGGATGTTTTTCTCAGGGGAGGGAGGAGACCAAAAATAGAGCTAAAAGAACAATTCATTTGAAAGCCAGTTACTTTGTGTCTCCTGAATGTGTAAATAGTAGAGCTGTCAAACGATTAAAATATTTAACCACGATTAAATGGCATCATCATGTCATAGTTAACTTAAAATTAACCAGGTAATTGCACATTATTATCTATTCTAAATGTCCCTTCCATGATTTTTTCTTAATTTTAACACTCTTATCAACATGGAAAAGTGGATTGGCTTGCTTTATGCGAATGTTTTATTTTACTCAAAAACAACATTGGGCCGTACAAATTAAAATGATAAAGTGCACATTTCAGGTAAACAAGGACTCAGCCTGTAGTCATTACATCTGCTCTCCATTACAACTCTGAACAAAGCAGTCAGGCCTCTTGTTTCAGAAACAATGCACCGTAACAGTTAGGTTACCAATGAAAGGTAAGCCTACAACTTCTTTGCTTTCAGCAGCTACTCAAACAGAGAAGACTGTTGACACTTTCAGACAGCAGCCGGTCTCACGATAAAAGCACTGGTAAACAGTAACCTGTTTGATAGCACTTAGGTAGGTGTGTGTCTGAAGTAGGTCCACAGGTAGTGAAGGTCAGATGAGTAAGGGGCAGAGGAACGGAAAACCAGACATTGCAGCGCTGAATCTTTGAGAAGAGCGAGAAGTCGCTAGCTGAAATCCCCGTGCATGCAAGCACCGGGGGGGGGGGGTGTTTGCATGAGGTCAGACGCGGGGTCAGAAGTTCATAAATAGATGCAACAACTATTTGGACATTTGATTCATGTCCACGCAAAACAGTGGGGAGCGAGTCCCAACTGGACCTAAGTCTCTTCACTGCAGCTGTCTCCCTGGTTCTTCTTCCCAATCCCACCGGGGTCGACTTTCAGACAGGCGGCGTGTCAGTCACACAACAAGTCCCCAAGTTGTTAAACAAACTCTCAACAGTGACTCACAGTCACAATTTGAGTAAAAATATGGAAAATGTGATCTAAATTTCTATTGCTGGTGTGTCCTCACATGAAAAAGTCAGAGTGTATAAGTGATGTTTGAATAGTAACCTAGGAACCTTTATCTACACAGTGACTCTTTATGCAATTAAATAACTTCACATGCTGAAGATGAGGCTTCTTCATCACAACAGTGCTGAACACACACACTCCAGTAACCCCTCCACAGCGACACAACTCCCTGGTGGACGACCTGCGCACGCTTGGCAGGGGACAGTGGTGGACCGTAGTGATGACAGAGCCCCAATTGAATACTGGATTAAAGAAAGCCTGTCTGACATGGCGGGGATTCCAGCTGGCCACTCATGCAGGTTCAGCGACCCAGGGACAGTCAGGCGGAGGGCTGAGCCTGAGCAGCCCTCATAGGGAGAGCCGCATGGATTGTGCAGAACAATCTTCATCCCATTTTCATAATCCACAATTCTAAACTTGTACTTCGGTGAATTTGGTTGAGCTCCGGCCTGAGCTGCCGCATGGATTGTGGGAATCTTCTCTTCCCCAGATGTATTTTGTGTGAAGTCCTGCTGAATGTGCTTGGATACTCTGGGTGTGGTTGGGCTGCGTTTTTATTCTTGGCTTTGGTGGATTTTTTCCTCTGCGAGAGGACAATGGGTTCATTTTAGGCTTTAACACTTAGCTTCCTGCACCTCTATATTACATCACATGTCATTTAGGTGACGGTTTTATCCAAAGCAACTTTCAACGATAAGGATACAAACCCAAAAGAAGAGCAATTTTCAAATAAGCCTCCGAGTTATAACAGGGTTTCACAGGACTATGAAACCTGGCTGATATAGTGTCTCTCTAAAGTTTACAGAAGAAGAGCAGAGCGTTATATTGGGAGCCATGCAGCCACAGCGCTTGTAAAAACAGTCACACGGAGAATAGCTGCCGACAGGGCCTCTGTCCCAGAGTGCATGTTACCACGGTAACCTACGCCACAGTAAGGCTGACTTTGGGATTCGGTGCAAACCAAATTTCTGCTCCACACCCCGACTGGGTGACAAAATCATGGCATTCCCGCTCCAGCTGAGATGAGTCTGATATCCAGCGTCTAGCCACGTGCCATTAAAGTGTCTGTTTGATGAGGCATCACAACTTCAACTAAAAGAAAAATCATCATGTCACTTTAGTTTCTCCACAGACTGACTTGCACAGTGAATCTTGGAGGGGAGTTTTTTTTTTCTTATTTTATAGCAGTGATAATCTATACCTTTCCTTCACTCTCTTGATAAGCGCTGTGGTTTACTGGAACAAGGAAGTGAGTGAGAGCAAACAAAGACATGAGGTCATGTTTAGGAGCTGATGTCAGGATGACAGGTGCAAACCAAATGTATTTCACAAGCACAAAGTGTGGAGCCCTGTACATGTGTTACATTTATTACCTTACTAACTTATTCTCATTACATAGAATTAGTTCCAACTTCCATCCAATTAACATGACTCGTAATTTAATTGTACAAAAAAGAAAAGAAGGCCATGTATTTTTCAAATGAAATCTTTGTTCATTCAGAATACCCCTTATTAGATGTTCACCTAGAGAACATGCTTCCAAACACAAAGTTACAGTTTGCCAGGTGGGTGAATCTCCATATAACAAGGAGATTTCTGAAAGTTGATAGTAATGCTAAATATGTGCAGCATAAAGGTATCCAGGCACGATGCATCAACTCAAATTAGTATTACTTCATAGCTTCGTGCCTCATGAAGAGCCAAGTCTGTTGAGTCTCATCAGGCAAAGGAGAAAAGTGTACACAATACGAGGCCTCCAGTGAGGTCATGCCTCAACTCTGGGATTATTGGAATAACTGGACTCTGACGCGATTCTCTTCCCTGTTACAGAAGTAAAGAGGCTGCATTCTTTGCCGATCTGCTCATCAGTTCCAGCATGGATGCATTTAGCTGCCATGTTATGGGATGTCTTCATACCCATCGCAGCCATTGATGTTGTCTGTGTTGTGCTGACTGGATGAACATGCGCAAAGCCAGGCTTTGATTTAACAACCAGATGTTTTCCCCTTTCAGACTCTTGCCCGTCGACGTGTTAATCTAATGATTCTAGCTTTGATTGTAAAGGCTTTTCTCCAGTGATGAATGGCACCGTTGTGGTTCCCAAAGGATGAATCCAAATGACTTCATTTGATCCCCTGACTTCGCCGCATTGTGAGTGCGACGCCTCACAAAGGAATTGCGTGAAATCTCCAAACCGCATCATCTCTTTTCATAAGGTGCCATCGTCAAATCAACATTCGTGTTCGGTTTTCACGATTTGAGTGCTATCAAGCAAACATGCTTAACAAGCTTGCTTAGCCTCAGCATGTCAGAGCGACCATTTGGCTCAGAGCACAGCTGCTCCTAATTACAGCATCGGAGTTGCTGGACGCCAGTGGGAGCCTCCCGGAGGTCGCCTTTCTAAGGAGTCTTTGGTCCATTCGACCCTAAAGGGGTTAACCAACTTCCCTTCCAGGGGTTAGTTGAATGAATTCTCCCATTAAGTCTCAGATAAATCCATCAGATTTCAGTATTAGTATCAGTTTCAGGTCTTGAGAGGGAGGACTTAATGTCGGTTTCTTTTAAGAAGTGTCTGCAGAGACCGAGCTCGTTGTTCCTGTGATCCCAACTATGCCAAGAAGCTAAAAGCACACAATACACAAGTGTTGCCAGTGGGAGGAACGAATGGCAGTGAACGTCATGTCAAGGAGTGACGAAGCAGGACGAACAGACTTCTCTCACAAGATAAGGAATTCAATTACTGTTTGAAATCCAGCCCTCAAAGTCATCTTTATTCAACAGATTGTGCATGTTTTCTTTGCCTGATGGTGGGCGGTAAAAGGGGCCACGGTACCGTACAGCGGACGCTCTAGTGTGTGTGTGTGTGTGTGTGTGTGTGTGTGTGTGTGTGAGGTTTCTGCATGTGTGGCTATTTCTCAGAGTGCACGCACTTAGCAGAATGCACAATGAACACAATGTGTTTGGTTGACAGGTGGGGGACAGGCTGTGCAGAGATGAGCTCCCCGTTCCCCCCAGTCTTTGTGTCCCAGTCCCACTCTTTACAAGCGCTCTTTGTGCAAGCGCAGAGGTCACATGTCACAATATTTGAACAGCTGCAGACGGTAGCTGTTCTCTTTTCTGTCGACGCAGAGGGCAGAGATCTGGTTTGATAAGACGGAGTGTGAGAATTCGGAGGGCTGAGCGGAGAGAAAAAGAGATGATGTGGTTTTGCACTGATTACTGTCTTATATAGAAATATCAATGCAGTTCAGTAACAGCATGACAAAAGACCAGATTGAAATGCTCATCATCAAGAAGAGTTAGGGTGAGCAACTCATGTCTCAGTCGAGCCGGATCAATTTGTTGCTATAAGATACCAGTAATGCTCTGTGTTAGAAACCCTGTGAGGAGAAATATTGACAGCTCCATTCAGGCTGTCGCTTCTCATTCAACTGCTCCATTAAACCCAAACCTGTCAATGTCAGAGCAACAGCAAGCTACCGGGTGTAGTCACAGGATGGGAAGTGTAAGGCTTACAGTGAACCCTGCAGCCACCTCCGATCTGATGTCCTGTTGCATGATTAAGCCCTAGAAACGGACTCAGAGCCTGACAGCAGGAGGCTGCTCCGGAGACACACAGGACTCTGAGAAGGAAAATCATAACAGGAACTACTACCGGCACAATCCCAGAGTAGTTAGAGCCTCTGGAAATTGTACTGTGGATGGGGTCGCCTTTGATGCAGGTTACCGCTATTCAAAAAGAACTGTCGGTACAACAGTCAAATGCTGTGTCCGTCTCTTCAAACCTACAAGACCAGAACTGCTATTGTTGTGATAGCGGTGACAGGGAGGGGACACCAAATATTGTCATGCGTGTGTGGGCGGGTGTGTTTGTTTGCAGTGTCAACGTAGAGGCACGTAGGGCTGTGTTTGCGGAAGATGAAGACTCTACCAATCATGGCCACTCTGTATGAAGTCTCCCCCCCCCCCCCGCCATGCACTGATACACCGTGACCTCAGCCTCATGTTGGAACAACGAGTCAACGTCTGCCCCGTATGGGTTGCAATTAAAATGCAAAGTGGGAGCTAAAATAAAGCCCAAAACGTTATGATGGATCTTTTTCACACTCTCGGTCAATATCGTATTTTCCTCGATCAAGGACATTTCAGCTCTGATGCAGAATGAGCAAATAGCACGGTTTATCATGTTTTTTGTTTTTTTATTTGTTCTGCAGGAGAGCGTCACACAGTGGATCTGTCTGACCAATGAGATGTAAAGGATTTGACAGTCCACTATAATACCTGATGAAGCTTTGTAACGAGGTCAATATGCAAGACATGTTGCAAGTCAGCTGACCCGGGGGAGTAAGCCGTTTTGCTGAAGTATGAATTTGTGGTTCGATGTAATTTGATTTATTAAACCATCTAATTCCTTGGATTAAGATGCAATTACCCATTTCCATGCTCTCTTGTGTTTGGCATGTTTTTACTCTGCCATCGTATTGACTTCACTAAGGCAGGCTTCATCGCTGATCCGACTAAATTAAAATCTGACTGTCTGTACAAGGGGACACTAGGAGTAAA
The DNA here is from genome assembly GCF_949316345.1 of Pungitius pungitius. Taxonomy (NCBI): domain Eukaryota; kingdom Metazoa; phylum Chordata; class Actinopteri; order Perciformes; family Gasterosteidae; genus Pungitius; species Pungitius pungitius. The sequence goes on from NC_084905.1 coordinate 3,345,012, forward strand.
ACAGGATCCCATCATACTTCACCAGCTAATAGTGAACACAAAAAGTATGCGTTTAATCTTTAATGAGCAGAGCTAACTCCTTCACTGTGCTTTTCCTGTGCATGTGTGAGAAGACCTTATGCACGATGTCTGTATTTTCATATATATACACAGATAAATATATAACAGCAATAATCCTAGCAATATCTTCGTTAGCGCCGAATTCTCATTTTCAGGAGGAGAAGCTGGTTGCCGTGGTAACTGATCATGTTTAAAACCTTGTTTGCGCAGTGGTTTGGAGCCAGCTGGCAGTCACTGGTTAGCTGACGTGAGTCCTTGGAGCTCCGTTCTTAAAACTGACTCAAACTGACAGGCGTGTTATTGAGTTAGAAAGTGGAGTGCTATTGAGCATCTCATGCACTGAGTGGGTTTACTTTGCTGCTTAGTATTGTTGTGCTCTCTGTCGGCGTACTCTGAGAGCGGATCACAAACCCTAAACGACCCTCAGACCACTCGATGCTGTCCTGCTCTCATCGTATTCACTGTGAGACTGAGATTTGCTAAGTTAATTAACTGTTGGTGCATCCTGTTTGTCTTCCAGATGATCCCCTCTGCCGCTCACTTTGTTATATTAACTGTCATCGCAGGAGTGCTGGAAATACATCCGTCAGGCCGAAACTGAATCCAGTATAGAGATATTTTAACTTAGGGGGTATCCTGTCTAGAGGAGCCATGCATAGGATTTTATTTGTGTTTATTTCAATACATGTGTCTGAGATCTCTGCTGACAAAGACGGTAAAAAGAATTTCATTAACCTGGTAGTTGTGGAGACTCGTGGATATCTCATTGACAGAATTGGATTTGTTGCCATGAAAATGTGCACAGGCATTACCCTCCTCCTTGCACGAGCTTCGGTGATCCCTTATGATGCTTATTTTCAGGTTTTCAAATTTGTGTGTTAGGTTTCTAATCCAACAATACTTTAGTGCTAACAAAATGATTCTCATAGTGTCAAAATGCTCTGTTTCTGCAAACAATAAATAATTTAGCATCACATGTTGTACTATGTTATGATGTCTTTTAACCTTTCATCCAGCAAAAAAAATATCAGGTGTAAATTTTCCTTTGTCCAAGATCTTGATTTTTGACTGAATTCTTAATCAATGACGTGGTCATCAGCTTCAATGGCACCTTGCGTTTATGAATATAGTAAGTGTCAGCACGTTAACACACTGAACCAGAATGGTGAGGAATTACCTGGCATACATCAGCATTTTATCACCGTTATTGTTGACATGTTAACAAGCTACTCAACACGTGCAGGGCCACTGGCAAGCAACCGTTAGTCTTCTTTAGTCTTCATTTCTTCACTGCGGTGAAATCTAAAGTGAGATCTTTTTTTGTAATTTGTGTAATTTTAGGTATTCTTTTTTTCTGTTGTTACAATACAGTATGGGAACCACTGAGAGCCAATTCAATCCAGTCATCTAAAGCCTTTACCTTTAACCCTTTAAACCCCCCGGAGGCAATACGGTCACAGCCATTTTTCACACTTTTTACTTTAGGGTTGAACTTATAGTCCATCCAGCTTCGCTTGGACACAGTGAACGGCTAAAAGTGTGAGCGATGTGTCCCGTGTGGCGCACCCTGACCACTGCTGTTTCCGTCCTCACAGAGCCCCACTTTGAGGTCTCGTAAAACACATGCAGTTGAATTTAGATGCGCTCAGACTGACACGGACACACCAGGCCACGCCGTTTATTCTCCTCTACTCGTCCCTCTACCCATCATGCTCCGGGGCAGCCTACTGGAGTGGATTCACGTTGCGGTGTGTTTGTCTCGTTTCTTCCGGAGGAAAATGAAATGTTGAAATGCACATCAAGCTAGAGGCATGTTACCTAAAATGCTGATGTGATTCTGAGAAGAGCTTTTCTCAAATATCACTTGTTTTGGCTCAGATTCAGTTCATATTGTGATCATCTCTGGGTTCAAATAAGTAGCCTATTGAGAGGGTTCGTGACAGGTGTCTTAGAGGGTCCGGCCCCTCCCCCTCCTCCTCAGCAGCGCGGTGCTCACCGACCCGTAGCGCCTTCATAATGACAGGCTGTAAACACGATGATGCCGTCGATTGGTCCACGAGTGTCACTGCTCGCCTCATTCCCTTCGCCATTGATGCTCCTGGTGAAAGGGCAGAAGGGAGTGAGTCTTGTTGGGGTAATAACTGACTCCTTGCCATGTTGTTTCATTCCTGTCGTTTAACCTGCTGAGACCTACTTGAATCTACCGTCTTCTATAATTCAGATCAACGTGCACACATGGAGGCACAAACATGTAGCAAAAGAAACTGTTCCGTTGCACCAAGACCCACCGATCCAAGGCTTCAATGACTTCATTCTGTATTTTTTCTTTATTGTGTTTATGGACCAAGCCTAAAATTAAAACATTTGATCAAATATATCTATGTTTAATTAGAGTAAATATCAAATGTATGTGTACCTTCTGGGTTGTAGGGGAACAGATGGCTTTGGAGACAGCAGTGCATGTTTTTTTAATGAAGCTCTCAAGCCAGTCATAGCATTAAAAGAAAGATGTCTGCATGAAGCTTAGCTGTGGTTTCCTCTACTCTGGTCGACCTGCAGTTCTGATTGCTCCACACAGCCTCTGCACTGCAGTAGATGGAGATAAATGAAAACACAAGGATATTCATGACGTTAAACAGTTACTTGTTTCACAGTGTAAATAGTCATTGTTTCATCATAAGAAGTTTTTTTGCATGGAGAAGAGGACAAAGGTTTGTGTTGTTTTCATTTTAATACATAACATGTTTTTTAAATCATCAGGAAGGTGTTTGTTTCCGAATTGCTATGTACTGAGTATGACACCAAAGCTATGCGCTGTCTGGATTTAGGAGAAAAGATTCTAAATGTTTTTGGTCTGTCAGAAAATAAAGGTTACACACAAAAAAACAGGGGGATAATAATGAAAAAACAAAAGATCGGTGAGACATATAAGCAACACGTGACATCATCTTTGAATAAACCAACAGCAAATTCCCCTTGAACGTGATCATCTCTCGTCTCTGGCAGAGCTGCAGTCATCTCAGACCGCCGCTCAGCGGTCTGCACAGCAAGCCGCCACTGTGCATGCCAGCCATGTGTTGCTTTTTGTGTCTTTTTCCCTGTCGAAGCCAAGGCATAATGCTTGTATTATTTACATAATCTCTTAATTCAGGAAACCCATTCATGGTGTTATCAGAGGGAACAGACGCAGCGGATTGTGTGTTTAAGTGACTGAAGCTCCCGTTGGTTTACCGTTGGTCTCTGCATGCAGGAGGAATGTTACCGTGTGAACAGTAGCAGTATCCGTCTGCAGTGCTATAAATAGTCCTGCCCCCCCCCCCCCCCCGACCCTTCAAGCTGCCACACACGGGGGCTCTCGCATGTCTTGTAACACTTGCGTGTTATTTTCTGCATTCGGGGCCCCTGGCCGTTTGGAGCGTATTTTAGGGCCAGCGTCGTAGGTTAGAGCAAACAGCCACACGTCACACCGGCCTAGTCAGAAGTGCTGTGAGTCACTGAGTCAAGCATCATCCATTGTGCCACTTCAGCTAAACCCCACCTTAGAGTCAAAAGTCACCCATTGTGTCAGTCTCTGTGTGTGTGTGTGTGTGTGTGCTTGCAGGCAGCCTGGAGACAGGATTCCTCCCATTTGCGAGCCTGTGGGCGGGTGACGTCACCCCCCCCCCCCCCCCCCCCCCCCGCCCCTCCCAATCCATCCCTCCTCCCTCCAATGCGTCAGACCAATCAGTGCCCAGGGAGATCCGGTCACATGAGAATCCTCCCCAGTTTTGGTTACCATGACAACGGGCACTGGTCCAGGCAGCATCTTGCTGTGGTGAGAAGAAAGGGGGGAGGCAAAAAGAGACTAGTTCAGGGAAGGAGGAATACAGAAAGAGAACAACATCCCAGTTGGAGGAGTACCGGGTGTCTGTCTTGCTTCTGTGTACAGTGAGTACCTTGTCTTCATTGGCCTCTTTCATCCGCTCCATCACAGGTGAATGAATGGAGATTTGATGCAGCATCCTCAGCTTTGTTTGATAATGTGACACGGCAGATGCCTGGGAAGTTTTCACGGATGACATCATGGGTAATTCCTTTGTTATGTTGGGAGCTGCCTGCCTCACCTTAGGCAGACGGCTCTTTGTCTGCAGGCTTCAGTCAGCGTCCACTGATCCCCAGTGAATGGCTGATGACAAACCTCTGTTACGGAGCAGAGGCGTGGTGGCACCCGCTCCATTGGAAGCCTTTTTATAATGTGGCGAAACTCTCTCTGATGTATTGTGAGCGGGGCAGCGAGCCATCCTTGACTCCCGATCCCGTTCCTAATTTTCCCAGTCCGTTCTTTTTCTTTATTGCTACACTCTCTCTCTGTGCACACAAGCAGACCCGGTGGATATCCTGTGTCCCCGGAGGTTTGTTTAATTAGCAAATCCGTGCAAATCCAACTAGGACAGCTGGTTCTGATTGGTGAGTTCACATGTAGAACGTCCTTGCGGTGTTGGAGACGGACGAGCTTTCCTGGCTGCAAGTCCTCTCCCAGTCGCAATGCTGCTCTTTCAAATCAGAAAAGGTTTGAACCTTATATTAGTATCGCAAAAAGGTGGGAAAGATGGGATGCAATGTTAATGTTTTCAACTACATGAGACAGAGCTGTATTCATTAGTAGGTACATGTTCTTATCTTTGGTTAGTTTTGTTCATTTTTCAACTCTGTGACTAACTGACACATTTTTATTTTATTGATAACTTCAGGAAATCCTTGTTTTGAGTAGCAGGGATTAATAGAGCTAGTAATCATTTAGACAAGCATGCAGCAGTATCGCCATATGCTAGCAGGACATATGAGAAGTTAATTAATGTTGCAATAATGTTTTTTACTTTACGCATAAACCTTGTTAATTGGAAATAATGATCATTTTATTTTTCAAACCAAAGCCAAATTTTCCCTTTAAACTAGTAGAACAGTATTTCATTTGAGGCAAATTACATTTCACTGCCGAACCTATCCAGTATGATCTGACCATAAAAATCTGGCTACTATACAGCATTATATTGTTCACAATTAAAATACATCTCCCAATCTCTACTCTCTGATGTGTAAATCTGTTATATCCCTCTACCTTTCCCTCCAAACACGTGGAAAGGATGGACGTTACGCACAGAAGAACGTAGAAGATCTCTCAACGAGTGATGCGGTCTCTTGAATGAACAACAATATTATCGCACTGCTCCTTCCACGTGGCTGACTTCAAGTTGAAGTTTACACAACATCCTTGTCAGAGATAACAAACGCGGTGCGTCACTGTTTACTCGTAAAAACCTGCCACGCGGGCCTATCTGTCCGGAGACATGAGGTGACAGGAAGGTGTCCATCTTGCTGGGTGTTTGAGAGGGAGAGACCGACTCTGTAATGTGCAGAAAGCTGATAGTGGCAGAAAGACATGTCCTTCAAGCGTTGTCCTCAGTAGAAAGCACAGACAAAAGCCTGTTTGTGATCAAAGTGGATACAACTTATCTAAAGCAGTCTTATATTGCGGTTCCTTTGTTTTTGCCTGTGGTCCAGATGTTGGCAACGGCACGTTTAAAGCAGCAGTGACTTTGATAGTATGGTTTTCACGTTTTCGTTGGACTCAAGCGCGTAGGATAATCATTACATTAATAGGTTCTTTGCATTTGCTGTCCGGGATGCTGTGCCGCTCGTTTTTTTCTGCCACAATAAGTTTCTGTAATAGGAATATATGAGACGGAACAAAGCTGTGCATCAGTGATGCATATTTGTGTCTGTGGGAAGTAACCAGAGACCCACTATACTGTTTTCCACATGATATGTTGCCATTTGAAAGCGATTGTTTGAAACTTATTATTATCCAAAGTGGTAATCTTTAGTGGTTTTCCACAAAGGCAAAACTTCAGCTGCTCAAAAACCACAATACAATCCAAGGCTTTGTATTGTTAGAAAACAAACAAATGGGCTATGGAATTCAGTGGGAACTATATATTTTGCAAGATTCAACACACTGGAAATGGGCCTTGCGGACAGATACAACAAACTCATTGAAACTGAGGAATTGAATTCATTGCTCATGCAACCCAATAAATGAGTTTTCACTTCCATCAATGCTGCCTATACAAAGCCCATTTTAATTTCAATACTAAAACGACGACTAAAGATACAAGTGACATATTTGTTACGAATTTTACATAATTGGTTGTTATTGAATTTAAATTGATGTTTATCACTCAATGTGCTGCGCATGTATTATTACTATTAATAATTCATCGTTAAGCTCTCTTCAAGAACCTCTGTTGACACCCGTCTAAAGGAGTCATGTCGAGTCTGTGTTTATTTAGGGTGCACAAATACACATACAGGTATCGAAGAGAATCTCACAGTAAAAGAGAATTGCCATAACATCTCTTGGCTATCGTATTAAATGACGGCCTTTCCTTGTTGTGTAAACTAGTTTTAAAATTGCTGACACCACGTGAAGGCAGCCGTACTGCTGCGTCACGATGGAAGAGACCAATCGGATTAAATTGAGTTAAACCACGCAGGATCATTCCAAGCAGTAGTAGGGGGTGTACATAATATTTGTAGATAGATCCGGATGATTTCTGACATAACTCGGCTTATTCATAGCATAATATGGCGGGTATTTTGGCACCTTCACCTTTTCCTGATTTACATTGAAAAAAGTAATATCGGTTTGTTTCGATAAAGTGTTACATAGAGACTTGCTCGCTCCCGCACCCCCGTCTTGTCGTGCTTATGGTTTCGACCGATCCCTCTCTGTCAGTTTCAAGTCGCGCCTTCTTCTCCGCTGTGAGGCTCCTTGCTCCGGCCTCAACAAATGCTCCTCAACCCCCAAAAATTACACCGCTGAAGAGGATTTTAATATCTGGGTCAACGCGTGGACGTGGAATAATTCCGGTCACGTACGACTGAATGATAAAGCCACTGAATCCAGAGGTAAGAAGGGACGTTCCCGGCGGCGCGTTGTGTAACGTTACCCGGGATCCGCGGACTGCACCTCAGCGTGTCGGGGAATGTCACGCGCGGGTGGTTTTTATTAAGAGTTACTAACGATTTAACTACGCGGTCGCGTTACAAATCTGACACGTTTTTAAATGCGCGTTTGTTGAAATGGTGCATCTGCAAACCGTCTTTAATTCGTAGGGGCTGTCCGCCTGTTACGTGTAACTCTAAAAGTTAAACAGCCTGTGGAATGTGTTGAATGGTGGTGCACGCAGTCTTCTTGAACTATCCTCATTAAGGGCACATTGAAGTCTCTCTCTTCTGTCGGTGTGTCTTTAATGACAAATACCGAATTGGTATATTTTAAATGGGCAAGGGAACACATGCTAATTGTTTTGCTTTTTTTACTGCTGCCCCCGTGCATTACCTTTTTAAAGTCACATTTCACACACACACACACACACACATATGTTGCAGAATAGCATAGAACAACATACGCCATTCCAAGGTTGCGTTAAACAACAATCAAGTACAATCGATTTTGCTGTCTAATCTCTGAGAGCTTCCAGTTGATGTAACCGGGATCCGTTCTTCTCTCTCAGGTTGTGTTGTGTTCATTGGAGAGCAGGAACTGGATGTTGTTCTTTTAATGTCTCAGATTGTCTTCATACTCCTGTCTAAGTCTCTAAATGAATCATCCATTATGTTGAAGGCAAGGAACCATACGAGCTGTGATGGTGTTGCTTCTCAAAGAGAGTGAGTGTACTTTTGTTTAAGTAAAACTTAACCTGTTTTGGGCCCAGAGGCCCAGCCTGTTGCAGCGTAGAAGTTTGCCATCGCTTGATAAGGAGTTGATCAAATCAGCCCATTGATGCATGGTTCTACTTTCTCACCTCGTTGTGAGTCCGCCCGCTGACGACACACACTGTTCCAGAATGCACCACACGGTGGACACTCGGCCCCCCCGAGCGGTGAGGTCCTGACCTGACCTGACCTGACAGGACAGAGACTCTTATCTGGAGCATTTGTTCTATTGATCACTGGTATTGACTCGCGTTTCATCGGCGTCCTCTTTCTGGCCAGAGCAGCTTCGACGCAAAGACGTCCTGAAAGGTCTTCTGGCGGGTCACTGGGCGTTTGGCTGCAGCTCAGGCGGACGCCAGTTGGGATGTGCTACCTCTTTTAGGGCGCCTGTGTTTCCATAACTCCCTGTTTGCCTCCATAATGGATCAGGATGTGGAGCAGAGGACGAGAAGGAGAAGGATGTTTGCTTGGTGGCTGACTCGGCACGGGGAGAAGGCCGGTTGTTTACTTGGATGGCATTGAATCCTTTTCATAGGGTTGGGTGATAGGAAATTACTGTACATCGGGAGATGATCGAGGTCATGGAGATTCATCCATGCTCTTTGTAAGGAAGCAACTGCGAGCATAAATGAGCTGTGCGCTTTCTATTCATTCATATTGTGATAAACTAGAGGTTCTGTCTCTCCTATTTATTTATTTTGTATTCTCTAAAAACAGCTGACTATGCACTCATTCTCCAATTTATTCATGATGAGTCATGTCTTCTATATCAGTGAATACCCAACATTTCCCTGCTATGTCCCCCTTCCATCATGGAGTCTGAACAAATAATAAAGTGGTCTCATGGACTCCCCCTGGATACCCTGACGCTGCCTGGCACCACATTAACGCGGCTAGTTTAATAATTCAAACCCTTTGATGCCGCCCGCCTCGTCTTTTGAAGGCGGCGTGGAAACGCGAGGGTAAAAGCGAAGCCGAGTCACTCGTTTCCGAGGGAGAAAGCGAGTTCCTGTGTGGCACAGCCGTCCCCCCCGCCCCCCCTTGACCCTTGTAAAGCGAGTTTATGCTGTCCTCTCAACACCCTGCAAAGGGCCACACCACCACGGGAGAGAGGAAGTCCTCTGAGGACATCTCCTGCTGGGTCACCAGCGGCTGGATGGGCCCCGACCTTCAGGTTTAGCCCTGCGGGTCCGTTGCTGTGGTTGACTCGTGTGAGGCCCGCTGATGTCGGGCCAGCGTGCAGATTGCGGTCTGCAGCCAGCGAGTCCCTAAAAGGAGTCTGCGGACGGGAGACGCTCGCGGCGCGTTGTTAACTGTTTCAGGGCTCTGCATCAAGCACTTACTGTGAGAAACGCACCGCGGTGAAGCACAATCTTTCCCGACCTCCAACTGTGTCCTTTGCTGAATGAGGTCATGTGACTGTTGGCCCGTGGCACGGTGTTGAGTGAATGTTAGACTGTTGCTGTTTTTCCGTTTTTGTACACCCTACAGTTGATGAAACAGGTTTTTCGTCACCGTTTCCCTTCTTTTCCCTTCAAAACAGTTCTCAGCGTGGCCTCATGCACGTCAGATTTGGAGGACTGGCGGCAAAGCCCCCGGTGTTGGTGTTGTGCGAATGACTTATGGCCCCGGTCCATTTGCTTCGGTGATTTCTCACAGCTCCAGATTAAAGACTTTTACTCTTGCACCTCACAGGTCAGACCCAGGGCAGTTCAACAGAGGCGTGACTGAGGCCAGCGAGGCTGTGTGCGTGTTGCCAGTCCACTGACCCTGTAGCAGAGCCACATTGTGTGTGTGTGTGTGTGTGTGTGTGTGTGGGTGGGACAGATGGAGCTGTTTCATCGTGTTGAAGATGGTTGTTTTCTGAAGCCAGTGTGGCAGTGGAGCTGTAGGTGAGTCATGAATGCTGAATTTGATATCCATCATGACTCCCATCACTTCCGGTCTGAAGCTCCAGTGTACAAACACTTATCGGGATTATTGCAGTGTAATGGTCTTGTTAAATGGAACTTGCCTTGAGTTATGCTCCAGCACTTGAGCTCTACAAATGTTGCTCATTGTTTGCCAAACCATGTTAGGAACTACCGGCATCTTATGATAACTAGATGACTACTGATTGCTGGGATGGTTTTCTCTGGTCCTTATTCCAATATGTATCACAGCAAAGGTCCAAACTAAACATGCTGCAACCCTTTCTCGATCCAAACCGTTTGTCTGAAACACAAGCATTTTACTCCAAACATTAGCTTCAAATGAGGACCTTTTTATCTAATATCTAGCCTTTGGTCATGTGACAGTCACATTAGCTCCGTTTTGTGTGCTGACTGATGTCACTCTTGCTCAAAAGCTTTTATTTCCCCGGCCCACTTCAACTCAATGTCAACATTATATTCTTCTCCGACGTTTGTTTGATACTGATTGTTTTACTAGTGGAGACTTCTAGTAAGACACTCAATGTGCTTAATAAGGGCTAGACCGTTTGTGCTGTTTTAAAGTCAATTTTCAATGACTTCCTCTTGCAAACAATCCTGCAGAAGCACCATTTTCATGGGGGCCTCCCCATAAATAAACCATGTCCCTGCACTCCGATACACAACAGAGAGGCAGCATCAGGCTTGTCATCCGGATAGATTTACCTTAGACTGACACACCGTTCCTATCCTGAGACCGGTTCAACACTCTGTCCTCGGCCAACAGGCCTCAGGAAGCATCCACCAGCTGCTCCGCTTATGGC